>NW_020664393.1:47354960-47413883 GCF_002925995.2 Terrapene triunguis | reverse complement strand
CTTATCCCTTTAATTTCTTTAATTTGGATGTTCAAAAAAAAAAATACAACACTCCCCTCCCCCGATAGAGGGGGGACAAGATGCTTCATGACAAACAGACTCTAAACCTTCAGGGTTTGAAACCTGCCTGACCTGCGAGAGACTCATCCCCCCTGGTCAATGGGCAGAGCTGATGCCTGTTCTGTCTGGGGGAGGATCAGATCCTTAATAAGTGTTCAATTTCTAAATCCTCTTCAGGGATTCACAAATTGAGGGCCATGCAGCTGAAACTGTACCTGCTTAAGCAATGTATGTGCATCATCTCAGACCTGGCCTGCCCCAGGCCCCCTGAATCCTCTGGGTGGTCTTGGAATGTCTCACTATAAAACACTGGAAAGCTGTAAAAAAATTGGAGGCTACTATATACTGGCATTGATCTATGTCAGGAGTCGGCAACGTTCGTCACGCGGCTCGCCAGGGTAAGCACCCTGGCGGGCCGGATCAGTTTTATTTACCTGCTGACGTGGCAGGTTCGGCCGATCGCGGCCCCCACTGGCCGCGGTTCGCCGTCCCTGGCCAATGGGGAGGGCGAGAAGCCGCGGCCAGCACATCGCTCACCCGCGCCGCTTCTTGCCGCCCCCATTGGCCCGGGACGGCGAACTGCGGCCAGTGGGGGCTGCGATAGGCCAAACCTGCTGCGTCAGTGGGTAAATAAAACTGGCCCGGCCCGCCAGGGTGCTTACCGAACGTTGCCAACCCCGATCTATGTGCAGACCTCTCATGGACATCACTGGTTTTGTGCAAAATTTAGGATAGAATGTTAAAGACTTTTTTTTTTTTTTAAAGAGAGAAATACTTTAGTGCACTCTTTTATACACAAAGTGTACTCATTTCCATGAGACCCAGAAGTGTGACAGATACTGTGGATCAGATACAGCAGGGGTCGGCAACCTTTCAGAAGTGGTGTGCCGAGTCTTCATTTATTCACTCTAATTTAAGGTTTCGCATGCCAGCAATACATTTTAACGTTTTTAGAAAGTCTCTTTCTATAAGTCTATAATATATAACTAAACTATTGTTGTATGTAAAGTAAATAAGGTTTTTAAATGTTTAAGAAGCTTCATTTAAAATTAAATTAAAATGCAGAGCCCCCCCGGACCGGTTGCCAGGACCAAGGCAGTGTTAGTGCCTCTGAAAATCAGCTTGCGCGCCGCCTTTGGCAGGCATGCCATAGGTTGCCTACCATACCCCTGAGATACAGTATCTAAACTGTGCTTAGTGCAGTTTGTGAAGGAAAGAGGAGTAAAGGTGCTTTAAGGTTTGAGTTATGTCTCCTGCATCTCACTGCTGACTAGCTGCAGACCTAGTGCTCAGAATTAAGGAATGTTCTCAGGGCTAGCTACATAACTCTATACTAGTTTTCAATGGCCTGCTAAATGCTTCAGACATGCCACCTTTTCACTTAGCTATATCCTGAATAGCAGGGCCGCCCAGAGGGTTGGGGCAAAGCAATTTCGGGGGCCCCTTCCATAAATAAAAGTTGCAATACTACAGTAACATGTATTTGGAAATGTAAAAAATAACCAGTGAAATACATTCAAAAATTAATTTGTAATAATTTGAAAAAACACTAAATACATTATTTAAAAACATTAAATGCTTTAATTGTATGCATACATTTGCAATTACATAATGGGCTGTTGCTGGGTGATGGTGATGTTTGGGATGGGGTCGGGTGGGTGCCTGGCCCCTCCCTTACATGCCTCTTACCCCCTCTCCCAGAGCCTCAGCGCGCCACATCCAGGACGCCGGGGGATGGGATGGGGGAAGACGGAGGCGGGGGGTGCCTCCAACATACTTGGGGCCTGTGGGGCCCCTGGGGCCTGGCGCAAATTGCCCCACTTGCCCCCCCCCCCCCCGGGCGGCCCTGCTGAATAGTGGTGACTGGGAATGGGGGGCGGGAGTGTAGCAGATGCCAATTTGAGGTGAATATTCTCTTGGCCAGATTCTACTGGGTTTATGGTGCTTTGTGCTATGGACTGGAGCAAAGTGGCTGGTGAATAACTAAGAATCTGGTTAATAATTATTCTCTAAATTCAGCTTTTTTCTTTCTCTCTCTCTGAATTATCACTAATTCAAAATAGTAGTGTGCAAGTTGACTGGATAATGGTAATAGCATAATCTCTTGTTATAACATTGTAAACCTTACTACCTGATTTTTATATTAAACTCTTACTATACATAATACAATAAATCTCTGATGTTAGAACCTGGCTATGCCGCTGCTGTAGAGGGCTCATCACCCAGCAGCTGGGGGCCACCATGTGGGCTGGGCAGGGCTGCTGGCCACGGGGCCAACGGGTGTGGGTGGGATCTCGGGAGTCACGTCCCAGGGATCTGCCCCACTCTCCAGCACTGCTCCAGCTCTGAGCTGTCTCCACTGCCTGGGACCTGTGGGGCCCCACCTGCTTCCCCAGGGAAAGAGCCACCTGGGACTGGTGCAGAGGCTGGGCCAGTCTCAGCCAGTCACAGGGGAAGGTGGGGGGGGGGGCGGCTTAGCTGGGTCCTGCCAGGCATGTGAGTCCTAAGGGAGCCTGGCCTGGGTAGGCTCTGCTCCTGCTCCAGCCTGGCTGATTGCACCCGCAAGGGGCCGGAGTTATCCTGCCCCAGGACCAGCTCTGGCTGTGCCTGGCAGACACAGTCACCTCCCATCAGGGCCGGCTATTGTGGCTGGGGGTTAGGGTGTGGGAGAGTAGGTCTCTAGTGGGTCTGGGGGGGGTGCTGTGCAGTAGGGGTTGGGGAGATCTGTGTGTGTTGGGGGGGCTGTGCATTGGGAGAGAGCTGTGTGTGTCGGGATGCTGGGAAGTGTGGGGGGTCTGTGCGGGGCACTGTGCAGTTGTGGCAGTGGGGGGCCCTGGGCAGTGAGGGAATCTGTGGGGGGGCTCTGGGCGGGGAGGTGCAGGGCACTGTGCAGTTGTGGGAGGACTGTGGGGGGTCTCCAGCTAGGGGGCACTGGGCAGTGAGAGGATCTATGGGGGGGTTCTGAGTGGGTGGGGGAGTGGTCTGTGGGAGGGCACTGGGCATGGGGGTTTGTGGGGGTCTCTGGGTGGTGTGGCACTGGGCGTAGGGAGTCAGAGGGGTGCTGGGCAGGGGGGTAGCCTGGTGCAGCATGGGACTGCCCCGAAGGGGAAGAAGCACGATGGGAGCGCAGGGCTGGGCTGGCTAGTGTGCGTCTGGCAGCTTCCGGTTTGTAAACAGTGCCCTTGTACTGCGCTGGGTGGAACGGGCTGTCCCTGCCGTGCCATGACCCATCTCATCTCCCATTTTCCCCAGCCAGCCCGTCGCTCTGAGGACTCTGCCCCCTGCCCCATGTCCCCATTTCCCCCATGGGGGCTCACAAATATGGTTAGCACCAGGCCCACAAAAGGTTAATCCAGCCCTTTTTGGGGTGCAGGCTCTGGGATGCAGGAGGGTTGCAGGCTATGGGGAGTTTGAGTGAAGGGTGCAGGCTCTGACCTTGGGCAGGGGATTGGGGTACAGGAGGGGGTGCGGATATGTGGACTCTGGGAGGGAGTTAGCAACTCAGCATGTTATATAAGAGAAATGAGCTGCAGTGAGTGATTTCATATAGACATAGAAACTGATAGAAGACACTTTTACATATTCAAAATGTGAGAGGCAGAGTTTGAGAGAGGGAGTGTCTGTACAATATTTCACCGCAGTCAGTCTCCTGGCTGGAGCAGTAATGTAGCCCTGCACAGGGCTGCTCAGAGGATTCAGCGTCCAGGAGTGGCGTTGGACAGCGTTTGAGCCACGGCGCTGCAGCGCGCCAAGGCCGCTCCCGGACGCGGCGTGCTGAGACACAGGGGCTTGGGGGAAGACAGAGGCGGGGGCAGCCTCCGATATACTCGTGGGGGCCCCTGTGGAAAATTGCCCCACTTGCCCCCCCCCCCCGGGCAGCCCTGGCCCTGCAACACTTGTATAGGATAGAGAGGAGCTGCGGTGATTAAGCTTTGGCAGGCTAGGAATTGGAGGCCTGTGCCTTTAAGATCCCAGTCCCAGGAACCCGCCCTCTGCTCCGGGGCTGACATGTAGCATCCTGTGAGCAGAACGAAAACCTCCTCTGCACCCCCTACACTCCTAGATTAGCGAGCACAGTGGGTGCCTCATCCCACGGGGTCGCTGTTCCCCCCTCTCCCCCTCCCTAAACAAGGGTTTTGTCCCTGCACGGGGTCTGGCAGCATCTCTCCCGCGGGCTTAACCCCGGCTCCCACCCCCCACCCCTGAGTTTTCCCCCTTCAGCCCCTCTTCTGCCGCTAGCTACAGTAGCTTGAGCCCCCCTGGCCAGTAAATTTCTGCCCCCTGCTCAGACCCTGACAGCCCCCCGCTGTGATTTGCCCCCCTTAATCCTTTTAATAGGGTTACCATATTTCAATAGTGCAAAAAGAGGACACTCCACGGGACCCCGCCCCCGCCCCAACTCCTCACCTTCCCCACCCCAACTCCGCCCTCTCCCGAGCACCCCACATTCCCCCTCCTCCCTCCCGCCCCCCGGCTGCTGTGCTGGGGAAGTTGCTTCGGTCCCCGCCGCGGTGGAGAGCGGCAGGAGCCGGGAAAGTTGGAGCCCGGGGAGGAGGCGGTCCCCTTACCATGCCTCCCTATTTTCCCAGACATGTTCGGCTTTTTGGAAATTCCTCCTGGACGGGGATTTGAGGACCAAAAAGCCGGACATGTCTGGGAAAATCCGGACGTATGGTAACCCTACCTCTGACACTCACCTCTCCCTCCACTGGAGGGACTCCCCTGTCCATACCTGTCCCGGGGCCTTCCTTTAAAGGGGCATCCCCATATCAGCGGGGTCTACTTGGAAAAGATAATATTTACTCCCTTGTGTGGCTGAGCTGGGCTGTGACAATCCAACCCATCATGAGTACTGTGAGAAATGGGGCACAACACTAACCAAGGCAGTGTCATTTCAGGGACTGTATGGGCCTCGAAGTTCAAACAAACAAGCTATATAAAGTCCTTTTCTTACTGGGAAGCCAAATGGAAGTTTTTCTAGAAGGGTATTTTTAGAAATCTCAGTATAATGACAAATTTCAAGCTCAGTTAAATAACTTTTTTGTGAAATGATGCAGAGCACAATTAGTACAGAGACATGAATAGTGAGAGATCCAAGCTGGTTTGCCTGATATTGTGTAAAAATGTGCGTAACTTTGATATAGAAGGCCTTGCCAAACTAATTATTGAAGCATATGCAACCATCATCGTAGACAGTGACTTGTTTATACTGCTCTATATACTATACCAGTGTTTCTCAATCTGGAAGTCGTGATTTATTTGATCATTTATATGGTAAAAATGAGAAAATAAGCAATTTTTCAGTAATACTGTGCTGTGATACTTGTATTTTTATGTCTGATTTTGTAAGCAAATATTTTTTAAGTGAGGGGTACTCAAGACAAATCAGCCTCCTGAAGGAGGTACAGTAGTCTGGAAACATTGACAACCATTGCTCTAATTGACCTGGATCAAGAATGTCTTTGTTTTACTTTCTATTTCTATAGTAAGGCTATTGGGATCTCAGCATTAAAATACAGTCTCAGAAGGATTTTTTGAATCATGTTTTTAGAAATTTCATAAATGGACCACTGCACTTCCCCTAAATTCATGAGTCTGATGTTTCATTTTTTAAGACCAAAGGTCCCTGCATCTTCCAAGTATTAGAGTGAGTTGTTTTCCAGAAACCCAAAGGTGGAAGTTGATTAGCAATCTATTTGTGTGTAATACATTTTATAGTAACAAATAAAAAGGAAGTCACAACTGGTCTAGTCAAATTTGCTTCCTGTCCTCTAGTCAGGGACGTATCTCCCTGCTGTTAACAGTTCTCTCCGGAAACAGCAAAAGAAAGATCCCAGATCAATCTATGAAACTGAAAAGGGTATTCCCAGAAACACTGAAAAAATGAATGCCAAGGGCTTTTGTTACACTTTACCAGGGAGATCAGGAGTGAATGCACCAAACCGAAAACTCACTGCTGCGGAAATAAACACTCAGGGCTAGACTCTGCTTGGAGACAGCAGAATCTGCTACCATTTGCTGCTCTGAGGTGTACAGTGCCTCACAGAGCTGAGGAAAGGAGGCAAGACCGTGGCTGGCAGTGCAGGAGAGAGTAAGGTGCATCGCTGGCCTCCCCTCTGCACTGCTATGGTGCCGAGCACCCCCCTCACCGGGCCCCCCAGGCGGGGGGGGGTGAGGTGACACCCCCACGTGCCCCAGGCCGGGCCAAGCCACGGTGGGGTCCCTGTCACTTTAAGAGCAGGGCTGGGCTGAGCCGAGCCGGTGGGGGGTGGCTCCGCTCCCGGCTGATGCCGGAGCCTGGGCTGAGAGCCAGGCTCGTCTCCTGCACCAGCTCCGGGCGAGGCTTTGCTGCGGCTCCCCCAGTCCTGGCCACCGCACGGTGTGTGGGTGGGGGGGTTGCTTGAAGCAGGGCAGGACCCGGTGGGGCCGAGGGTTGAACAGACCCGGCAGGGCGGTGCGGGGGCTGCTGGAGGGAAGCTGGGGAAGGGGTGGCACGGCCTGAACCCCCTGGGGCTGCCTGCCTCACGGAGGAGGCAGAGGGGCGTAAGCCGCAGCAGGACCCCAGCCCCACAGGGGAGGGGATCTGGGGCCAGCCCAGGGAGGCAGGAGCAGCCCCGGGGGTGCTAGGTGCGTGCAGGGCAGAGCCCCGGGAGAGCCCCAGCCCCGCGGCGGGCAGTGCTGCAGAGGAGGAGCCCATGCCCCCCGGCGGGCGAGGGGAGCCCCAGGCAGGGGGAGCCGGGCCGCCCGCACCCACCTCTCGCGGCCGCTCCATGCTGCTCCCAGTACCGCTTTCCGCCGACGCGGCTGCCCTGTCAGCCGCTTTTGGATCTTTAAATAGCCGTCCAGGGGAAATCCCGGACATTTTTAGCTTTTTACAAATTACCCCCGGACGGCTATTTAAAGACCCAAAAGCCGGACATGTCCGGGGAAACCCGGACGTATGGTAACCCTAGTTATGATTCCTGATGTCAGATTTGTGTCCATTAATTCTTTTACGTAGAGACTGTCCGGTTTGGCCAATGTACATGACAGAGGGGCATTGCGGCACATGATGGCATATATCACATTGGTAGATGTGCAGGTGAACGAGCCCCTGATGTCATGACTGATGTGATTAGGTCCTATGATGATGTCACTTGAATAGATATGTGGACAGAGTTGGCATCGGGCTTTGTTGCAAGGATAAGTTCCTGGGTCAGTGTTTTTGTTCAGTGATGTGTGGTTGCTGGTGAGTATTTGCTTCAGGTTGGGGGGTGGTCTGTATGCGAGGACAGATCTGTCTCCCAAGCTCTGTGATGCTGGCTGAGAAAATATGCAGGTGGTTTCTCTATGTCCTATCCACTTAGTTAGCTTCAGGAATAAAAGACCTTTTAGAATGTGGTCCAGTTCTGTTCAGAAATTGACCATGCAATGCTGTTCACAAGATGATCCAACAGTTCAAGGCTCTTTTGTACTTCCAGTCAGTGTAAAGTGGCCTTAGTGTAAATGAGAACAATATTTATGTTCCAATTGATATATTTTATAATTCTGGAAAAAATGAGAAAGTAAGCTATTTTTCAGTAATAGTCTGCTGTGATCCTTTTGTATTTTGATGTCTGATTTTGTAAGCAAATCGTTTAGGTGAGGTGAAACGTGGGCTACGCAAGACAAATCAGACTCCTGTAAAGGGTACAGTTGTCTAGAAAGGTTGAGAACCACGGGGTTAGGGTGCCCAACTTCAAAGTACATAATTATACATCCCATTATATACATATTCTATAACATCTACTTGCTATATATTATTTACAAGGCCCCTTGTGAATTCATGTTTTGTCCATTGTTAACCTCTGTTTCCTTCTGTTTTTCTTTGTGCATGCAAGGCCCACAAACATGCACACCTGTGATGCTGCATACATAATTAAAACACCTCACAGAAGAGAGAACTGTAAGAAGCAGGGCTGTCTTTTTTAACTTTGAAAGGTTTTATTTATTTCTCATAATATAACTGAATACAGAAAAAGATTTAAAAGTTCTGATTATAAGAGACAAAAATTGCATAGCTTGCATTTTTCAAAGGTTCATTAATGTAAACATAATAAAGAATATTTATATTATTGTTTTCTTTTTTTCTAGACAAAATAATAGTGTTTGTACACATGTACTATAGATAAAGGGCCCAATTCTCATTTACATTGAGGCTATGTTATTCTGCTCTAACAGTTCAAGGCTCCTGACAAAAGGAAGAAAGGAGAGCAGCAGAATATGGACCCTGGACTTCAGAAAAGCAGACTTTGACTCCCTCAGGGAACTGATGGGCAGGATCCCCTGGGAGAATAACATGAGGGGGAAAGGAGTCCAGGAGAACTGGCTGTATTTTAAAGAATCCTTCTTGAGTTTGCAGGACAAACCATCCCAATGTGTAGAAAGAATATTAAATATGGCAGGTGACCAGCTTGGCTTAACAGTGAAATCTTTGCTGATCTTAAACACAAAAAAGAATCTTAACACGAAGTGGAAGCTTGGACAAATGACTGGGGAGGAGTATAAAAATATTGCTCAGGCATGCAGGAGTGAAATCAGGAAGGCCAAATCACAATTGGAGTTTCAACTAGCAAGGGATGTTAAGAGTAACAAGAAGGATTTCTACAGGTATGTTAGCAACAAGAAGAAGGTCAGGGCGACCAGCTTGGCTTAACAGTGAAATCCTTGCTGATCTTAAACACAAAAAAAGAATCTTAACACAAAGCTTGGACAAATGACCAGGGAGGAGTATAAAAATACACCTCTACCCTGATATAACGCGACCCGATATAACACGAATTCGGATATAACGCGGTAAAGCAGTGCTCCGGGGGGGGCTGTGCACTCCGGTGGATTAAAGCAAGTTTGATATAACGCGGTTTCATCTATAATATGGTAAGTTTTTTTTGGCTCCCGAGGACAGTGTTATATCGAGGTAGAGGTGTATTGCTCAGGCATGCAGGAGTGAAATCAGGAAGGCCAAAATCACAATTGGAGTTGCAACTAGCAAAGGATGTTAAGAGTAACAAGAAGGGTTTCTACAGGTATGTTAGCAACAAGAAGAAGTTCAGGAAAAGTGTGGGCCCCTTATTGAATGGGGGAGGCAACCTAGTGACAGAGGATGTGGAAAAAGTTAATGTACTCAATGCTTTTTTTGCCTCTGTCTTCATGAACAAGGTCAGCTCCCAGACTACTGCACTGGGCAGCACAGTATGGGGAGGAGGTGACCAGCCCTCTGTGGAGAAAGAAGTGGTTCAGGGCTATTTAGAAAAGTGGGATGAGCACAAGTCCATGGGGCTGGATGCACTGCATCCGAGGGTGCTAAAGGAGTTGGGGGATGTGATTGCAGAGCCATTGGCCATTATCTTTGAAAACTCATGGCGATCGGGGAGGTCTCGGATGACTGGGAAAAGGCTAATGTAGTGCCCATCTTTAAAAAAGGGAAGGAGGAGGATCCGGGGAACTACAGGCCAGTCAGACTCACCTCAGTCCCTGGCAAAATCATGGAGCAGGTCCTCAAGGAATCAATTTTGAAGCACTTAGAGGAGAGGAAAATGATCAGGAACAGTCAGCATGGATTCACCAAGGGCAAGTCATGCCTGACTAATCTAATTGCCTTCTATGATGAGATAACTGGCTCTGTGGATGAGGAGAAAGCAGTGGATGTGTTATTCCTTGACTTTAGCAAAGCTTTTGATACCGTCTCCCATGGTATTCTTGCCAGCAAGTTAAAGAAGTATGGGCTGGATGAATGGACTATAAGGTGGATAGAAAGCTGGCTAGATCGTCGGGCTCAACGGGTAGTGATCAGTAGCTCCGTATCTAGTTGGCAGCCGGTATCAAGCGGCGTGCCCCAAGGGTCAGTCCTGAGGCCAGTTTTGTTCAATATCTTCATTAATGATCTGGAGGATGGCATGGATTTCACTCTCAGCAAGTTTGCAGATAACACTAAACTGGGAGGAGTGATAGATATGCTGGAGGGTAGGGATAAGATACAGAGGGACCTAGACAAATTAGAGGATTGGGCCAAAAGAAATCTGATGAGGTTCAACAAGGACAAGTGCAAAGTCCTGCACTTAGGACGGAAGAATCCCATGCACTGCTACAGACTAGGGACCGAATGTCTAGGCAGCAGTTCTGCAGAAAAGGACCTAGGGGATACAGTGGACGAGAAGCTAGATATGAGTCGACAGTGTGCCCTTGTTGCCAAGAAGGCTAACGGCATTTTGGGCTGTGTAAGTAGGAGCATTGCCAGCAGATCGAGGGATGTGATCATTCCCCTCTATTCGACATTGGTGAGGCCTTATCTGCGGTACTGTGTCTAGTTTTGGGCCCCACACTACAAGAAGGATGTGGAAAAATTGGAAAGAGTCCAGTGGAGGGCAACAAAAATGATTAGGGGGCTGGAGCACATGACTTATGAGGAGAGGCTGAGGGAACTGGGATTATTTAGTCTGCAGAAAAGAAGAATGAGGGGGGATTTGATAGCCTCTTTCAGCTGCCTGCCAAAGGTGTTGTATCAACCAGGCAAGGTACTAACAAACTTCAACAGGACTTTATTTTTACAGTGGAAACCTCTTTACCAAGCTGCTGCTGCACCCTCTGTAACTCTCACTCAGCCTCCTCAACTCCTCCCCCCTCCTTCCTGTTTCCTGTCCTTTCAGACTCCCAACAGCCAGTGCTCCCAGTTCGAATAATCACAAGCAGCATCTAAACACCACATTCCCTCCTCCCTTAAGAAACTTTCCCAATTAAAATAAACATTGTTGTTCTAACCACAGGAACAAATATGAAACAAGACACTATACTGTTGGCAGAAATATTACACTGAAAACACTGTAGATACTACATAACATAGGCTCTAGTCCAGGCAGTTGGTCGTCTGGGTCTGACAGGCCGTCTCTCAAGCCCCGGTTCCAGTGCAATGTCTTGTTGTGTTGGTTCTACGGAGAAGTCATCCAGTGCAGACTGCGTGTTGGCATAATCTCCTCTTGGTGCATAGGCAGGTGCAAGATAAGAAGCATTCCATACCCACCCATCAGAAAGTCGATAGGTGTAAGGTCCCTTCTTCTCTATCATTTTAAGAGGAGCTGTGAATTTATGGTCCCCTTTGCGTAAGATTCCAGGTTTTCGTATTCTAACGAAGGAACCACACTCAAACTTTGGTTTCTTAGCACCCCGCCATTTGTCTGTGAAAGCCTTAGACTTTGCTTGGTTCTGTTCAACTGTTTTTCTCACATCCTCGTTTGGGGCATCAGGTCGTGCCTTTAACAATCCAGCGCTGTTCAGTTTAGTATTCATCTGTTTTCCATGCAGTAACTCTGCGGGTGATCTTTGCGTTGTGGCATGTCATGTAGCCCGGTATGCTTGCAAGAAATCAGTAATGAAGGGTATCCACAATCGCCCTTCCAGTTTAGCTGTTTGCAAACTGTCTTTCAAACTTCTATTAAACCGTTCGATTTCCCCATTGGCTTGAGGGTAATATAGGGATGACCTTCTGTGTAAAATGTTCCTCTCTGCTAGAAAAGTTTCAAACTCCAGGGAAGTAAATTGACTACCATTATCTGAAACCAGTTCTTTGGGGTTACCTTCCCTGCTAAAAACTGAAGAGAAGAACTTAATTACTGTAGCAGAAGAGATTTGCGATGTAAACGCTACCTCAGGCCATTTATTGAAATAGTCTATTAAAGTGATGGCATAACGACAGTCAATTGGAGCAGTATCAAAGGGTCCTACAATGTCAATAACCACTTTTCCCCATGCAGATTCAGGAAGAGGAACAGGCTCTAATGGAAGGGTACATGTCACTGCTGTCTTATCATGCATTTGGCAAGTGACACAGGATTTTATGAGTGCTTCAGTTTGAGAGTCCATCCCTGGCCACCAATACAGATCCCGTAGTCGTTGTTTGGTTCTGACAATTCCTTGATGAGTATTGTGTGCGAAGTGTATGAGTTTTGACTGTAATTCTTCTGGCACAAGTAGCCAGTGTGTACCTCATAGCATACAGCCATTGAGCAAAGAAAGTTCATCCCGAACTCTAAAATAAGGCAGTAAAACTGGGTCAAGGTTTTTAGGGTTACTGGGCCAACTCTTTGTCAGAAATTCCCGTAGTTTTTGTTGAATTGGACATGCTGACCAAGCAGCTTGAAATTGTTCTCTTGTAACTGCAGTAAGAGTGCTTGTAATAAGCGCAACTACTACATCCTCATGCTCTGGTGGACCATCTGGTGAAGGCAAAGGCAGGCAAGAAAGGCAATCAGCTACCACATTTTTGTTTCCAGGCTTATATTCCAGTTCATAATTGAAAGAGAGTAGTCTTGCAGACCATCTAGCAATACGATATCCTGCTCTTCCCAGTCCTTTTGTGGTGAGCAATGTCGTCAAAGGGCTGTGGTCTGTGCGCAACTTGAACATGCAGCCCCACAGGTAAGTTCTCCATTTTTCAGTAGCCCAGACACAAGCAAGTGCTTCTTTTTTGACTGTAGACTCTCAGCATTACTTAGTGTTATTAAAGCAAATGCAACAGTCCTCTCTGTGTTGTCCTCATGAAGTTGTGTGAGGACAGCCCCAAGTCCATAATCAGAAGCATCAGTAGTTACAATTGTGGGCAATGCAGGACTGAATAGTGCAAGTACTGGACTATGTACAATCAAGTCTTTCACCATTTCGAAACTAGCTTGTGCATCCGTTGTCCACACTAAGGTTGAACTTCTCTGTAGTAATTCTCGCAATGGTTCAATGACAGAAACATAATTGGAAATGAATTTTGCATACCAGGAGGTAAGACCCAAGAAGGAACAAAAGGTTTGCAAATCTGTTGGAGGAGGAGCATTTGAAATTGCCAGGATATGATCTGGATCACGTTTTAGTCTAGCCTGTGAAATTGTATGCCCCAGAAAGGAGAGTTCAGTTTGTCTAAATTTGCATTTGGACCTATTGAGCTTGAGGCCTGCTTTGCTGATGCAGTTTAGTACAGACTGCAGGTTATTGTCATGCTCCTCAGTAGTATTTCCAAACAGGATAATATCATCCAAATAGCACTGAACTCCATGTTGATTCTTCAGAATCAATTACATCATTTTTTGGAAGGCACTTGGGGCTGATGTGAGACGGTATGGAACACGTTTAAAACGAAATAGTCCCTCATGTGTAATAAATGCTGTGAGGTCGCTGCTGTCTTCATGCAACATAACCTGGTGGTATGCGCTCTGCAAATCAAGAGTAGAAAATATCTTTGCTCCACAGAGTTCTGCAAATACTTCTTCTATGTGAGGAAGAGGATGGCTGTCAATCACAATACTTTATTTGGCTCCCTTAAGTCCACACAAAGGCGAATGCCTCCACCCTTCTTCTGCGTCACTACTATAGGTAAAACCCATTCCAAGGAGTTAATCTCTTCAATAATGTCCTTTTAAACAAGTTTTCTAAGTTCCTCTGAAACAGCTTCCCTGACTGAAAATGGTAAGCACCGTAATTTCTGTCCTATAGGTATCACATTATTCCGCATTTTAACTTTATGTAGAAACCCATAAGCACAGCTGAGTTTCTCCTCAACCTGGTGTTGGGTCCCAGCTGAAACTGGTGTGTGTACCACAAGAGTGCTTTGCTGAGGAAGATCAATTTGTCCATTAACTACCCTGAGATTTAAAGCAGCCAATAAATCTCTACCAAGGATAGGAGTGCCGTTGTGGACAATGTAGAACTCTGCAGTTACACAGCAATCACCAAAAGTAACTATTGCTGGTAGGCAGCCATGTACTGGAATATGGTTTTTCAAATAGCACACCAACTGAAGTTTGGGTTCAGTAAGAGGCACATCTTTAAAGTAATGCAAATAGATGGAATCAGGTAGTATAGATACTGCTGAGCCAGTGTCCAACATTAGCTGAATAGAGTGTGATTTGCCTGAGGGTATGGCAGAAATGTTTACAGTGCACTTCATCTGTTCTTGAATATGTGCAGTAGTGAGTTTGTCCACACTCAGCACAGTAACATCTGGTATTGTAACTGCATGCACCTGTTGATTGAACTGGCTACTGCGACATACTTTAGCAAAATGCCCAATCTTTTTGCAATGATTGCACTGAGCTACTTTTGCTGGACATCCTGTGTAGCTTGCAAGATGTTGTGGGGATCCACAGCGAAAGCATGCTTTTACTGTATTTTGAATTTGCTGATTCAGTGGCTTTTCATTAGTTTTCCTCTTGCAATTGTTTGTCTAAACACCACAAAAGGGGATGGATCTAGACTGTTCTCAGTGCTAGCAGATGACAGAACAAAGAGTAGTGGTCTCAAGTTGCAGTGGGGGAGGTTTAGGTTGGATATTAGGAAAAAAAATTTCACTAGGAGGGTGGGGAAGCACTGGAATGGGTTACCTAGGGAGGTGGTGGAATCTCTTTCCTTAGAGGTTTTTAAGGTCAGGCTTGACAAAGCCCTGGCTGGGATGATTTAGTTGGGGATTGGTCCTGCTTTGAGCAGGGGGTTGGACTAGATGACCTCCTGAGGTCCCTTCCAACCCTGATATTCTATGATTCTATGATTCCTTTATACTTCTGGGCAGTGTAAAGTACCCTTAGTGTAAATGAAAATCAGGCCCATGGTTTCTTGGAGCTTTAATTTATACCCTGAAACTGGGTGTGTATGTTTGATTCCTAAAGACTCTTAGGGTATATCTACGCTGCATTTTAATATCAGTGGCAGAGAGTATCAGAACCCAAGTCTACAGACACTAAACAGCTTCGACACTAAACAACGCTGCAGATGTTGCAACTTGGGCTCTCAAAATCACGCCCCCTCTGGATTTCAGAATCCAAGCTCCAGCTTGATCCTGAACATCTGCACAGCTGTTTTTAGTGCAGTAGCACGAGCCTGAGTCTGTAGTACCATAGTGCAAGCCTGAGTCTGTAGATTGGAGCTTTCATACTCACTGCTGCAGGCTTAAAAATACAGTATAGATGTATCCAAAGGCCTTTACAGGTGAAAAAAAAATGAAGTTTCAGTGATGCTTTAACATGCTGCTAAAGAATTGTAAGTCTCGGTGGTGGTGGTGGTGGTGGTGGTGGTTGTGTTTTAATTCCTTTTATGTGCATAGTAGTTGCTTATTTTCACTCCTGGAATGTTAACTTTTGTTAGAAGTAAAAATCATTGGTCATAAAACAATTTTCAAGTATTCTGTGAGGAAGGGGTGGCGGGAATTGTATTGGCATATAAACTGGTGAAGGATTATTTTAAAATGTGTTGACAGAAGTGTTCTCAAAACACTACAACTGGAAAGACTGCTTGAGGAATGATTTATAAAGACAAAGGAAGACTTGGAGAAGATAAAAAAGAATACTGTGTATTCTACATATGCAGAAGTAACTGGAAGGTAGGGAAAATGACCAGGAAAAGATATTATATTTTTGTATAACTACAGAACAAAAGGTGAATGTTTTGTGACTGTAACATCCATTTCCATTAATAGTTCTGCAAGTAAGGAAAAAGGAGTCTCTCTCTCCGTATGTCTCTGTGAAACCCTGACACCCCAATATTCACCACTGTCATGTAATTAGGATATGTTTTGTACAAGTATGTCTTGTGAGGTATCATTCTAAAAGTCTTGATCTGCTAGACATTAATATCTTGTTGTATTATGTGTTATTGTTGTATGTGAAGTTATGACATTTGGATACGTATGTGTTACTGAAACATGTTGTGAGGTTGAAAGCACCCACAAACAGCCTTTCAGGTACAACAGTAAAAAGGCCAAACAATGTTAATGGCTTATTGAGGAAATGCACAGAAGCACAAGGATTACCCCAGGAACTACGTACAATAGAAACCTCTCAGAGATAGCACTACACAATGGGAACTGTTTGACCCAGGGGTCACAGCAAAAGAGCTTTCCAGCAAGTGGGAAGAAGATATAAAAGGGGGACAATGATATCATGGGGGGACCTCACTCTCCCTGCAACAACACACCTGGAACACCCAAGGGGCAGGGACTGAACTGTGGAAAGTGATGGTCCCAGTCTAGAAGAATCGTTAGCCTGTGTATGAAAACCTGAGAAAGCCAAGGCAACTTGTGCCTTAAGAGTCTGCCAGCCTGTTTATCACTCAGAGTGAGAGTTTGCTAATTTTAAATATCCTATCTATCTAGTGTGTTAAGCTCAGTTTGCGGTTTTTGTTTATTTACGAAGGTAATCTGCTTTGATCTGTTGGCTATCCCTTATAATCACTTAAGATCTACCTCTTGTACTTAATAATCTAGTTTTTGTTTTAAATCCAGTTTGTGAAATTCATAACTGGGGGTGGGGGGCAAAAAGCTGTGCATATCTCTCTGCACATTGAGGGGAGAGGGTGAATTTCAATTAGCTTATGCTGTATAGTTCTCTGTACAGTGCAAGACAATACAATTTTGGGTCTACTCTCCAGAGGGGGAGTGCACTTTAGTGCTGGGTAATTCCTTAGCTGAAAACCTTCCCAAGCAGTACTGATTTCAGTGTCTGTCTTTCTGCAGCTGGGTGTGTGCCAACCTGTGTGTGTGCTAGAGGAGGCTTGAGGGCCTGGCTTAGCAGAACAGGGTGAGGGAGCCCAGGCTGATGGAACAGGCTGGCTCAGTGGTACCCCAATACATCAGGTAGCATCCCAGAAGGTGGGGCAACCTGTCACAGTCTCATCTTCTCTTTTATATACCTGGTTGAGACTTTGAAGGTTTAAAATATCAGCCTTTAACAGGATTATTTATGTCATCTCTAAACTGATGGGAAATATTAGTGGAAACAGTAACAAACACTAAGTTGTAGTGAAACTAGTGAGCTTTAATAAATAGGGAGATCATGTATATTTGTTTATATATATATATATATATATATATATATATATATATATATATATATTATATATATATACATACACACACACACACACACACACACACCTCTACCCTGATATAACGCGACCCGATATAACACGAATTCGGTAAAGCAGCGCTCCGGGGGGGCGGGGCGGGGCTGCGCACTCCGGTGGATCAAAGCAAGTTCGATATAACGTGGTTTCATCTATAACGCGGTAAGATTTTTTGGCTCCTGAGGACAGCGTTATATCGAGGTAGAGGTATATATATGCACGCATACTGTCATTCTCTGCATGTCTCTCTCTCTCTCTCGCTCTCGTTTTTGTTTTTTTTTAATTGCAGGTGAGTTTCTGCTCAGTAACCTTAAAGTAGACCAACGTGTGGGTGAGAAGCTTCAGCCTCCCTCCAAATATTTTGAATTAAAGAAGAAGAAATGAATCTTGCAAATGATGGTGCAACGTCCAGAGCCATATTTGACTGGAACTATGTTCTATGGGAAGTTCGTTTGACATTACTAGCAGCTGGTTTTTTCATCTACCTGGGAGTATTTCTTCTAGCTCACTGGCTGTCCTCATGGATCAGTGCCAGTTATCGCAATTTGTCAGCAAAGCAGAAGATCTTCTGGAATATGGATATCACACGTGGCCTGTTTGCGGTTCAGAGTTGTGGAGCTGGCTTGTGGGCCTTGCTTATAGATCCAGTTTTTCAAGCTGACCAAGTGTATTCACAACAAAAGTGGAGCTGGTTTCACTGCTTAATAGCTGCTGGCTTCTTCTTGCTTGAAAATGTAGTTGCTCAAGTGTCTTATATTGTTTTCAGAATATTTGATGTGTTCTCAGTGGTTCATCATTTATTTGCCTTTGGTGGGCTTCTTGGTCTGATAATTAACGTAAAGTCTGGGCACTATCTACCCCTGATGGGACTGCTGCTTGAGATGTGCACTCCTCCACTCTGCATATCCTTTATGCTTTTAAAGGTAAGAACTTTCTGTATTAATTATTGGTGAGAGAAGTTTCCATAATGAACCTCATGTTGCCTCTCCCTCAAAAAAAGTCTGCAAAGAAATACTGGCCACCAAACTTGGACATTAATTCTGGGATCAAGGAAGAATTTTTCTTCCAAACGTGATGTGAATTGGCCCTGGGAATCCTTAATTATAACACCCTAAAATACTTATATATTTTTAAAAAACCCCAATTTTTAGCAAAGAAACAAAATGGAAAGATTAAAAAAAAATTAGTTTACAGACGCACTAGTTGTGATCTAGTGCACAGGACAGGACTAAAAGTTAGGTGACTAAACTCTATTTTTAAAACATTTTTAAAGACTGTAAATAGTAATATCAGAATGACTCATGAGCTCCAGCAGCTTAATATAAACCATCAAATTTCTGCTGGAGATTAAAGGCATGTGCATGTGTGTTCCCATATCTGAATGTGTATGTATAGTCTATGGATGCAGAGAGGGAGAACAGCCTTGAAGAGATCTGCCATGCTTGTAGGGAGAGAAGAAATCAGCCCTGCTTCCCAAACCGCAGTCAATTCCAAGCGGTATGTCTTAGTGGTTTAAGCTTAAATTGTAAAATATCCAGAATCTTTAGAACTACAGCCACAAGCTCTGACAGGCTCACCTCAGCCCTCTGAGGTGTGTTTAATGAGAACTTAAACATGGAGATCCTGTCTGTCCATGTAGATGCCAGACCAGTAAGAGTCATGGTTTGCATGGGTGGTAGTGGCCAAAACTTCCCAGACTCTGCTAATCCCCCTGAATTTTTGTGACATGTGCTTTGTTTTGATTGTCTTCCTCTATCCAAAGGGTGCTGCATCTAATTGAGGCTATATGCACATACGTTGCGAAGTGGTTTAGTATTCTGCTGCACAAAAGGTGCGATATATATATGTGCAATTTATTAGCACTCTAGAGAAAAGTAATTCAGAGAATGAATGAGAGGCAGTGATAAATGAAGAGGCAGTGATAAATGAAGGAGGGAAGGTAACTCCCTTTTATGGACACCCAGCCAGCCAGTTAGCTATAAAGTCCCTCTTGGTGGCTGTTCTCTGCTTGCTTTACCTGTAAAGGGTTAACAGAGTCCCCCAGGTGAAGGAAAGGGAGTGGGCACCTGACCAAAAGAGCCAATGGGAAGGCTAGAACTTTTTAAACTGGGAAAAAACTTCCCCTTTGTGTGTCTGTTGTTGTTTCTCCGGGAAAGAGGGGAACAGGGAGCAGTTATGCGATGAGAAGCTTTAAGCCAGGTGTGATCATAAATCAGCTGATCATACCTAGAACTACTTATTTGGAACTCCCAAATGTGTAAGTAGATCAGGAATGTTTAGAAAGACACCATTAGGGTTATTTTAATTTATTTCTTATGGCTAATGGACTCCTCTGTGCTAACCCCAAATGCTTTTTGTTTTGCTTGTAATCTTTAAGCTGGATCTCAAGAAGGTTATTCTTGATGTTTAAATTTTGTAAGTGGGGTTTTTAAATCTAGCAAAAGTCTAAGTTTCAGATGTATTTTCTTTCTTTTGTTTTTAATAAAGTTTACCTTTTTTTAAGAACAGGATTGGATTTTTGGTGTCCTAAGAGATTTGTGTATATGTTGTTTAATTAGCTGGTGGGAACAGCTGATTTCCTTTGTTTTTCTTTCTCAGCTCTTCCCTGGGGGGAGGGGGAGGAAGGGCTTGAGGGTACCCCACAGGAAGGAATTCCCAAGTGCGTCTTCCTGGGTTCCAAAAGGAGTTTTGCATTTGGGTGGTGGCAGCCTATACCAAGCCAAGGTCAGAGAGAAGCTGTAACCTTGGGAGTTTAATACCAGCCTGGAGTGGCCAGTATTAATTTTTTTAATCCTTGCGGGCCCCCACCTTCTGCACTCAAAGTGCCAGAGTGGGGAATCAGCCTTGACAAAGGCCAAAAAGCATCCTTTAAAAAGTGGAAGTTAAATCCTATTGAGGAAAATAGAAAGGAACATAAACTCTAGCAAGTGAAGAGTAAAAATGTAATTAAGAAGGCCAAAAAAGAATTTGAAGAACAGCTAGCCAGAAACACAAAAAATAACATCAACAAAATTATAAGTGCATCAGAAGCAGGAAGCCTGCTAAACAACTAGTGGGGCTACTGCACAATTGAGGTGCTAAAGGAGCACTCAAGGAAGATAAGGCCAGTGTGGAGAAACTAAATGAATTCTTGGCATTGGTCTTCACTGCAGAGGATGTCAGGGAGCATCCCAAACCTGAGTCATTCTTTTTAGATGACAAATCTGAGGAACTGTCCCAGATTGAGGTGTCATTAGTGGAGGTTTTGGAACAAATTGATAAACTAAACAGTAATAAGTCACCAGGACCAGATGGTCCTCACCCAAGAGTTCTGAAGGAACTCAAATGTGAAATTGCAGAATTATTAACTGTAATATATAACCTATCATTTAAATCAGCTTCTGTAACAGATGACTGGATGACATCAATTTTTTAAAAAGGGTCCAGTGGTGATTACAGGCCAGTAAGCCTAACTTCAATACCAGGCAAATTGGTTGAATCTATACTAAAGAACAGAATTGTCAGACATGTACATGAACACGATTTGTTGGGGAAGAGTCAACATGTTTTTTGTAAAGGGAAAACATGCCTCAGGAATCTACTTAAAATTCTTTGAGGGGGTCAACAAACATGTGGACAAAGGTGATCCAGTGGATATAATGTACTTAGATTTTCAGAAAGCAACAGAGGGTCCTGTGGCACCTTTAAGTGGCACTTTCTGTTAGTCTTAAAGGTGCCACAGGACCCTCTGTTGCTTTTTACAGATTCAGACTAACACGGCTACCCCTCTGATACTTAGATTTTCAGAAATCCTTTGACAAGATCACTCACCAAAGGCTCTTAAGTAGAGTAAGCTGTCATGATATAAGAGGGAAGGTCCTCTCACGGATCAGTAACTGGTTAAAAGATAGGGGGAAAAGGGTATAATAAATGGTCAGTTTTCACAATGGAGAGAGGTAAATAGTGATGTCCCCCAGGGGTCTGTACTGGGACTAGTACTGTTCAACATATAAAGAAATTATCTGGAATACAATGAGGTGGCAAAATTTGCAGATGATACAAAACTACTCACGATAGTGAAGTCCAAAGCAAATTGCGAAGAGTTACAAAGGGATCTCACAAAACTGTGTGACTGATCAACAAAATGGCAGAAGATATTCAATGCAAAATAATGCACATTAGAAAACATAATCCCAACTCTACATATAAAATGATGGGGTCTAAATTAGCTGTTTCCACTCAAGAAAGAGATCTTGGAGTCATTGTAGATAGTTTTCTGAAAACATCCACTCAATGTGTAGTCACGAAAGCTAACAGAATGTTGGGCATCATTAAGAAAGGGATAGATAATAAGACAGAAAATATCATACTGCCTCTATATAAATCCAAGGTATGCCCACATCTTGAATATTGTGTGCAGATGTGCTCATCCCATCTCAAAAAAGATAAATTGGAATTGGAAAAGGTTCAGAAAAGGGCAACAAAAATGATTAGGGGTATGGAACATCTGCCATATGAGGCAAGATTAATAAGACTGGGACTTTTCAGCTTGGAAAAGAGACGACTGATATGATATGAGAGAGGTCTATAAAATCATGACTGGTGTGGAGAAAGTGAATAAGGAAGTATTATTTACTCCTTCATATAACACAAGAACTAAGGATCACCAAATGAAATTAATAGGCAGCAGGTTTAAAACAAAAGGAAGTATTTCTTCACACAATACACAATTAACCTGTGGAACTTTTTGCCAGAGGATGTTGTGAGGCCAAGACTATAACAGGGTTCAAAAAAGAACTAGATAAGTTAATAGAAAATAGGTCCATCAATGGCTGTTAGCAAGGATGGGCAGGAATTTACAACTATGCTCTGAAGTCTCTGTAGCCTCTGTTTGCCAGAAGCTGGGAATGGGTGCCAGAAGCTGGGAAGGGGATGGATCACTTGATGATTACCTGTTCTGTTCATTCCCTCTAAAGTGCCTTGGCATTGGTTACGGTCAGAAGACAGGATACTGGGCTAGATGGACCTTTGGACTGACCCAGTATGACTGTTCTTATGTTCTTATGAAATGTGTGTATGGCAGTTTACACTAACACAACAGGAAAGCTAAATATGTCTTTTATTTATAGAAAACACTGACTGCCCTATCTTGAAGCTGCAATCTCATTTCTCTTTTTTTGTTGTTGTCTCTTCCAGACTGGCTATGCTCATACCCTTTTTTGGAAGGCAAATCAATGGGTACTGATCCACATGCAACACTGCCGCATGGTCCTTGCTTATCACATGTGGTGGGTGTGTATTTCCAATTGGAATGATGTGGTGGAAAATCTGGGACTTCCATATTTTATTGTCTTTTTCATGGGGTTAAGTACACTTACATTAATACTTAATCCATACTGGACATACAAATCGACTCAGCTTTTCTTCGATCCAGTTGACAGGACCTTTCAAAATATAGCAAGGAAAAATGGATCCTCTGAAAAATTAAATAGTGAAACATTCCAAAAGAAGAGGATATAGTGCTGCAACAACTGTTAGGGTAACAGTAAGATATGGCCAGAAGAACATGGTGCGAGTTTACTACCCAGTGCATATAGAATTGCTTACAAGAAGTCTTTGACTATATTGATCCATCTGTAGTTTGCTATCAGTGCACTGTACTCATTTATCAAAAGTGTTTTAAAATTGTTGCTGTCTATATTTAAAATACACATACAATCTTTGACTCAGTCAGGATTTGTGCCAGTAATTTTAGCTTGGGAGCATAATGTAATAAAATTTCATTTTTGGGGAAATGGCAAATTAATCATAGACATGTAAGGGAGGTGTCATTTGATTTTTAAAATTCTACAGAATCCTAATTTCAATGGTGTCACCCTCTGCAGCAAGGGAGGGAGGACTGGCTGCCTCCCTGCCATCCAGCTCCCAGGTCCAGGTCCTCCAGTTGGTGTAAATTTTGAGAATGGAACTTTGACAGAAATGGGTCATGTTGGGTATTATTCCAAAGTCAGTCTCCCATGAACACAATGGTACCAAACATGACAAGCCCAGAACAATTATGTAGATATATATTTGAGAAAATATTGAAATGTCAACTTTTTAAATTATATTTTAACACAGGGATGCATTTTACTTGCATGAAAAAGACACTGATCTTTGGTAATCCTAGGGAGTTTAGCCTTGACATGTAGGACTGAAAACATTTATTAATCAAATCCATCATCAGAGTCATCTCTGTCTAGGCCTCCAGGGCTAGACACATTGTCACATTGATCCTCATCCATGCCACAGTCACACATCTCTGTATAAGGCAGATGTTTGGCTAGACATTTGCAGAGTAGTGAGCATCTGGTCTTTGTGTATATCCTTTCAAACAGATCCAAAACCTCCAGCCAAGTATCTTGATCTAATTGTCTGATTGCAGCACTTATGTGCTGTGTTCTGTGCATTGACTTTTTGTTGTGCTTTTCGTTTCTTTGTTTATTAAATCAATTCTATTCTTACGTACAAGGCCTACCATGATGTAGCGAAGTGGTTTTCAACCTGTGGTCTGCATGCTCCTGGGGGCCTGCAGACTGTCTAAAATTTCCAAAGGGGTCCGCACCTCCATTTGAAATTTTTTAGGGGTCCACAAATGAAAAAAGGTTGAAAACCACTGATGAAATACTAACAATACAGACTTTCTTGTCCTATGCATTCCAGCCCATACTCTCAAGCCCTCCTCTAGATTGCAACTGTGTCCAAATCCTGTAAAAAAAAAAAAAAAAAAAAAAAAAAAAAAAAAAATTCTTGTACAGTAATTGAGGGTCAATGTATTGTGCCCTCTTTCTAGAATGCCCTACCACTGACCTCTGGGAGATTCCCACTTGATATGGATTTACAAGTCTGTTTAAACTGTTGTTTAAAACACTAAATGTAGTTGGGTTCATTGTACAATAAAGCATTTGTGGATGATACGCCATTTTTGGCTTGTTTGCATCAACAAGTATTTTATTGAATAATTTGATGTGTTTGACTCTTCCTGTGAGGTTGACAAGCAGTTTAATAATTCACTCACGGGCTGAGAGAAATCAAGGGAAGGTTAAAAGGAATTATTGCATCTAGACCATTCACTGTTAAATTAGATGTTATTGTATTTGTCTTTGTCTCCCTACATCCAGTTCAGTGTATGCTAGTGTAACTAAATTAAACTGTTGTTATTGTGACCTTTTCATGCCCTGTAACTCTAATTACCTTTACATTATGAATACTACTCTACTTAATCAACATTAGATCAAAAAGGCTGTATTTAGCATTTCGATAAAAAAAATTACTTGATAACTTATTGTTAATGAAAACTAATGAAAGGTCTGGATGTCTGTAACCATATGATTATGTATGTCTTTGTAATGGAATGGCCCACCAACCGGAATTGAGGCATTAAAACTTTGAATGAGAAACTCATTAGCTTCAGAGCATGGTCATTATGTAGGACAGTGAAAGATCCACAAAACTTTGTCTGCATTGGGTCAACACAGCAAGAACCTATGCTGGACTAGAGACAAGTGATAGACTGTTTTCTTCTATAAGAAGGCACACAGAGCGATCCTTTTATCTCTGATCCATCTGAACACAAACTCTAATTCACCTGTAATAGTTCATCTGCTTTAATCTTGCAATAACTCTAAATTCTTTTTCTTAGCTTATAATTCTTTAGTTTTAGTTTACTAGAGGGTTGGCTACAGCGTTGTTTTTGGGGAAGATCCTCAGAATTTGTTGACTTGGATGAGTAACTGACCCCTTGGGGTTGAAAGAATCTAATGTGTGATGAAATTTGGTTTTAACAACCTTTTCATCATAAAGTCCAGTTTGTCTGGGTGGTAGAGAGGGGCAGGAGTGTCTAAGGGGACTGTGAGACTTCATGGCCAGGTTAATATAGTAATCCAGGAGTGTACATTTGTTTTACTGAGAAAATGTCTGCTTCTTCACTGTTCAACATTTTTCCTTTGGTGACTTGCAGTGATGCAATAAGCTTTTCAATATAATAAAAATATCATTTGTGTATTGACAATGGGAGCTGCAGGGGGACCGTGCCTGCAGTGGTCAAAGTAAACAAAATGTCTCGTGGCCCACCAGCAGATTACCCTGACGGACTGCGTGCCGAAGATTGCAGACTCCTGATTTATTACATAGGTTAAGGATAACTTCAAGTTCAGCAACTGGGAAAAACCACAGTATAAACTTTTCATATTAGCATTGATTATAAAGGGATAAGTAAAAAAAAAAAAAAAACTTGCCCACTACTAATATATTATGGATTATTAATGTCAATGCAGTTTCACAATGTTTGGCTTGTGTACAGGTGATTTTAAAAATGCTCCACTTTGAGATTGTTCCTTTAGTCTGTGTATTGTGTATCTCAGATGCATGGCCTGCGTCTGAGTTAAGCCCTGGTCCTGAGGACATGCATGTGAATAACTTTACACATATGCATAAGCATTTTCAGGTTTATCTTAACCAAAGAGGAAGAGGTCTAGTGAAATAAAAATTACAGTAAAATGTTTAAAAGAGATACTATCCCAGCTTTTTTTTTTTTTTTTTTAAATAGCATTAGCTTGTTTTTAAAATGAATTGCTCAGCATGCAAAAAACCCGCAACCAAATAAAAACTTTCTAAAGGCTATTTACAGAGATAGGACGTAGGATTCTAAATCGGCTTGTTGTTTGTAAATTGGGAAGAAATATACAAATTTTGAGATTGCAGGATAATACCGCTGTCATTTACAGAACAGCTTTACAAAAAATACCAAATTTAAAAAAAAAAAAAAAAAAAAAAAGGACATAACTTTGTAACTGTATGAAGAACAGAAATAATAGCTGTAGCATCTGACAGTGGGAGCAGTTAACTACTACCGTTACCCGATGAGACATGTCCACCACTCTATACATCCTCTACTCCTGACCTTTTTTTTTAATTCTAAAATTGACAGCTTCTCCATATCCTTCTGCTAAACATACTGTTTTTAATTGCATAATTTAAAAAAAAAAGTAAATAAACGATCCTAAACACTTAAAAGGTTAATATGAAAAAAACAGGGCACGGGGTTAAGAGAGCTATCATGAGTTAGCATCAGCAAGCGTTTGTCATACAGAAACTATCTGTATCTTCATGAGGCATTATTTCTTCCATTGTCTTGCCAAATTTCTAATCATTTATGGGGTGTCAAACTGTTAAAAAAAATATCAAAAGCATTGGTAGAATTATATATTTAGGTGATATTTTCTAGCAGTATTTGCAGAGCAATAATTATATTTTTGTATTTATCATCACAGCAACAGGCCCCTAAAGAATTAATTTATTTATTCATAAACAACATTCTACATTTTACTTTTACCAAGCTGTAATCCTAGGTAGTTTGCAGCATTAAATAACACAAGATGGTAGATGAAAGACCTGAGAAATCATTGAAAACAAAGGTGTTACAGTCACTAAAGTTTTAATGCAGAGTGATTGGGGAGAAATAAAGACCCAGTTGAAGAATGTATGATTTAAGAGGAGACTTGAAGAAAAGAGAAGCCGTGTGGCTCAGGGGTACTTTATGCTGTCTGATTCCCCACCGCACATACACCTACCAGATGCTCAAGAAAATGTGGCCCTTCTCAGAGGAACACACAGAATACTTTTGTGTTTGATGAAGTATAAAATATAAAAATACAAATTAAGCATGCAAATGTCTTTGTCTTACCTCCTATCCTTTTGACAACTGGCCCTAGCCTCCAACAGGAGAGCGACCGGTTCCAGAATACCCCATATCTCAGTGATTAGGGTTTCTCCTAAGAGGATGGAGACCATATTCAAAATCTTTCTCCACATCAGGCAGATATGAGCCCAGCTCTCTCATATCCTGGATGAGTGCTCTGACCACTGGGCTGAATGCTATTAGGAGCACCATCACTACTATTACCACTTCCTCTAGCTGGTTTGTGTGGGGTGAGACTTGCTCCGACCGCGTCTGCTGGATCACGCCTGACAGGCAAGATAGCTGGGGGAGTGTCTAGTTTGAGGAGCCAGCCTGGGCTTAGAAATTAACTAGTCATCCTGGCATGTAGACTGAGGTGACTGTGCATATGCAGAAATGTAGACACTTAGGGGACTTTAATGGTGGCCATATAGGCATCTAAAAGGTTATGTGGCAGCTGAATGAGGGTTTTGAGGATCTCAGTGGCAGTTAGACACCTAAGTCCTTTTATAGATCTAACCCTAAATGTCATAATTACAAGAATCCATTAGGAAACAAACCAATATTTCTGACACTATTTGGCCTTTCATAGGACTGGTGACAGAACAATAAAACTAGAAATTATGAAGAGGTCAATGCACTCGTCTTGCAATTTCAGATGTACTTGGTGTATTGTTCTCAAATTTGGTGGGTTGAAGAGCTAATACGATGCACTCTTACTCAGCTGACATTTAGATGATTGCTAATATGGCCCAGTAATAGTTTATAGATAACAGTTAATGACTTCCACCAATGTGTTGAGATGCATACTTGAGTAGTCTATATATTTGTATATTACTATTTTTTTAAGTAAAGTAAAGTCGCTGATTCCAAAGTGTGTCATGTGCCTTAAAGAAGACATTTGATTATTATAAGACATTTCCCAATTAAGGAAGATTAGTCATTTCATTATTGACGTGGCTGCTTTTCAGGAACCAATCTCTGTACATCATGCTCGTGTGCTGTTCAATTATAACCTGATCTCTACAATGCAAGATTATTTGGTCTATTTCTCCCTAGTTTAAGGTGTCCCTGTTTATCTTAGCTAGACTGACTCCAGTCCAGTGCTTGTTAAGTCCTTATTTACAGCTTAGTCCTCTATTCACCTTCTCAGTCAGGCACACTGAGAAATAAGGTCTTACTTATGTCAACTTACTCATGTCAATTTAGGCCTACAGAGGACTGTCTGTGACTCTGTTTGTACAGCACTTAGTGCACTGGGGCACCATTCTCCATTGGTCCATAGGCACTTCCATCATACAAATAATAATTCATAATAAAGTGTAAATGGTGGTGTGGGTTCTGCCTAAGAGTCCTAGACACCATTTGACTCTGCCCCTCGCCGCTGTTTAAAGACAGAGCCAATTAAACTCAATTGAGAGTCTTTTGTTTCTTACAGATTGCTAGAGTTGAAATCACTGATAATTAGGCCTAGGCCTTAGGCCTGCTGTGGGATAGTGTCTCCAATGAAAGAGACTGCCCAGCAAGCACTAATGGTGAGGCTCCCCTACTAACAAGCTAAAATCACTGAAAACTATGTTAAGTGGTGGGACGTCAAAACTTCTGTTATGGGGTTCACTCACTGCTGGTGGGACCTCTTGATGGCCATCCTGGGTATTAGCTCCAGCCAAGCATTGCACCCTTCCCTGCTGGTGTCTCTTCTGTAGTCCTCTCGCCCTGCAGATCCCTGTCACTCCAGGAACCGCAGCCTCCTTTCCATGACTCAGCCCAGGTGGGTCACCATCTGTGTTTCCCCCCTTCCAGGATATCAAAGTCTCCCTTGACAAATGGGCTCAGGGAGTCTTCCTGCTCGCTGGTCTGCTGGTGCAACTTCTTCCGTGGCTAGTAGAGGACCTGGGCTGACCCTCTACTCTGGGTCCTGGCTCAGAGACCCTCTCATCGGCAGCCAGGGCTTGACCTACCCTCACTCTTTTCCCTGGAGCCTTGCTTACCTCTCTAGCTCTTCACCCTCTGGGTTTGCCAAGCCACACTCTCTCCTTTCAGGGAGTAACTGTGGAATACCCTTTATAGTCCCGAACATGCTTCCCAAGGAGTGACTGCAGACTACACCTCTGAAGCCTCATTTGTGCCAGCTTCCTGACTTATATAGGTCCCTCCAGCTGAGCCTGCTTCCAATCAATTCCCTGCTCTGTGGCTTCTCTGGGGACAGCTTGTGGAGTTAATTGGCCCGTCAGGTCATCTTAACCCCTTCCAGTCCTGTATGGGGTGGTCACTTCATCACAACATGGCAGAGGTTGCTATACAGAGGACAGCTGTGGAGTGAACAATGACTCAGTGGCCGACAGCGCAATGGTGAAGTGAGTGATGATGCATTATTAACTATCAGGGTAGGTTAAAAAAGAGTTAAATAAAAAAGAAAACTAGGTTTAAAAAGAAAATTTACTAAGGCAGAGCCTGTTTAGTAACCACATGGCCAAAAACTATAAAGGGAGGCTAAGAAAAACACAATTAAACTATTCATTATCAGGGTAGGTTAAGAAAAGAGCCTTTAAAACATTATATAATATTAAAAACAATAAACATAGGTTTAAAAAAGGAATTTACTAAGGCAAAGCTTGTTTAGTAAGCACATGGTAAAAAAAGTGAATAGAAAAGCATTTAAACTATTCAATAACAGTGTAGGTTAAGAAAAGAGCATTCAAAAACTTTAAAAACTAGGTTTAAAAAGGAAATTTACTAGGGCAAAGCCTGTGTAATAAGCACATGGTAAAAACTATCAAGGTGGCTAAGAAAAACACATTTAAGCTATTCAGTATCAGGGTGGCTAAGAAAATCATTAAAAGCTAGGTTTGAAAAGGAAATTTAGTAAGGCAGAGCCTGTTTAATAAGCACATGGTAAAAAAGTGAATAAAAAAAGCATTCAGTATCAGGGTAGGTTAAGAAAAAAAGAAAGGTTAAAAGAAAGAAAAGGGGAAAGATAAAGAGGACATGGTTGAATCGGAGAGAGAAAGAATCTTTACCCTTTCAGTCTTTCTGTAGAATGAGGCAACTTTCCTGGTTCAGCCCCTCTCAGACTTGTTATCACCACCTTTGGATTGGACCAATCAGATGTTGTTCTACAACAGCATCATAGATTTCATTTTCTGGAACCAATCCTATAGTCCCAAGATTTTAAACAAGAGCCATCTTCCTCCTCTTTCCCCTCCCCCCTTCTTCCCCCCCCTCTCTGTTGCCGGCACAGAGGCCCGAGGACAGCAACAGTGGGGTTCGTTGCCCGGTGTGCTTCGCGCCAATAAACACACCAGGGGTGGAGAAGCAAACAAAGCTTATTTGGGATCCCAAAGCGGTGCTAGGAGACAGGCACGTCTCAAATCAAGCATACTAACAGAAACAGTTTTTCTTCTTTTATACATTTTGCAGTTAAGCCTCACCCCCCTCCCTTCCTCCCCCTCTACCCCTCCCTTCCCTGGTAACAGTTACTAAGCAAATAACGATTACATTTAAGCAGTTAAGTCATTCTTGGCAGCTATAAGCCTAGCTTGTTAGTAACTTCTTTAAACCGTTATCTTGTCCTTTTTCCCTTCAGCCAGAAACATGCAGGCCTCATTATTACCGCTTGATACCGGTGTGAGCAGGGGGTTGCACACAGATAACTGGTTGCTTACATATTCCAATTGCACCTGGCTTTTGAGGTTGATTAGAGTTTAAACATGGAAGAAGTTTGGTTCATATAGGCCTAGTGCAGGAAGGCTTCATTGACGCTTAGTGGCCTTCCACCCTCCCGAGCAGGGCCGTAGCAACAAAGAACGTGGCCCCCTCCGAACATATGTCCGGGCGGGGCCCCTTACAATGCAGAAACTGGAATGCGGTATTTATTTTATACAATATACAGGGTTCATATTATGTATACATAGGCCTACAGTGTATATGTATTCCGTATTTACGCAAAGTGCTTCTTTCGAGCCTTGTTCTCCGCAAATTGGTTAATCAATGCGTCATAGTCCAGAGATCTAGCAATCTTGTTTTCGATTGAGATAACTGCAAACGCAGAAAGCCTGTCATCTGTCATGGTTGAGCGCAGGATATTCTTGATCAGTTTCATTCTGCTGAAGTTCCTTTCAGCACCAGCAACAGTAACTGGTGTGGTCAGAAGAATTCTGATGCAAATGCAAAGATTCGGATATATCTCCTGAAGGCTGTTCTTGTATATGTATGTTAAAAAATTGTTTGCCGTGACAAGTCCTCTCTCTTTCTTGATGACATAAATAAAATGATTCAATTCCATTATGAGTTCGTTGGCATCAATGTCTCCCATTTTTCTTTCAAAATTTTTGCTGTGATTCTCCAGTTCATTTTCTCTGTGACACTGCTTCAGGCTGTTAGCGTTGTACAGAAATCCAAACAACTTATACCACTCCACGAGTTGGTCAAATCGTGACAAAACAGAAGATATGGTCTGATCAGTGAGAACAAGAAAGAACTGCGATTTGAATTTTTCTTCGGCAGAAAGACAACTTGAATCATCAGCACATTTGTAATCAAACATTCTCTTCTTATGTCGCACTCTGGTTTCTGGAAACACCTGCTCAATACCCATATGCTCTGCTATTTCACGTGCATTTGTGACCACAGAGATATATCCTGTATTTCGATAGTCTTCCAAAAACGTCTTTGTAGCACCGACTTCTGCCTGCAGTACGTCAGTTGACACATCTGGTGACTGAATTAATTTGCTGGTTTTATTGACGTGAAATAGTATATCGTACCATGTGTACACAGTCAGAACAAAAGGCCACGTAGTAACATGGTCTAAAAGCGCACCGGCTTCTGTTGCTGTATTGCCATCTTTCTTTTTGAGCGCATATTCTCGCAAAGATGACAAAGCATTGCACAATTCTTCAAGGTGATAACGCAATGGCTTCACAGCATCAATTCTCGACTCCCAACGAGTGTCCGATAACCCTTTAACAGATATTGGCATATGTTCTTGAAGTATATCCCAACGTGAAGGTGAAGAAGAAAAGATAACGTATATTCTGTTAATCAGACCAAAAAAGTCAACGGCATATTTCGATGACTTTGCCGCGTCTGAGATCACAAGATTTCAAGTGTGAGCTCCACATGGTACATACAAGGCACGGTCATTTATTTCTAGCATGTGGGCTTGAACTCCTTTATTCTTTCCTCTCATATTTGCGCCGTTATCATAAGCTTGGCCTCTCATGTCAGCAATGTCTATTCCTAAGTTGTTTGCCTTTTCAAGAAATGCTTCCAATAAGCCCTCGCCAGTTGTATCATGAACATTAAGAAAACCAACAAACGCTTCACGAATATTGACACCATCTTCACCGTTGCATTCAACAAAGCGTAACACCACAGACATCTGTTCTTCATGTGACACGTCGGGCGTACAGTCCAAAATAACTGAATAATATTTTGCTTTTTTAAGCTGTGCTATGTTGGCCTCTTGAATGTTACTGGCAACAAGTTGAATCAGCTCGTTTTGGATCTGTGGACTGAGGTACTGAACATGTGTCTCTGCCTTCTTAATCCTCTGTAAAAGTTCGCTGAGGACAGTATCATACTTTGCAAGCAATTCAAACAGTCCCAAAAAGTTGCCATTCGAAGGATCACCGAGCTTTTGATTACTTCCTCGAAATGCCAAGTTTCTTTCGGACAAGAAAATAACGACATCAACCATGCGTTTGACAACATTTCTCCAGAAATCTCTTTCTTTCAGAAAAGCCTGCAATTCAAGTTGGTCAATAGATGTATGGTTTACTATGCCTGACCGAAGGTCAAACCATTTCACCATACAGTCTTGATGACCTTTGCCTGTTTCATGCTGCTGAAGTCTTTTTGACAGTGCTTTCCAAGCAGATGTTCCACGACGTAGCGGTATGTCGCCAGTGCCAAATAATTTACAACAAAAACAAAAAATGGCATCTTTCTGAACTGAGTACATTAACCATGAATGTCTTATTATCTCGCCATTTGCCATCGTTCGATAGAAATGAGTACTTGTGAACCTCCGTCTTTCCTCGTTAAATGGAAATTCGTAACTTTCATTCTGCTGTGGTGGGCCACGTGCAACAATGTCACACACTTGCCTGTCCGATGTTATAGACGGCCAATCTCCTGGATCATCAGTCAGTGGTTCAGATTCAGATACTTCTTTCCTGGCAGCAGCTGGAATATCTGTCACAGTTTGTTTGGTAGAACAACTGGCTTCACCTTCGACCTCACTTGAAGCACTTCTGGATACTTCTGGATACAATTCGTTGCTGCTAGCGCTGTCCGTTTCATGTGCCTGTACCTGTACGTTGGATTGCAGCGCAAAATACGTTGACAACTTTGGAATTTTCTCAAGTTCCTTCTCGGCATCTTTTGCTGCCTTTCGTTTACTAGCTCCGCTCTTATACGTTCTCTTAGACATCACAAAGCACGCTTCTGCGTTGGAAACGAATCGTTTCAAACGATAAAAAATTAAACAACTAAATTAATAACATTTATCCGCCGACCGCCATTATGAACGCAAATACACATTCTTTGAATGGGTCCAACTAAAATTCGAAACTGACCGACAGACAACTGATGTAGCCAATAGCATTATGATGTATCATAATGACTTCACGGTTTTGTCAGTAAAACCGACATGGATTGTGCAATAGCGTCAATAAATGTCACTTACCTAGTTATACCTTACATTTTTTTTGCCACTTTTAGGGGCCCCCTTCCTTGCGGGGTCCCCTCCGGTCGAGGGTACGGAGGACGCTCGCTACGCCTCTGCTCCCGAGTTACCTAGGGTTATGCCTAGTGACACCAACAACCCTCTTTTCTAACTTATTAAATAAACCTACCTAAAGACACATCCCTTTATTTACAGGAGTGTTTCAATTTTAAAAAGCACTCAGAAGCACCTCTGGCCTAAACCCTGACTAAGAAAAAGTTTTTAAAAGCTTTTCCCCAATGTTTTTAGTGAGAACAACTTGAAACAGCCTTTTGAACGTAGTGGATTAGAAAAGAAGACCCCTTTGAAAAACAGGCTACATGAAGACACTTTTTTCATTTAGCCCCATTGGCGTAAGTATGCAGAAACAACCCAGGGTTAAAAACACAGAAAACCTGGTTATAAAAGTAATGTATAGTGATAAAAAAGTTTCCCCCTAGGTTTTAGGCTAGCACTGGTCATTTTTTTTAGTAAGGACAGTTTGAAACAGCAGGCTTTTGCAGCAAAGCAGCTGTCAGCAAAAACAGCCTCTGTAAGCCAGTAGATCAGGGATAAGAAGGCTGCTTCTTTGCCTGCTTTTTAACAAATACAAGTGAAAGTTAAGTTTTGTAAAGGAATAAACACTTTAAAAGACAAGCCTATATGAAGACAGAGCCCTTTATTTAACATTTTTACATGCGTGTTTCAATTTAAAAAAATGAGCATGCAGAAAACACGCCAGAGTGAAAACCACAGAACCTTAGTAACAGCTAGTTTATATTCCCCTTATTTTGTAATCCAGTGGATCAGAGAGAAGTTTATTTTCCTCCCCACTCTTTAACAAATCCATGTGAAAGTTATAGTAAGCTTTTGTTTTCCTAGGGCTTTTAGATTTCAGTATGAATTTTTCTGTTGCATTATCAGAATGTCTTTGTTTTTAAATGTTTGCAACCCGTATGCTGAGACACAGGTACAAGCTCCTGTGTTTCTTTTGGGTCCATAGATAAAATAATACAACACAGGCTGGAGCTGGAGCTTTCTTTACATTGTAAAAACAGATAAGACTAATTAGGCTAGCCAGTGCTCCATGCACTATAGTCTGCCTTAGCAAGGCTCTAGGGGTCACTCCTTCAGTTTGCTTGTTTTTTACACAGACTTCTTTCCTAACTTTTTAAATGCTGTTAAAGTTTTAAAAAATGATGAGATTGCATTGAAAGATACTTTATGAAAGTTATAACAAGTATTTTATTCCATTTACTGATTGTAAAAGACAAAAACCACCACTTTGTGACTGCATGAAGCTTAGGCCTGGTCTACACTAACCCCCCAATTCGAACTAAGGTATGCAACTTCAGCTACGTGAATAACGTAGCTGAAGTCGACGTACCTTAGTTCAAACTTACCGCGGTCCAGACGCGGCAGGCAGGCTCCCCCGTCGACTCCGCGTACTCCTCGCGCCGAGCAGGATTACCGGAGTCGACGGGGAGCACTAATGGGTTTGATTTATCGCATCCAGACAAGACGCGATAAATCGAACACAGAAGTTCGATTGCCTGCTGCTGAACCAGCGCGTAAGTATAGACAAGCCCTTAGAGATAGCCTATCTGAAGAATACCCTTACCCCTTGACTTTCCCCCCATACTTTTAAGACTTGCTAAACAATGCAGTGTTTCGTTATATAAAGGTTTTTAACATTTAACACGAAAATACAGAATTGACTGAGATGTAACATGACATGACCTTTTTAAAGGATATTCTGTATGCAGTGAGGCCTATTTGAAGCATTATTCTTTTTTAAAGTTTATTATGAAAAAGCAGTATTGACTGAGCTGTAACAAAACAAGGCCCCTCTTAGGGATATTTTGAAGAAGTTTAGTGAACTAAAAAGGCTTAAGATACTGATCAGGGCCATCTCGGTGTTGGCTTCTAAAATTAATGTTGTGATAATTAAAGGGACAATGTCAGGTTGTTTAAGCCCCACATTTCGCTTCCATCAGATAGAAATAAATTCATAAAACCTAATATTAATGTAAATATTAAGGCTTTTTTAAAAAACAAGAACCCGAACACTGCACCACTTTGCTAGGGCGTAAGATAAGCAAAGTGAAACTGAAACGAGACTAACCGGGACTCGCCCTGCTCCCCACGCTGGTTCGCAGCCAGTGTCAGCAGGAAGCAGCAGATGGTAGCGCTCCAGGCAACAGCGAGAGGAGACTCGGTGAGCAGCAAAGCTGGGGGCTGGGCGGAAGGGGCAGGCAGGGAATGAAGCAGAATAATGGGGCACAGAGCTAGAGTGGGGGAAGCTAATTGGAAGTAATGTAGGTCGGGGGGCCTGCTCCAAACTCCCCCCCCTCCCGCAATGCTTGAGGCTTTAAATGCTTCCAATCTGGTCCAGACTCCATTACCCGCCTCTCCTCCCCCACCCCCCAGTTAACCTGTTCTCTTCCGCAATCCCCCTCCAAACAACCCCCAGGCATCTTACTCCACGTGCTCCCCCTGACTCAGTACCCTAAATCCCCACCGATTTCCCCAGTCACCCTGCCTTCGCCAACCCCCGCTCATCCCTGCCCCAGTCCTGCTTCTACAGGGCACATTGGAGAGGCTCTTGCCGCATGCCCACCCTGCCCCAGCGGGGGAGCACCCAGAGAGGGAAATCCGTGACTATGGCTGGTGATAAATGTCCCACACCAAGCTGCGCAAAACCAAGACGTAGGTCCCTTCGTATACCACAGTTGAGGCGCGATACAGCCACACTATTTCTGTGCGGGGGACACACACACACGTCCTGCCCATAGCAGGATGTTGGAGGGGTCTGTCCCTCAGTTCCAGCTCACACGTTTCTACACAGCTCAGTGGTTCTAGCTGGGCTCAGGCTGGCTTTGCACCTGACATGTTTTGCATCCTACCAGCTGCGGCTGTGTTTTGTCAGGACTCTGTACTGGGGGGCGATCGCCCTTTTGCTCAGTGCAACGCGAAACTTGGCTGCAGCACCAGGGTAGAGTATGGTCTGACCCCCCACCCCCATCTGCCCTGCAGAATTAAGATCCAAGGAGAACTGTGAACAACCCCAGAGTCCGGCTTGCCAGTGCGGGTTATTTGGTGCGCTCCACTCCGGGGAGGGAGCAAAGGTTTACTTCAGGCAGAAACAAAAGATGGGGCTGGAGGAAGCGACATTATCCCATGTATGTGCAGGCGTCTCTCCCTGCTGCGGTGAGGAGCTGGGATTCAAGGCTATTGCAGCTGCTTCTGCTTCTGCAAAGGTGGAAGAAGCAGCCCGGACTTCTCTGTTTTGCAGTCGGCTGCTCACTGCTTTTGAGCACATGACAGGAAAGCACAGAGGCTGTGGGGAGAAAGTGCAGAGCAAGTGAAGCAGACTACCCAGTAAGCAGCAAGCAAATGGTGCGGGGTGGAGAAGGGCTTTATTAACTACTGCACTCTTTTTACTGAATGGGAAGGGTGGGCCTAGGAGAACCTGCGTATTAGTATTTCGTTGTTGTTGTTTCCCCTCCTGTACTGATTCTTTTGCAAATATTTTCTCTGTGGTGTACTGTTTCTTCTTGTGAGGAGGAGGAAGTGGGGATTAGACAGCTTTAAGTAACTTGTTTTTGGTTAAATGCTGAAAAAACATCCTACTTCCTGGAGAGAGGCTACTGCATGAAATCAGGGGCATTTCACACAGCCTGGATGTAACTGTGCTTGTGCTGAGGGGAGGCAGGGGTTGGAGGGTGTTTTGCTTTCTCTGTGCAGAATTGAGAGAGGAAAGTTTATGGGACTTTCTCTTCACACCAGTGTAAACTATGCTTACGGTTAATGGCCTGATTCCCCACTTCCTTGTACGTTGTGTAGTTGTATACATCTGTGCAGGGTGAGTGTAAAATGCTACCAAATTAGAATTCTTAACGCTCCCACTGGCCCAAGATGCAAGGCAGTAGGAAGGAAAGGCCAGTGGAGTTACTCTGGTGTAAAGGAGAGCAGAATCAGGCCCTCTGAGAATATAAATAAACAATATTCCATTGCTCTCTCGCTATAAGGATGCTTCTGTTATTTATTATATTGGGGAGCAGGAAAGGAAGGCATCTCTGTAGAAGCTTTTTACTTATGCTACTAAGGATCTATATGGCTTCCTCTTCTATCTCCCATCAGATGTCCCGGTCAAACTGTGTTAAATTAGATACTCTCTGGGCAGTTCTTCCCCTAGCCACATTGACAGGATGTGCTGTGTCCAGTGGTCATGCCACTCTAGTCTAATGCATCAGCAAAATGGACCTGTGCTCACTGATATTTTAAAAGAAAAAGAAAAGAAAATGTTCAGCTTCTTTAAACCACATCATGTTGGAGAAGTTTTTGTTAACTTGAAAATCCTGGAGTATACAATTAGTAATAACTGTGATACTGGGGGTGACAATAGGGAGGTTGTTTCTCTATGTCCTACCCTCTTAGGTATGTCTACACTTACCATTTAAAAGTCCCTTTTTTGCACTAAAACCGCAGGAGCGTCTACACTTATTAATGACTTTTTGCGGTGAAACTCAGAAGTTTCACCACAAAAAGAAAACCACCTTCACGAGAGGCATACAGCTGTTACCGCTGTTCTTTTTGCGCTGCTGTGAAAGTGAAGACATGTTCTAGCAGTGTAAACTCCTTTTGGCCTCTGGAGGATATGCCACAGTTCCAAAAGCGACCACTCTGGCCAGCATCTGCTCTGATGCTCGGATGTCCGCCCCTCCCCCTGTAAGCCCTGGGAAGTTTGGAGCTCCCTTTCCCTTTGTTTGTAGATGTGGCGGGGAAAGCAGCAAGACAGCAGGAGGTTTTAAAAAGAATGCCATGGAAGAAACCAGGAAGTAAAGGGGCTCCTGAGACATGAAGCAGGGCAGCACACGGGGCACTGAGCAGGGACCCAGAATGCCTTCCGCTCACCCCCTCCCCTTCCCACAGGACCTATCGAGAGAGCTGCACTGTGGGATAGCTGCCCTACAGCGCTACTCTCATTGGCGATGGAAGTGCTGGTAGTGTAAACACTTTCTGACACCTGAGGAATTGAGTGAGTACACAAACCAGCACTTTACTTTCACTCGTTCCCTATCACCGGCGAAACTTACAGCGCAAAAACTCTGTAAGTGTAGACATACCCTTAGTTAGCTTCAGGAATAAAAGACCTTTTGGTCTAATTCTGTTCAGACGTTGACAGTGCAATTCTGTTCACAAGTTGATCCTGCAAGCCCTTTCTCATGTAAGTAGTCCCATTTACTAGAATAAGGTTTTGTAGAATTATGCCCTAATTTTTTGGTGTCTGATATTGTTGAGATTCCCTCTGAGACCGTTTCCACTTGGCTTATCCAGAACACTTTATCCAATTCTCTGGAATCCACAAGTCAGTTCAAATCTGGGCTCATCACTGAGGTTTCGTTTCAGAAAGCTGCATCTGAGGTGATCAGGTCAGGAGTAGTGGGGGCAGGTTAGGGTGCATTACAGTTCCAAAGTACATAGTTATTAATCAGATTATATACATATTCTAAAACAGACTAACGTGCATTACATTCTACATTGTATCACAGGCTTTGATTGGCTTACTAATTGTGTGAACCGGACCCTGTATGTTTATGATTTTGTCACAGTAAAATTAGCCTAAATTCACAGAACAGTCATCGTAAAAATGTACAAAATCAAGTCATGGCGTGGCTGAAGCCAAAGCCTGAGCCACGCTGCATGGGGCTAACAGGCAAAGCTTCCTCAGTGTACAATGTGGAGTTAACCCTTCCCCATCCAGTGCGGGTTGCGTGCACCCCATCACAGTGTGGTTGATGCACCCTGTCACAGGGTATGACTATGCTGCATTTTAAAACCAGTGGCAGTAAGTTTCAGAGTCCAAAGTTCATGCTTCGGCACAAAACAGCACTGTAAACATTGCGGCTTGGGCTCTCAAACTCACCCCTTCCGTGAATTCCAGAACTCAAGCGCCAGCTCCAGCCTGAAAATCTACACAGGTGTTTTTAGTGCCATAGCACAAGTCTGGGTCTGTTGCGCCATTGCACAAGCCTAAGTCTGTAGATCAGGACTCAGAGACTCACTACTGCAGGTTTTCAAATACAGTGTAGACATATCCAGAGGGCTCTACAGATGAAAAAATGAAGGTTCAGAAATACTTAAATATTCCGCTGGAGAATTGTAAGCCTCAGTTGTTTTTTTTAGGTTATTGAAAAAAGTAAGGTGGCCACATAACAGTGTTTAGCTGACTGGGCCAACTTTGTGTAGGTTATTTTATTTTGAGGGTCTTTTTGTGAACTGTTGGGAAATATTAGTGGAAGTATTAGTGACGCTTTCATAAATGGGGAGATCATATATATATATATATATATATATATATATATATATATACACTGGGCCATTCTCTACGCATCTCTTCTTTTCTTTTTTTTAAATTGCAGATGCTCCGTGTAACAGCACAGGCTCAGTAGCTTTAACATAGACCAACATGTGGCTGGGAACCTTCAGACTCCCTCCAAATATTTCGAATTAGAGAAGAAGAAATGAATCTTGCAAATCATGGCGCAACATCCAGAGACATATTTGACTGGGACTATGTTCTGTGGGATGTTCGTTTGAAGTTACTAGCAGCTGGATTTTTTATCTACCTGGGAGTATTTCTTCTAGCTCACTGGCTGTCATCATGGATCAGTACCAGTTATCGCACTTTGTCGGGAAAGGAGAAGGCCTTTTGGAATATATCTATAACACGTGGCCTGTTTGCAGTTCAGAGTTGTGGAGCTGGCTTGTGGGCCTTGCTCATAGATCCAGTTTTTCAAGCTGACCAACTGTATGCACCGCAAAAGTGGAGCTGGTTTCACTGCTTAATAGCTGCTGGCTTCTTCTTGCATGAAAATGTAGTTATTCATGTGTCTAATATTGTTTTCAGGATGTTTGATGTGCCCTCAGTGGTTCATCATTTATTTGCCTTTGTTGGGCTTGTTGGTGTGATAACAAACATAAAGTCTGGACACTATCTACCCCTGATGGGACTGCTACTTGAGATGAGTGCTCCTTCAACCTGCATCTCCAATGTGCTTTTAAAGGTAATAACTTGGTGTATTTATTATTGGTGATAGAAGTTTCCATTATAAAGCTCACATTGCCTCCTGCTCAAAAAATATCTGCAAAGAAATATTGGCCTCCAAATTAAGAGATTAGTTCTGGGATCAAGGAAGAATTTTTCCTTCCAAACTTGAAGTGAAATGGCCATGGTGATCCTTAATTATAACATGCTAAAATACTTAGATATTAAACATTTTTGCCCACTTTGTAGCACAGAAAGAAAATTGAAAGATTTTTAAAAATTACTTTACAGACTCACTAGTTGAGATCTAGTGCACAGGACTAAAGATTAGGTGACTAAACTCTATTTTTAAAATATTTGTTTAAGACTGAAAATAGTAACATAAGAATAGCTCATCAGCTCCAACAAGCTTAATATAGACCATTGAATTTCTGCTGGAGACTAAAGGTGTGTGCATGTGTGTTCACACATCTGAGAGTGTATGTATATTCTATGGATGCAGAGAGGGAGAACAGCTTTGAAGAGATCTTCCATGCTTGTAGGGAGAAAAGAAATCAGCCCTGCTTCTGAAACCGCAATCAGTTCCAAGCGGTCTGTCTTAGTGGCTTAAGCATAAATTCTAAAATATCTGGACTCTTTAAAACTATAGCCATAAGCCCTGACACGTTCACCTCAGCCCTCCTGTGATGCTTTTAATGAGAACTTAAACTTGAAGGTCCTGTCTGTGCATGTAGGTGCTAGAGCAGTTAGAGTCAAGGTTTGCTTGGGAGGTGTTTGCCATAACTTCCCAGACTCCCTGCACTTTTGTGACAGGTGCTTTGTTTTGATTGTCTTCCTCCCTTCAACAGGTAGCTTCATCTATGTGATGTTAAATGCACATAGGTGGCGAAGTGGTTTAGAATTCTGCTGGACAAAAGGTGCTATATAAATGTGCAATCTCTTAGCACTCCAGAGAAAAATGATTGAGAGAATGTGTGTGTATGGCAGTTTACACTAAATACAACAGGAAAGCTAAATATATCTCTTACTTATAGAAAACACTGACTGCCTTATCTTGAAGCTGCAATCTCATTTCTCTTTCTTGGTTGTTGTCTCTTCCAGATTGGCTATGCTAATACCCTTTTTTGGAAGGCAAACCAATGGGGAAATATCCATATGTTTCACTGTCGCATGGTCCTTATTTATCACATGTGGTGGGTGTATATTTCCAATTGGAATGAAATGGTGGAAAATCTGGGACTTCCCTGTTTTATTGTCTTTTTCATGGGGTTAAGTACACTTACATTAATATTTAATCCATACTGGACGTACAGATCAACTCAGCGGCTCTTCGGTCTAGTTGACAGGAACTTTCCAAATACAGCAGTGGAAAATGGATCTTCTGGTAAATTAAATAGTGAAACATTTCAGAAGAAGAGGATATAGTGCTGCAACAGCTGTTAGGGTAACTGGAAAATATGTCTGGAAGAATATGGTGCAGATTTACTACCAAGTCCATGAAAATAGAATTGCTTACAAGAAGTCTATCAATATATTGATCCCTTCACAGTTTGCTATCAGTGTACTATAATCATTTATCAAAAGTGTTTTAAAATTGTTTCTGTCTATATTTAAAGTACACACACACAATCTTTGACTCGGTCAGGATTCATACCAGTAATTTTAGTAAAAACAACAAGGAGTCTGGTGGCACCTTAAAGACTAACAGATTTATTTGGGCATAAGCTTTCGTGGGTAAAAACCTCACTTCTTCAGATGTATCTGAAGCTTATGCCTACCCTCCACCTCCCACCCTTCAGCTGCCATCTCCAGGTCCTCCAGCTGGTGGAACTTTTGATAATACAACTTTGTCAGAAATGGGTCAATTTAGGCGTTTGTATAATATCTTTCTCCCATTAACATAATGGTGACAAACCTAAAACAATTATGTATATATCTATTTGAGAAAATATAGAAATATCAATTTTAAAAATTATACTTTAACAGAGGGATGCATTGCTTAGATGAAAATGACATTGACCTTTGGTAATCCTAGGGAGTTTAGCCTTGACATGTAGGACTGAAAACATGTATTCATCAAAGTCATTATCTGTGTGATCTCCGTCTAGGGCTCCACTGCTAGACACGTCACATTGATCGTCATCCACATCACACTCACACATCTCTGTTAAGGTAGACGGCTAGCCAGACATTTGCAGGGTGGTGGGCATCTGGTCTTTGTACATGAGCTTTTGATTAGCTGAAGGAGTGCATGGTATTTTATGCATAATTAGTGTGATCATTCCATCCTCCAAGATCCATTAGTGCCAGATAGAAGAAGACAATTTTGGATGCGGTCAATCATCCCAGAGCCATTCCATTGCCTGATACTTTGCCCTCTTGATAGCAAATATAAATGCATCCCTTGTCAATGACAATTTTTTTCCGTTTGCCTGCTGCTTGGAAAACATCCACCGACATAGCTCTGCAAGTGTCATAATGTTGGTCTTCAAATGGTAAACTAGGCATATGAACGCATTTATGACCTCATCAGTGACTGTCTCAGCCATTCTGAGCACCTTGAGAGCAAGGAGAGTCTCCGGAGGCTGAATGAAATGCCTTCCTGTAAAATACAGTAACTCCTCACTTAACGTTGTAGTTATGTTCCTGAAAAATGCGACTTTAAGTGAAACGATGTTAAGCTAATCCAATTTCCCCATAAGAATTAATGTAAATGAGTGGGTTAGGTTCCAGGGAATTTTTTTTCACCAGACAAAAGACTATATTATATATATATACACACACAGAGTATAAGATTTAAACAAACAATTTAATACTGGTACACAGTGATGATGATTGTGAAGCTTGGTTGAGGTGAAGGAGTCAGAGGGTGGGATATTTCCCAGGGAATGCCTTACTGCTAAATGATGAACTAGCAATTGGCTGGGCCCTCAAGGGTTAACTCTCACATTCTACAAGGCAGCAGGAATGGAGGGAGGGGAGACAGCATCGCAGACAGAGACACACACTATGTGTGAGAGAGAGAGAGATGTGCATTTCCCCTTTAAGTACGCTGCCTTGTTAATTAGATCAGCTTGCTGAGACCGCAGCTCCTGCCAGCAAGCTCCCTCCATCCTGAGCCCTGGTGTGTGTGTCTCCTGCTCTATGGAAGATGGGGTATGCGGGGGGAGGGGGACACCCTGACATTAGCCCCCCTCTTCTTCCCCTCCCTCCCACACAGCAAGCAGGAGTCTCAGGGAGCAGCTCCAAGGCAGAGGGCAGGAGCTGCATATGGAAGTGGGGGGAGGGACAGTTGCAATTGCTAGACTGCTGGGCAGCTGCTGCACAGGGAACTTTGGGGAGCGGGGAACTGATAAGGGGAGCTGGTAGGGGGGCTGCCAGTCCACCCTGGTTCCAAGCCCCCACCGGCTAGCTGCAACGGGCTGCTCTTCCTGCAAACAGCGGACAAAGCAGGCGGCTGCCAAAGGACATTAGAAGGGAGCATTGCACAACTTTAAACGAGCATGTTCCCTAATTGATCAGCAACGTAACAATGAAACAACGTTAACCAGGATGACTTTAAGTGAGGAGTTACTATAATTTGGTCTTTCCAGCCATCCTTCCAGTACTGTCACATTCTGAAAAGGTGTGAAAACCTGGCAGTGAGGCTGTTGAACAGGCCTGTAAACACCCATGTCATTTTTATTCAGTTCTGAAGATGTATTTGTTCATGTATTTCAGCTGCATAAGGAATGTTAACTGAACTGAGCAATCCTTGGGTCTAGCATGTATGGCTGGCAAGTGAGGCATCAAAAGCCGCCACCGACACATTTTGCTACCCGTAACAGCTTCTGACACACAAGCTGCCCTGTCATAATTTGATACTTTCCCTCAATTTTGGCCAGTGGTGATGAATTCTGAAGAACTGGCGGTCTCTTTGTCATAATTTGCTATCTCTGATCTTTCATGTCTGGTCAGGATAGCTAATTGTGATGGGGTCATTTGTTGCAATTTGCTACCTCTCACCTTTCACATCGTCTGATTCGGGGTACCTTTCACATCCTCTGGTCCATGTTTAGCAAATTCTGACAGGGCATCACCATCCATCGCAATTAGCTACCCTTGGACAAAGGTGAGAGGTAGCAAGCCGTGGTGCATATTGATGTCCTGTTACAATTTGCTACCATTTTGAAATCGCCATTGTAAACATGGACACAAATAAAAAGAGGTATTTTTCAAAATTTAAAAACTTTATTATTGTAACCAGGTATATAAACAAGAACTGTTTACTTTCCGTTCCAAATTTTTTTCAAAAACAAGCATCAAAATATATGTATAGATAGTTATTAACACCTTTTTTCTATACTGAAATGAACAGTACAAGTAAACTTCTCTATTACTCGTTTATATTCCAACTGCATTATTCCAAGAAAACCAAAATATTTCTCTTAACAAAACAATTATATAATATACATATTAGGTTAACATCTGAACTATGCATACTTGTTGCACTTATACTCTTTCTTCTCATCAGTTAGGTTTTCTTCATTAGTTCCCTCTGGAAGGCAAGGCATATGTCCCCTCCTCTTACAAGAGTCACACTGGACCTTTGATAAGTACTAGATGAGAAAATGAAATTACAGAACTAATAATACTAAACATAATTTCTGTTTACTCATAACATTTATAAAATGATATTCCTTCAACATATAATCATTACTCAAGATATGACTATCAGCAGTGGTGAAAATGTTTGTTACTGGAATTATTACAAGAACCTTGATCCTTAGGCTGGTTATTACACTGGGTCCCTATGCAATTGGCTAGATGTTGGGCCATGGCCTTTGTTCTTGTACTACAAACCATCATATTCTGCTTACTTATCTGTTCCAACATACGGTGTGTGTTTCTCATACAATGTTGAGTTTCTTACCATCATGCAATCTTTCATTTTCTGCAAGTGACAAAGTTACAGTATATGCAGTACTCTATGCACTCTGAAAAATCAATACAATGTACTCAAATGATGATTACGTTGTGACCAAAACTCTAAATAGAAATCTTAATTTATTCATTTATGCCAATTATTTCAATTAATTAACTGGGTTTGCAAGTATTTCAGGGGGGTATATTTTAAATTATATTTGGGAAAACAGTCTATGTTTCTCAAATTTTTACTTTACCGCTGGTGGATATAATGAAATCCAATTACATTTCACTGCTCTATCAATGTCAACCATTCACCTGCTCCACATTTTTCAGTACTTAAAGAAAATATTCATACAGAGTCACTATTAGACTCTGACATACCCTATGACATATCCCACTGTAGGTGTATTAAGATAACCTTTATGTGACATAATTCCACTCTTCCTGTTATCTTGTGATATACTATGGGCTCACTAGGTATATGTAATGAAGTTATTACCTGACTCCTTCATTAAAAGAATTGTTATTTTTCTTTTAAACGTAGTCAGAGCCTCTTGTGCGGTTTCTACAGAACTGATGTCTTTATGCTGTAAATACGTTTCTACAAACTAATAACACTTCTATTTAGAAAACACATAATTACACATCATTAACAAATAATAATGAAAATTTGGTATTGAATACCTTTAGGATGAGTGGTCCGCAGTTCTGCCATCAGTTTGTCTCTTTTGTTCCAATTGTGGATTTTCCAGTTACTTGGTAGATGAAGGATGTGAAATTTTACACTTGCCGACTGTGTAAGTGGGTTTCGCTTTTTCTTACAGATTCTGTACATGTTTCATGATCCTTTCTCTATGTAATGAATGGTTGTAACAACTTAGTGCTCATATATATACACTTGCTTTCATATTATTGTATCAGTCTTATGCTATATATCACTCAATTTGCTGTGTCAGGCTCCATGCTCCATGCGTCAGAGATGGCAGATGGTGAGGAGGGCCACATGGCTTTGTGGGATTGGACTTATCTGTTCCAACATACAGTGTGTGTTTCTCATACAATGTTGTGTTTCTTACCATCGTGCAATCTTCATTTTCTTTTCTGCAAGTGACAAAGTTGCAGTATATGCAGTACTCTATGCACTCTGAAAAATCAATACAATGTACCGTACTCAAATGATGATTACGTTGTGACCAAAACTCTAAATAGAAATCTTGATTTATTCATTTATGTCAATTATTTCAATTAATTAACTGGGTTTGCAAGTATTTGAGGGAGGTATATTTTAAATTATATTTAGTAAACCAGTCACCAGTTTGTTTGTTTCTCAAATTTTTACCTTACCGCTGGTGGATATAATGAAATCCAATTACATTTCACTGCTCTATCAATGACAACTATTCACCTGCTCCACATTTTTCAGTACTTAAAGAAAATATTCATACAGAGTCACTATTAGACTCTGACATAGCCTATGACATACCCCACTGTAGGTGTATTAAGATAACCTTTTGTCACGGAGTGTGGGAGAGACCAGGCCCTGCACCCCCGGCTTCTTGTGATTCACCATGACTCTCAGCCAGACAGTTGAACAGAAGGTTTATTTAGACGACAGGAACACAGTCCAAAACAGGTCTTGCCGGTACCGACAACAGCCCCCTCCCCCTTTAGTTAGGTCCATCTGGGGGCCCCAGGGAGGCCACAGCCCCGTTGGGAAGCCCAAGCCCCATCGGGTCACCACTCTCCATCTTCCAGCCAGCTCCAAACCTGAACACACCCTTCAGCCCCCTCCTTTCTGGCCTTTTCCCAGCTCCTCCCCCAGCCTTTCTGTCCTTTGTCCAGTTTCCTGGGCAGAGGTGTCACCTGGCCTCCAACCCCCCTCCTGGGTTCTCAGGTTACATGCTCAGGTATGCTCCCTTCCCCAATGCAGCCAGCCCCAGCAAAACTCCCCTGCAACCTTCCCAGGTCAATACTCCCCACTCAGCATTCAAATAACACATCAAGAACATTCCCACTTCGTCACACCTTTATGTAACATAATTCCACTCTTCCTGTTATCTTCCGATATACTATGGGCTCACTAGATATATGTAACAAAGTTATTACCTGACACCTTCATTAAAAGATTTGCTATTTTTCTTTTAAACGTAGTCAGAGCTTCTTGTGCGGTTCCTACAGACCTGATATCTTTATGCTGTAAATACGTTTCTACAAACTAATAACACTTCTATTTAGAAAACACATAATTACACATCATTAACAAATAATAATGAAAATTTGGTATTGAATACCTTTAGGATGAATGGTTCGCAGTTCTGCCCATCAGTTTTTCTCTTTTGCTCCAATTGTGGATTTTCCAGTTACTTGGTAGATGAAGGATGTGAAATTTTACATTTGCCGACTGTGTAAGTGGCTTTCGCTTTTTCTTACAGTTTCCGTACATGTTTCATGAGCCTTTCTGTATTTAATGAATGGTTGCAACAACTTAGTGCTCATATATATGCACTTGGTTTCATGTTATTGTATCAGTCTTATGCTATATATCACTCAATGTGCTGTGTCACGTGCAGAGCTGTGCAGGCTCCGTGCGTCAGAGATGGCAGATGGTGAGGAGGGCCACGTGGGTTTGTGGGATTTAGGAAAAAAGGTGCAAAAATTATATGTAATTTTACATATGGGATATGTATAAAATTATGGGATGATGAACACTGCACTAAGTGAAGTTGATCCGTGTGCGACCCATTTTGGCCCCAGCATGCATTGCCCAAACTTTCAAAAATACAGTACAGTCGATGGTAGCGAGTTGCACAGTGGGATACCTATCCATGATGCACCACACTTTTAATCGATACAAGGATTTCTGGTGAGTCTGCTCAGTGCCGACACAAGGAGTCAAATAGGCATACGCACATGTGACATACTAACATGTGGAGAGTCTATGGTGACGTAACTTGAGTTAATAAAAATGTGTAGTGTAGGTATGGATTAGGTATATGAAATGTTTGGGAGAGGTAACAGGAAAAATATGAGGCAAGGCTAAGATTCATTCAGGTGTTTAGGCTCCTGCTTTGTGGAACCAGGCCTACTGCATCCTAAAGGCTCAAGAACAAAGAGGCACATAAAAAGAACCAATATCATTAATTTCTTGTTTTTTAATGTCCTGACTTGAGGACATTAAACTCATGATTTTGGGATTCTTGTGGTTGTCATGCTATCTTGGGGTTGTAGATGTGTTTTCATTGTGTTGTGAAAGCCAAAACTGTTAACTGGGTTCAGAAAAGAATTAGATAAGTTCCTCACAATAGGTCCATCAGTGGCTATTAGCCAAGATGATGAGGGATGCAATCCCATGCTCTGAGGCTGGATGTTCCTAAACTTCTGACTGCTAGATGCTGAGAGTGGACTTCAGGCGATGGATCACTGAATGATTGCCTGTTCTGTTCATTCCCTCTGAAGCTTTGGCACTGGCCATTGTTGGAAGACAGGATACTGGGCTAGATGGACCATTGGTCTGACCCTCTGTGGCCGTTCTTATGTTCAGCAAAAATTACAGAAGATTTTTGCCCTTGAGATGGATGTAATATGAGATAGTGTACTGCCCTTATTGAATATTTGAGACCAAGTTCTACACACAAGCAATAACATGTGAAAAAGCACTAGGGGCTGGATTGAGAGGCAAAATAACAGTTGCAAAAGGCCATCCCCTTTGGTGGATCAAATGCAAATGAAGTTTTGACAACAGGCCAGGACATCAGTCAGACTGGAAGTCAAATGATCCAACAGAATAAACTTGTACTATAAAAATAAGAAGAAAAAGATAGAATTAAAAATTCCAAATTAAAAATCACAGTAAAAAACATAGCTAGTGCTATACTAGAAATACAGATGTTATTGCTAAAACTACTAGCAACTATTTACTTATAAATATTTTGATGATTATTTGCTATTAAACTAAAAATTAAATAGCACAATGACATGCATCTGCACAATGATAAAAAAGGTAAATGATGAAGTCGTAAGAGTAATAAGAGTACTAAAAATGACATTGTAAAAGGAGCAAAGCTATATTCAAAATGGGTTAAAAGGAAGGGAGCACAATTCAGGGAATCACAGCAGCAGATAAGACAAATTTGTGAACTGTTATGAGACTTCATATAGACATATAAACTGATAATGGTTTCTTTTTATTTTCAAAATGTGTGACACATAGTTTTTGAGGGGCTATATGTAAAATATTTCACTGAATCAAGTCTCCTGTAGCACCTCAGCACGCTATATCAGATAGAGAAGAGCTGTAGTGTCTCGGCATTGGGACACACTGTGCCTTTAAGAACTTAGCCCTGGGAGGCCCGTGCTGAGGCATACTGCCCTGTGAGAAGGGAAATTAAAAAGCCCATTTGCCCCCCTCCTTATTTTTGCAAACACAGCAGGTAACTCATCCCATTGGGGTAACTGTTACCCCCCTCTGCCCCTCCCTGTGCCAGGGCTTTGCCCTCTGCCATGGTCATGCAGGGCCTCCCCCCGGAGCTGAACCCTGGCTCCTAGACCTCCATCCCTGATTTTCCTCTTCAGCCCCTCTCCTGCCCCTGCCCCCAGTTACTTGACTCCACCATCCAGTATATTTCTGCCCCCTGCTCAGACCCTGCCCATCCCCCCCTCCAATTTGCCCCCTTCTTATGCCTCAAAAGAGCATGCAGCAGAATCTGATTCCAAGTAAGGGCAAAGTGAGGGCAGCGGCTTCAGCAGATGTTACTGAGCATATTCAGTTCATGTGAGCATTCTCAGTACAATGTAAGTAGCAAATTCTGACAAGGAGTCTGGCACCTCATGTAGTAGCTGCGATTATGGATTCACAGAACCAGCAGACTGTGACTGACCATGCATATTGCTGGCAGGAAATGGCTTGCTTGCAGCGGGATCTGCTATTACAACATGAGAATAAAAATCAGATTCATAGACTGCCTACTGCAGAGCTGTTCCGAAGGCTAGCAGACCATGAGGGAAGTGGAACCCACAGCTTTCACTGCCCTCAAAGAGATAGTATAGGAAGGCCAAGCACCCCTGATCTCCCTGTGTCAGAAGATCCTGAGTGCTGCAATCCAGCCTTCCAGATAGCAACTCTTATGATGCTTTGGGAAATAGAGAGACTTCTGCTCCCAGGAGCGAGGGGAATCTTGTTTTGGAGGCAGAGGCAGCATGCAGTGGGCTCCATTTTGTAGGGACTTTTAAAAAAGAGTGTTGTCTGAGTTCTGGCTAAACAGGACACCAGCCTACTGCTGCAGTCTCCTATTCTGACTTGGGATCTGAGACTGTGGTCCCAGTGGCCTGGTCATGGGATAGGACTTAGATTGCTTTGTGGAGCTCTGTCCAAGCCACGAGCTACTGTTAAGGTGCAGCTAGGAAGCTGGCAGCTGCTTCTGAGGAACTGCTGGGACTTCAGTAAGTGGGGAGCCAAGGAGGCTATTGCTGGGCTTCATTGGAGCCAGGACAAAAGCCCATTGCTTTGACCGGAACTAACAGAGGCTGGCAGGCAGTGAAGGCTGTGTGAGTAACTACAACGTTTTTTTGGGGGGGGAACTGCTTTCAGGGGAAGGGGGATAGTGAAGAGACTTTAAGTGCTTTCTCTGAGTCTGAGAAGAGAAGTGGTCTTATTGACTAACCAGGATCCAGAGTTATTGACCCCTGGTTATAAGAACTCCCTTCTTCACCAGGGTCATGCAGCTTGGATTGATGCCAAGTTAGAATCACTCTGCTCCTTGTTGACTTATCTGGACTACTTTACCTGACCAACAGAGCGCTGTCTACAGGTTCAGGGTCTTCAAGCGCATCCACACAAGCGTCTAGAACTCTGAGAGTAAGAGGAGTGCACGCTAAGGGGTGGGATGACAGGTGCCGGTGTAAATGTAAGTTCATGAAGTTTTATTCACTACCGTAAACTGCATTTATTAATTTATATAGTGCAGTGCGCCTACTGATTCAAAGGGGTTGTGATAGTTTAATTAATCTCAACCTGTTAAATGATGTTTTTCAGTATTGTTAAGTAAAGGTTTGTTAACTCTAATGTAAGAGTATATGGCTTGTGTAGTGTTACTAACTGGTACATCTGGGCTAAATACATTTTGTAGATTAGCTCAGGTCTATTGCTGGAGTTTCCCAAGGTACATGTGTGTGTGTGGAGATGCCACCAAGACTAATTTCCTTATAAATAGAAAGATTGCTGCAGAGGGGTGGATAGAGATTCCTACCTATGCAGCAGCATCACTGGGATACTCAGGATCTTCTTTATTGTTGACAACAACAGGCTTTGTGGCACACATCACATGTGAGTATTCCCTGCTCCTGAGTAACCCAGGAAGCAAAGGCGAGTTACGTTCCTATATCTCTTTCTCCCGCCCTGTGTCTCTCTGTTGTCTTTTTAAATTCTAAGTTCTTCAGGGCAAGGATGTTGGGATCCCCCGAGACCCTTTTTAATTCAGATCCCAAAAAGTCTGTTTGAGTCCAGAATTTGTTACTCAGGTACCTTTATTGTACATATAGCAACACTATGCCCACCCTAGCCAGGCTTAAACATAGGGGGTGGATGCAGGGTTCATTGCAAATCCACAGTTACACAGCAAAGGTTTTCCTTATATACATCTTTACTGACACCAGCATCCCTGGCTATACATTGCATTACTCATTTTATGATTGGTTTGGCTACTTTTTAGGAACTAATCCCTGTTTTGCACTCTCTGTCTATGTGCTATTCATGTATGATCTCTATGTTCCAAGTTTATTCAGTCCATTTTGTCCAGAGTGTTCCTGCTTATCTTAGCTAGACTGACTCCAGCCAAATATTTGTTAAGCCCTTATTTACTCAGTCTTCTGTTCACCTTCCAGGCCCATTCAGAAATAAGGTCTTACTTACGTCAACTTACTCACGTAAAGTAAGGCCTACAAAGAACTGTCTATAACTCTGTTTGAACAGCACCTAGTGCTCTAGGGCACTATTCTCCATTGGTCCTTAGGCACTACCGTAATAGAAATAATAATAAATAATGAAGTGTAAATAAGTACCTCAGGTGCATAGCAGTGGTGAATCAGGCCCTTGATCTCCATGTTGCAAGCCTCAGACCATCTTCTGCACTGACATCCTTCCATACTGTATGATTAAAACTGGAGTGGTAGTTCAGTCTTGTTGCTCATTAGGAGTCAACACTCAAAACATGAAACTGAGACAGAGCAATTAATTACAATCAACTAATTTTAGCTATAAGCTCAGAGATTATTTCTGTTAGTAACTTGTTTTGGGAGTTTGCACAAAACACTAAGAGTTAGAAGAGTTTAGCAATTACAGTATGTGGTTTCTAATCCCATGATTTGGTGGATTCACATCACTAATAGTTCTTACTTCTGTTGAGAAGAGCTGGAAGTTAAAATAGAGTAATAGGCTCGGTAAAAAGAGAAAAAACAAGGGAAAAACTTTGGGTGAATGGTAAGTTACATGTTTTGACTAACTTCATAAACACATTATGTTGATATTGCAGAATTTAGATGTCTAATGGTAATTGAACTGCTTTAAAATACTGCACTTTAATATGTTACTAGTGTTACCCGAAATTGGGCCAGGTAGTAAGCTTAGGGAGGACTAATGACCCACCAGAGTTTGGCAGAAAGCAGCACGTTTATTATATTGATAGCTATGCTCAAAAGAATGGGGGTTTGTGTGTCACACTCACACTTGCATACTCACGCTCCCAGGATAGGCACGGCACTGGAGATGTCAGGATCCTTCAAGGTAAGTGTTCCACAGCGCAGCGGTGGACGGTGCAATGAAGGTAAGTCTTCCCGAGGCACGATGGAATGCAATGCAGCGAACCACTGGCCAGGCGGTCCGGGCGAAGGGCCTTTACGGGAGGTACAGTCTTGTGAGTGCACTCCTGAGCAAATGGCCCCTTCCCCTTTTAAGGACCTGCTCCTCATGGCTTGCAACTAGAGATGACTTGGCCGCGTCTGGTTGGCCACACTCCACCTCGGCCAGTGTCCATGCAGTGTCCCTGCATTGTGTGTGTGAGCACTGCCTAATTAGAGTCCCAGACACCTTGTCTACCTGGGAGCTCTTCTGATCTTCCAGCTGTTCAACCAGCCCATTCATCCCACAAGCATTCCAGGAGGGAGGGGGAGGGGAAGGGAGAAAGCCACTTTGCAGGTATTCAGCGAGGGAGAGGAGACAAAGCTGGGGGGGGGGGGCGTATAACAGACCTTTTGAGCATACGGGTTATACATAGCATAGTCATACAGAGCATACAGATCACTGCTGCTCCTACAACTAGTCATTTTGATGTTTGCTATAAAGTATAAAGCAAAACCAACTAAGAAAGAAAAGACCCACATCTTTGATTTAACATGCTGTGATGCTGCGTATAAGAAAGATAACCATTTGTATACTTGTTGCTACCGCTGTTATGCAATTGCAACAAATCTTGTAGGAAGTATGTCATATAAGGTGTCAAAGGAAAAGTTACAGTCGATCAAGTATGATTATCCAGGTTAAATCAATGTATCATCTTTGTATCTAAAGTTATGAATTTTGGCTATATGTTGCTATCCCAAATGTGTTTGTTCCTGAGTGACACCTCTCAGATACATTTACCTCGAGGCTAGACAGCTATGTGTTGACCCATTAAGAACACTTCACTCTAACAATGGGCCACTGAGGAAACTCATCCTGCCCAGTAGGTCTTCCTCTGGACTCCTGAAATACCGAGGTGCCAATGGCCAATCCCTGAGAGTCAGCAAACCATGTAAGGAGCAAACCATGTGATCCTGAACTCCATTTTGGCCTACGGGCTGTCGACAGGGGAGGCGAGTTTTATGGGTCCATGGTACCTGGGCTCCAGCAAATTCAGGGTCCGAGGGGCCCGGCTCCACCAATGTTCGGGGCCAGATCTCTCCCCCAGCCTCGCCTGCTGCCCCTGCGCGCCTCCCCCTAAGCATCCCCCGGGCCCCCTGCAGTTCTGCCTCAGAGTCCTAGACACCATTTATCCTCCCCCCAGCTATTGTTTAAAGACAGAGATGATTAAATTCAATTGAGAATCTTTTATTTTCTTATGGATCACTAGAGTTGAAATCACTGATGATCAGGGGTAAGTCTTAGGCCTGATGTGGGACAGTGTCTCCAACTGCCCAGCTGCACTAGCAGTGAGGCTCCCCCATTCAGGGCTGCCCAGAGGATTCAGGGGGCCTGGGGCAAAGCAATTTTGGGGGCCCCTTCCATAAAAAAAAGTTGCAATACTATAGAATACTATATTCTTGTGTGGGCCCCGGCGGCCCCGGGGTAAATTGCCCCACTTGCCCCCCACCCCACCCCACCCCCGGGCGGCCCTGGGAAAAAAAAACATTTAAAAACCTTCCGCATCTCAGCACAAACCCAGTTTTGAGAAAACTTCTTTTCAAGTCACCTTTACAAGGTATCACTGGTTCTCAGCATCAGCTAGTGCTAAAAGGCACTAAAGCTCATTAAAAGGGTTGGACAAATATTTTCTCTCAAAACTTTTTTTGGATCGAAAACTAGGGGTTTTTAAAAAGCAGAAAAAAATCACGGACAATGTCTGCTTTCCTTCAAAAATTGTTGTGGTTTTTTTAATTGAAAAGCTGAAATTAGTCTGCCAAAACCTGAACATGGTTTGGGGTTTCAGAAGTGTGTGGCCAAATAGTTGCTGCTTGCTGTGTTTGATTGTTTAAAGAAACAATAAAAAAATCCAGCTTAAAAAAATCCAAAACTTTTGAACCACCTCAGCTTGTGACCAAACGCCTGAGCCCATCCAGTCAGAGATTTTTCCAGGTTTCTGATACTCTGCTGTCTTCCTTGACTCATATCTGTCTACATAACTTTGGGTTCATTTAGGTTAGAACATAAGAATGGCCATACTGGGTCAGACCAAAGGTCCATCCAGCCCAGTATCCTGTCCACTGACAGTGGCCAATGCCAAGGGCCCCAGAGGGAGTGAACCTAACAGGTAATGATCAAGTGATCTCTCTCCTGCCATCCATCTCCACCCTCTGACAAACAGAGGCTAGGGACACCATTCCTTACCCATCTGTTTCCTAGAGACTGGCTCCATGGGGTCCCTCACAAACTGGAGATGGTTACTGTGGGTTTGTCTTTAGTATAGCTTATGTACATACTCCATGAACTGAGCATTTGAGCTCGTTCCAGAATCTGGGATGAGCCTATGTTGTGAAAACTGAAATGCTCAAAATAGCACATGCATGTAAATGGATACAGGGTGCTAAAATTAAATTAACCCAGGGGTTCTCAAACTGGAGGTCGGGACCCTTCAGGGGGTCACGAGGTTATTACTGGGGGTCGCGAGCTGTCAGCCTCCACCTCAAACCCCGCTTTGCCTCCAGCATTTACAATAGTGTTAAATATATAAAAAAGTGTTTTTAATTTATAAGGGGGGCTTGCACTCAGAGGTTTGCTATGTGAAAAGGGTCACCAGTACAAAAGTTTGAGAACCACTGAATTAACCCCTCTGGAGCCTCGGGGAATGCAGGGGGGGGGTCTCCCTTGGTAGGGTTGGGAAGGAGGTAGGTGGTGTATGATATTGCTCTTCTCATGTGATCCCTCCCCCATGGCTCTCTTGGCTCTATCACTGTTAATCTAAAGTGGCTAATTTTAAATGAAGCTACCCTCCCCTGAGATGAATCTCCCTATGGCACTGAAATTAAATGTAGACTATAATTTGAGAAGTGAAAGGGATGGTAGCCCTAAGGGAAAAGATAACAGCTTGGCTCATTGTGTTAAATAGCTGTCTGCAAGCCTCAAACTGGTAGGGAAGGCTGTGCCTCCTCCAGGGCCAGCTCTGGCTTTTTTGCGGCCCCAAGCAAAAAAAATAAAAATAAAAAAAAACCCTGCGGGGTGGCTGCTGCGCTGAGGTGCCGGGGGATGGAGGAAGGCAGAGGTGGGGCCGAGGGCCCCTGCAGGGCCCGGGGCCTGGGGCAAATTGCCCCATTTGCCCCCCCTCTGGGTGGCCCTGCCCCCATTATCAAGCTGAAATCACTGAAAGCTCTGTTAAGTGGTGGGTAGAGCCCTGCTAATCCATGGATATCCTCTTTATATATGCAGACCATTTTTTGTGGATCACGGATCAGATGCAGATACAAATTTTGTATCTGCTCAGGGCTCTAGTGGTGGGTAGGACCTCAAGACATCACAGAGGTTGCAGCAGAGAGGACAGCGGCAGAGTGAATGACAACACAGCGGCTGATGGTGGGGTGAGTGACGATGGAGTGGCTGACAGTGCAGCAACACAGTGAGCGATGACGCAGCGGCAGAATGGACGATGGCACAGCGCCCAGTGGCAGAGTGAACAACGGCACAGCAGCAGGCAGCGATACGAAGTGAACAGCATGGCAGCAGCAGCTGAAGCATTGCTCAACGCTGTGTCTCCACACACACCCCGTCCTCAGGGTGGGAGGTGATCTCATGCGAATGCACCTCTGAACTCTGGGTCTTCGCCGACCAAGGATGACTGTGAGCGGGGTTCATTGCAGGCAGGGGTGGCAGATTTGTAGAAATGTTGGTGGTGCCTAGAACCCGCCCCCCCAAACTCTGCCCCCCATCTGCCTAAGGCTCTGGGATGGAGTTTGGGTGCTGGGTGCAGACTCTGGGCTGGGGCAGGGGGTGGGGGTGCAGGCTCTGGGAGAGAGTTTGGGTGCAGGCTCTGGGAGGGAGTGCGGAGGGCTGGGGTACAGGCTCTGGGATGGAGTTTGGGTGCAGGCTCCAGGCTGGGGCAGGGGGTGGGTGTGCAGGAGGCGGTGAGGGGTGCAGGCTCTGGGATGGAGTTTGGGTGCAGGCTCTGGGAGGGAGTTTGGAGGTCGGAGGGGGTGCAGAGGGAGGGGGTGCAGCCTCTGGGAGGGAGTTTGAGGATAGGAGGGGGTGCAGGGGTGAGGGTTGTGGGGCTGAGGATGAGGGGTTTGGGGTGTGGGAAGGGGCTCAGGGCTGGGGCAGAGGATTAGGGTGCAGGGGGATGAGGGCTGAGGATGAGGGGTTTGGGGTGTTGGAGAGGCCCTGCCATTAGTGGTTAGGGGGCACTAGGACCCTGTGGCAGCAGTTAATGCCAGGAGCCAGCATAGCAGAGTCAGCTTAAGCTGCAGGCTCCGGGGCTGGGGAAGGTGAGTGGGGGGCAGCAAGTGGGGGCTGAGGGACACTCGGGGGAGGCAGGCGGGGCCGGGGGAGAGACCCGGCCCCAAACATTGCTGGAGCAGGGGCCCCGGGGCCTCAATATTACTGGAGCCTGGGCACCACGGGCCCATACAACTCGCCGCCCCTGATTGCAGGGAGAGGGGCATGGCGTGTTAAGGGAACATTTGTTTCTCAGACTTTCACACTTCAAGGCGAGAAGCTGAGGAAAAGGTCACTGCCCAATGTACTCGGTTGGTGGTTTTTCTCATGGTCATGTTTTCGAATCATGCTTGTGGTGTTTTCCCAAATCAATGCCAGGTTCCTTTCCTCTTTTTATTAAAAATTTTCCTTTCTATACACAGATTCAGTGCTTGTGAGAGGGGAAACATTGCCTCCTAGAAGTGCCCAGGAGTCGTGTATAATTTTCCCACTTTACTGCATGGGCCTCGAGCTAGCTCTGTGTTGTATTGTCAAAAGGAACCCCTAGATATTGAACCCAAGAAGGGTTTAATAAATAATAACACTTCCAGTCTCTGACCAGAAACGCTCCCTGTGCTATTTGCATCCGGTAGTGGTAACATGGACACGTGGGCATTGATATAGGTCTGTTTTGGTCATAAGTAAATATGCAGGATTCTAGACTGCCCTAGTACTCCTGAATGTTTGTTTACTTACCATGTGTAGTTTGCAAATCTATTACACATATCTTGTGGAACATACAAATCAGTATAGGGTTCCATTAAAGATCTCTTGCGACCTCCAGCTACTATGACACTTGATGACCTTGCAAGTATATCATAAGATCTGCAATCATTTTATATAGTGAATAAAATAATCTGAATATTGTTTCAATACAGCAGTAGGAATAACAAAATACATGCAGCAGAATTTAGCAACCTACTAAAAACTTAGCAGTCTTTTGTAAAAATAAAAACTGTTCATGTGCTGAAAACTTACAGAATAAGCTACATTTACGCTATCTGGTTAATAGATGGACCATATTCTAAATGCTATGTATAAAAGCTAGTATAAACTTGTTCAACGGGGCTGAAATTCACTTTACCTGCTTAGAGCTTGAGTCTTAATCACTGGTAGCTATCTAGAGCCTTATTTGAAGCCCTGCACCAGGTGAATTTCACTCTAGCTGTCAGCAGAAGTGTGCTCTTGGGAACTACTGATCAGGGCCATCTCAGTGTCACACATGTTGGCATCTAAAATTCTGTAATCATTAAAGAGACAATCTCAGGTTGTTTAAGCCCCAAATTTAGGTTCCGTTAGTAGAAATAAATAAAGAAAATCTAATATGAATAGTTTTCAGAGTAGCAGCCGTGTTAGTCTGTATCCGCAAAAAGAACAGGAGTACTTGTGGCACCTTAGAGACTAACAAATTTATTAGAGCATAAGCTTTCGTGGGCTGCAACCCACTTCTTCGGATGCAT
>NW_020664393.1:47328258-47354560 GCF_002925995.2 Terrapene triunguis | reverse complement strand
GGGAGGGGGCTCCAGGCTGGAGAAGGGGGTTGGCATGTGGGAGGGGGTGAGGGCTCCAGCTTGGGGTGTGGGCTCTGGGGTGGAGCTGGAGATGAGGAGTTTGGGGTGCAGGAAGGGGCTCTGGGCTGGGGAATGGGGCTGAGGGGTTTGCGGTGTGGGAGGGGACTGAAGGCTGGGGGTGCGGGCTTTGGGATGGGGCCAGGAATGAGGTGTTTGGAGTGTGGGAGGGGGCTCCGGGGCTGGAGCCAAGGGGTTTGGAGTGCAGGAGGGGGTGCGGGTGCAGAGTCTGGGCAGTGCTGACCTCAGGCAGCCCAGGCAATTCCTGGTGACGGAGGAAGTCCGCTCGACTCCCAGGAAGTGGCTGGCATGTCCCTCCGGCTGCTATGTGGAGGGAGCTGCAGAGCTGGCACTCGGGGTGGCATTTGTAGGCAGCGGCAGCACACAGAGCCCCCCTGGCCGCCCCTCCACTTAGGAGCCGGAGGGACATGCCATTGCTTCCTGGGAGCTGCGTAGAGCCGGGCACGGAGCCTGCCTGCCCTGCTGTCGCCAACCAGACTTTTAGCAGCCTGGTCAGCTGTGCTGTCCGGAGGTACCAGGCTCCCTTTTCGACTGGGCGTTCGGGTTGAAAACTGAACGCCTGGCAGCCCTACTTCCAGGAGAGAGGCTATTTCTTGAAGTCGGGAATTTCACACAGCCTGGATGTAACTGTGCTGGTGCTGAGGGGAGGGGCTGGGTTGGAGGGTGTTTTGTTTTCTCTGTCTTTCTCTGTGGGGAGTTGAGAGAGGAAGGTTTCTGGGACTTTCTCTTAACATCAGTGTAAACTATGCTGATGTTAATGGCCTGATTCCCCATTTCCTTGCACGTTGTGTAGTTCTATACATCTGTGAGTGTAAAATGCTACCAAATTAGAATTCTTAACTCTCCCACTGGTCCAAGATGCAAGGCAGTAGGAAGGAAGGGCCAGTGGAGTTACTGTGGTGTAAAGGAGAACACAATCAGGCGCTCTGCGAATATAAATAAGCAATATTCCTTTAGTCTCTAGATATTAGGATGCTATCGTCTTTTTCTGTTGTTTAGTCTATTGAGGAGTAGGGAAGGAAGGCATCTCTATAGAAGCTTTTTACTTATTTTGCTAACAATGGCTTCCTCTTCTATCTCCTACCAGAGCTCCCAGTCAAATTAAATTAGTTCTTCCCCTGGTCATAATGACGGGATGTGCTATGTCCAGCAGTCACGACGATCTAGTATAATGCATCAGCAAAATGGACCTGTGACATGGATGTTTTCAAACAAAAAAGAAAGAAAACGTTTATCTTCTTTAAACCACCTCATGTGGAGAAAGTTTTAATTAGCTTTGTGCCCCCAAGCTTGAAAATTATGGGCTGTACAATTAATAATAACTGTGATGCTGAAGAGGCAATAGGGAGGTTGTTTCTGTATGTCCTACCCTCTTAGTTAGCTTCAGGAATAATAAACCTTTTAGAAAGTGGTCTAATTTTGTTCAGAAGTTGACCGTGCAATTCTATTCACAAGATGATCCTACAAGCTCTTTCTCAGGCAAGTCGTCCCGTTTACTAGAATAAGATTTTGTAGTATTATGCCCTTTTTTTTTTTTTTTTTTTGGTGTCTGATATTCAAATTTGCTAGAAAAACAACATTGTTGAGATTCCATCTGAGATCTTTTCCATTCGGCTCATCCAGAACGCTTTGTCCAGTTCTGGGAAAACGCTTTATCCAGTTCTCTGAAATCCAAAAACTCAGTTCAAATCTAGGCTTGTCACTGAGGTTTCTTTATTGGCATTTCAGAAAGCTGCATCTCAGGTGATCAGGTCACGTGTAGTGGAGTAGGTTAGGGACCATCACAACTCCAAAGTACATCGTTATAAATCAGATTATATACAAGTTCTAAAACAGACTAACATTTGTATTACATTCTATACTGTATCACAGGCTTTATGATTGGCTTGCTAATTGTGTGAACCAGGCCCTGTGTAGATCATGAGTGTGGATACGATTTTGTCACCGTAAAATTAAGCCAAATTCACAGAACAGTCATGGTAAAAATGTACAAAATCAGGTTATGGTCACGGTGGGACTGAAGTTGAAGTCTAAGCCATACCGCACAGGGGTGAGAGCCGAAGCCTGAACTCCGCCTGGGGAGGGGAATGCACAGATGGAGCCCTGCCAAAGTCACGGAGATCTGTTAAAGTCATGGAATCCATGGCCGAATTGTATCCTTCATCATGAGCTATCCATGCACTATAAACTGTGCTAGTAAGCAAAGCTGCAACTCCAAGCTTATCATACTTTACTCGTCTTCTGACTATTTCTTCATCTACAGTACTTGCTATTTATTATTTACAAGGCACTTGTGAATTCATGCTTTGTCCATTGTCCATTTGTCCTGTTTCCTTATTTCTGTTTTTCTCTGTGAGTGCAAGGCCTACATATATGCTCACCTGTGATGCTGCATACATAGTTAAAACACCTCACAGAAGAGAGAAGTGTAAGAAGCAGGGCTGTCTTTTTGTACACTCTGAAAAGTTTTAATTATTTTTCAAAATATGACAATACAGAAAAAAATTAAAAAGTTCTAATTATAACAGCCAAAAGTATGGACTTGCATGTATCAAAAGTTCTGTTAATATAAACATATAATAAAGAAGAATATTTACACTATTACTGATTTTCTTTTTATTTAACAAAATAATAAAGTATGTGTACATGTACTATAGAGATAGGGCTCAATTCTCATTTACATTTAGCCCACATTATTCTGCTCCAACAGTTCCAGGCTCCTTTGTACTTCCAGGCAGTGTAAAGTGGCCTTAGTGTAACTGAGAAGGAGGCCCATAGTGGCTGGTTTGTTGCAACTTTAATCTGTACCCTGTAAACTGGGCATATACATTTGATTCCTAAAGATTCATAGATTCCTAAAAACTCATTTCTATGTTGCCTTTTAAAACTAGTGGCAGAGAGGCTCAGAGCCCAAAGCGTATGCTATGGCACTAAACCAGTGGTGGGCAACCTGCGGCCCGCGGGCTGCACGCAGCCCATCAGGGTAACCGCTGGCGGGCCGCGAGACAATATTTACATTGACCGTCTGCAGGCACAGCCACCCACAGCTCCCAGTGACCACGGTTCGCCATTCCTGGCTAATGGCTGCTGTGGGAAGCTCTCAAACTCACCCCTTGCATGGATATCAGAACCCAAGGTCCAACTGGAGCCCAAATATCTACACAGCTGTTTTTAGTACCATAGCCGGAGCCTGAGTCTGTAGCACAATAATGCAAACCTGAGTCTGTAGATCAGGACTCAGAGACTCACTGCTGTGGGTTTTAAAATACAGTGTAGACATATCCAGAGGGCTCTACAGGTGAAAAATGAAAATTCAGTGATGCTTAAACATGCTGTTAAAGAATTGTAAGCCTCAGTTGTGGTTGTGTTTTTCTCCCCTTAACACTAGTCTCCTTCGTTTATGTCCATAGGAGTTGTTTCTGTTCACACCTGGAATGTTAACTTTGTTAGAAGTAAAAAACATTGGTCATAAAACAAATTTCAAGTGTTCTGTGAGGAAGGCGTGGGGGGGGCGGGAATGATCTTGGTATATAAACTGGTGAAGGATTGTTTTAAAAATGTGTTGTCAGTAGTGTTAGCAAAACATTTCAGCCAGACGGGCTTCTTGAGGAATGATTTATAAAGGCAATGGAAGTCTTGAAGAAGATAAAGAATAGTATATAGTCTACATAAAAATCAGTAAGGAAAATGACTAGGGAACAAAAGGTGAATGTTTTGTGACTGTAACATCCATTGCCATTAATAGTTCTGGAAGTAAGGAAACAGGGAGTCTCTCTCTATAGCTCATCTTTTCTTTTATGTACCTGGTTGAGACCCTGACGGTCAATTATCAGCCTTGACCAGGTTTTTTTATGTCAGTTCTAAACTGTTGGAAAATACTAGTGGAAACAGTAACAAATGCTAAACTGTAGTGAAACTAGCGAGCTTTCGTAAATGAGGAGATCACATATATACACACATGCAACCATTCTCTGCAAGGATTTATTTTATTTTATTTATTTGCAGATGGGTTTCTGCTCTATGTAACAGCCCAGGCTCAGTGTGAGTAAGAAGCTTCAGACTCCTTCCAGATATTTTGAATTATAGAAGAAGAAATGAATCTTGCAAATGACGGTGCAACGTTCAGTGCCATTTATGACTGGGACTATGTTCTGTGGGAAGTTCGTTTGACATTACTAGCAGCTGGTTTTTTCAGCTACCTGGGAGTATTTTTTCTCGCTCACTGGCTGTCCTCATGGATCAGTGCCAGTTATCGCACTTTGTCAGCAAAGCAGAAGATCTTCTGGAATATGGATATCACACGTGGCCTGTTTGCAGTTCAGAGTTGTGGAGCTGGGTTGTGGGCCTTGCTTATAGATCCAGTTTTTCAAACTGACCAAGTGTATGCACAGCAAAAGTGGAGTTGGTTTCATTGCTTAATAGCCGCTGGCTACTTCTTGCTTGAAAATGTAGTTATTCATGTGTCTAACATTGTTTTCAAGATATTTGATGTGTTCGAGGTAGTTCATCATTTATTTGCCTTTGGTGGGCTTCTTGGTCTGATAATTAACATAAAGTCTGGACACTATCTACCCCTGATGGGACTGCTACTTGAGATGAACAATCCTTCATACTGCATATCCTCTATGCTTGCAAGGGTAAGAACTTGCTGTATTAATTATGGGTGAGAGAAGTTTCCATGATAATCCTCATATTGCCTCCTCCTCAAAACAAATCAGCAAACAAAGAAATATTGGCCTCTAAAATGACAGATTAGTTCTGGGGTCAAGAAATAAATTTTTCTTCCAAACTTAAAATGATGTGGCCATTGGAATCCTTAATTATAACACCCTAACAATAATTAACTATTGTCTAAAAAATCTTTTAACTTTTTTTACCCATTTTATAGCAAAGAAACAAAAAGAAAGAAATGTTAAGAAATTAGTTTACAGACTCACTAGTTGGGATCTAGTGCACAGGAGCAAAGATTAGGTGATTAAACTCTATTTTTAAAAGGTTTTTTTTTAAGACTGAAAATAGTAACATGAGAATGGCTGATCGGCTCCAACTAGCTTAATATAGACCATTACATATCTGCTGGAGATTAAAAATATGTCTATGTGTGCTCACACACAAACGAGTGTTTATGTATATTATGTAGATTCTATGGATGCAGAGAGGGAGAATAGCCTTGAAGAGAGCTGCCATGCTTGTAGGGAGAGAAGAAATCAGCCCTGCTTCCCAAACCATAATCTGTTCCAAAGAGTATGTTTTAGAGGTTTAAACTTAAATCCTAAAATATGCTGACTCTTTAGAACTACAGCCACAAGTCCTGGCACGATCACCTCAGCCCTTCGCATGAAGATGCTAGAGAAGTTTGAGAGTCATGGTCTACCTGAGTGGTGTTGACCAAAACTTCCCAGATCCTGCTAACCCTTGTGCATTTTTGTGACATATGCTTTATTTTCATCGTTTTCATCCATCATCAGCTGGCTGCATCTGGAAGACGCTTAAGGAAGTCGAGGCTCAGATTATCTTCAGTGGGATTCTGCCTGTTCCTAGAGAAGGACAGCAAAGGGCTGACAGAATTGTGAGGATAAATAGCTGGCTAAGGGAGTGGTGCTATAAGGAGGGCTTTGGGATGTATGGCCACTGGGAGGCTTTCGGGGACAGACAGCTGTTCTCACGGGATAGACTTCACCTGAGTAGGGAAGGAAATAGACTTCTGGGAGGGAGGCTGGCTCATCTCATCAAAAGGGCTTTAAACTAGGAATTTGGGGGAGACGGTTGGGAGATGTCCAGTTAATCTCCACGCCAGATTCCAATACTGAAAAGGAGGGTGAAGAGATAAGCACAGATATAGGTAGGGGAAAGGGATTGGACATAAGAAGGAGGGGGCGGATGGACAGTACGGGGTCCGTACCAAATTGCATAACTAATGGGAGAAAGGATAAACAGCATACAGTAAGATGTTTATACAACAATGCAAGAAGCCTAGTTAACAAAATGGAGGAATTGGAGCTCCTGGTCCAAGAAATGAAACCGGATATCGTAGGAATAACCGAAACATGGTGGAACGGTAGTCATGACTGGAGTACAGGTATGGAAGGGTATGTGCTGTTTAGGAATGACCGGAAAAAAGGTAAAGGTGGGGGAGTGGCATTGTATGTCAATAATGAGGTAAACTGTAAAGAAATAATAACTGATGGAATGGATAAGACAGAGTCTGTCTGGGCAATAATTACACTGGGTAAGAAAACTACTAGAGCCTCCCCTGGGATAGTGCTTGGGGTGTGCTATAGACCGCCTGGATCTAGCCTGGATGCGGACAGAGAACTATTTAATGTTTTTAGGGAAGTAAAAACTAATAAGAGCTGTGTAATCATGGGGGACTTTAACTTCCCAGATATAGATTGGGGAACAAATGCTAGTAACAATAATAGGGCTCAGATGTTCCTAGACGTGCTAGCAGATGAATTCCTTCATCAAGTAGTAACTGAACCGACGAGGGGGGATGCCATTTTAGATTTGGTGCTGGTGAGTAGTGAGGACCTCGTTGAGGAAATGGTTGTAGGGGACAACCTTGGCTCGAGTGACCATGAGCTAATTCGGTTTAAACTAAATGGAAGGATTAACAGAATTAAAACAGTGACTAAGGTTTACGATTTCAAAAAGGCCAACTTTAATAAATTAAGGCAACTACTTAGGGAAGTGGATTGGGCTAACATACTTAGGGATCTAAAGGCAGATGGCGCCTGGGATTATTTCAAGTTGAAGTTGCACGAGCTGTCCGAGGCCTGTATCCCGAGAAAGGGAAAACGGTTAGTAGGCAGGAAATTTAGACCTAGCTGGATGAGCGAGCCTCTCAAAGGGGCGATTAAGAAAAAACAGAAAGCGTACAAAGAATGGAAGAGGGGAGGGATCAGCAAGGAAACCTACCTTATTGAGGTCAGGGCATGTAGAGATGCAGTGAGAAAGGCCAAAAGCCGTGTAGAGTTGGACCTTGCGAGGGGAATTAAAACCAATAGTAAGAGGTTTTATAGCCATATAAATAGAAAAAAAACAAAGAAAGAGGAAGTGGGACCGCTGAAGAATGTAGATGGAGTGGAGATTAAGGATAATCTAGGCATGGCACAATATCTAAATGAATATTTTGCATCGGTCTTTAATAAGGCTAATGAAGGGCTTAGGAATAGAGGGAGCAGGACAGAGGGGAATAAAGGAGGGGGGGTTGACATTACCGTATCGGAGGTGGAAGCCAAACTTGAACAGCTAAACGGGACTAAATCCGGCGGACCGGATGATCTTCATCCGAGAATATTGAAGGAACTGGCGCCAGAAATTGCAAGCCCCTTAGCGATAATTTTTAATGAATCTGTAAACTCGGGGGTGGTACCATTGGACTGGAGGATAGCTAATGTGGTTCCTATTTTCAAGAAAGGGGAAAAAAGTGACCCGGGTAACTACAGGCCTGTTAGTTTAACATCTATAGTATGCAAGGTCTTGGAAAAAATTTTGAAGGAGAAAGTAGTTAAGGACCTTGAGGTGAATGGCAATTGGGACAAATTACAACATGGGTTTACGAAAGGGAGATCGTGCCAAACCAACCTGATCTCCTTCTTTGAGAAAGTAACAGACTTTCTAGATAAAGGAAATGCGGTGGATCTAATATACCTCGATTTTAGTAAAGCGTTTGATACGGTACCGCATGAGGAATTATTGGTTAAATTGGAAAAGATGGGATCGATATGAAAATCCAGAGGTGGATAAAGAACTGGTTAAAGGGTAGACTGCAGCGGGTAGTACTGAAAGGTGAACTGTCAGATTGGAGGGAGGTCACCAGTGTGGTTCCTCAAGGTTCGGTTTTGGGTCCGATTTTATTTAATCTATTTATTACTGACCTCGGAACCGAATGTAGGAGTGGGCTGATAAAGTTTGCGGATGACACAAAGTTGGGAGGTATTGCCAATTCGGAGAAGGATCGGGATATCCTGCAGGGAGACTTGGATGACCTTGTAAATTGGAGTAATAGTAATAGGATGAAATTTAATAGTGAGAAGTGTAAGGTGATGCATTTAGGGATGACTAACAAGAATTTTAGTTATAAGCTGGGGACGCATCGGTTGGAAGTAACGGAGGAGGAGAAGGACCTCGGAGTCCTGGTTGACCGCAGGATGACTATGAGTCGGCAATGTGACATGGCTGTGAAAAAAGCTAATGCGATCTTAGGATGCATTAGGCGAGGTATTTCTAGTAGGGACAAGGAGGTGCTGCTTCCGTTATACAAGGCGCTGGTGAGACCTCATTTGGAGTACTGTGTGCAGTTCTGGTCTCCTATGTTTAAAAAGGATGAACTCAAACTGGAACGGGTACAGAGAAGGGCCACTAGGATGATCCGAGGAATGGAAAACCTGTCGTATGAAAGGAGACTCGAGGAGCTCGGTTTGTTTAGCCTAACCAAAAGAAGGCTGAGGGGAGATATGATTGCTCTCTTTAAATATATCAGAGGGATAAATACCAGGGAGGGAGAGGAATTATTTCAGCTCAGTACCAATGTGGACATGAGAACAAATGGATATAAACTGGCCGTGGGGAAGTTTAGGCTTGAAATTAGACGAAGGTTTCTAACCGTCAGAGGGGTGAAATTTTGGAACAGCCTTCCGAGGGAAACGGTGGGGGCAAAAGACCTCTCTGGCTTCAAGATTAGGCTAGATAAGTTTATGGAGGGAATGGTTTGATGGGATAACATGATTTTAGTCAATTAGGCAATAACGTGCCATCGCTGGTAAAATGAGGGTCCGGCTGGAGAATCTTGCCTGTATGCTCGGGGTTCTACTGATCGCCATATTTGGGGTCGGGAAGGAATTTTCCTCCAGGGTAGATTGGCAGAGGCCCTGAAGGTTTTTCGCCTTCCTCCGCAGCATGGGGCAGGGGTCGCAAGCTGGAGGATTCTCTGCGACTTGAAGTCTTTAAATCACGATCTGGACACTTCAACAGCTGAGTTAACGGAAAGTGGGTGGGTCAGCTTTTGTGGCCTGCATCATGCGGGAGGTCAGACTAGATGACCATAATGGTCCCTTCTGACCTTAAAGTCTATGAGTCTATCTGAGTGATGCTAGACAAAAGGTGCTATAGAAATGTGCAATCTTTTAGCATTCTAGAGAAAAATGATTGAGAGAATGTTTGTATGGCAGTTTACACTAAACACAACAGGAAAACTAAATATGTCTCTTATTTCTAGAAAACACTGACTGCCTTATCTTGAAGCTGCAATCTCATTTCTCTTTCTTTGTTGTTGTCTCTTTCAGATTGGCTGTGCTAATACCCTTTTTTGGAAGGCAATCCAATGGGTAAATATCCATATGCTTCACTGCCGCATGGTCCTTATTTATCACATGTGGTGGGTATGTATTTCCCATTGGAATGATGTGATGGAAAATCTGGGACTTCCATATTTTATTGTTTTTTTCATGGGGTTAAGTACACTTACATTAATACTTAATCCATACTGGATATTCAAATCGACTCAGCGGCTTTTTAGTCCAGTTGACAGGAAATTTCCAAATACAGCAGTAAAAAATGCATCCTGTGAAAATTTAAATAGTGAAACATTCCAAAAGAAGAGGATATAGTTCTGCAACAGCTATTAGGGTTGCAGTAAAATATGGCCAGGAGAAAATGGTGCAGGTTTACTAGCAAGTCCATGAAAATAGAATTGCTTACAAGAAGTCTATGAATATATTGATCTGTTTGCAATTTGCTATCAGTGTACTATATTCATTTATCAAAAGTGTTTTAAGATTGTTGTTGTCTATCTTTAAAATATACACACACTCTTTGACTCAGTCAGGATTGGTGCCGGTAATTTTAGTCTGGGAGCCTAATGCCAGACTGGCGTACGATATTGAACCTATTGGTTGGCAAATATGGGCCCATGCCAAAGTAAATATCACATGCATAAAGTTTCAACATGGAATACAGCTCGACCTGGTTATAGTGACCTTACAGCAAGGACATCACACAGAGAGCCAGAGTGAATGATTGATGAGTGAGTAAAAGTGGGGTGATCTTCGTTCGGTACCAACCCCCAGCCCATTCTAAAACACTAATTAGGTAAAAATTAGTAACCACATGCCCACTGGGCATGCTTTTAAGACATGTGACTCCTTTGAGGAAAAAGAATATAAGAATCAAGCAAAGTAAATTACTGTGTTTGGGATTCCTTAATTGACGCTTGAAGAAACAACGCTGCTAGACAGAGTAGCCAAAACTCTGCTCCGTGGGCTCGAGTAGGACTGTGAACCAGAGGGGTCTCAAGGCAGCCAAGACCTTGCCTTGAGGGAATCCGAGACAGACCAGAGGACTGAGAAGAACAGACCTGGAGAGAAGAAGCCGTCTATAAAATTGGTAACCACCTTCTCTGTTTGCCAAGCAGGAACTGCATGAGGCTAGCGCAGGGCCTGTTTGTATATTTGTGAAAGAGAAACTCGATAAGAGGAATGTATAGCTCTTAATGTATAGCTCTTAATGTCTCACATAGTAGTTGCGTGCTTAATGTAACCCTTTACCATTTCTGTAATTCCATCTCAATAAACTGCTCTGTATTGCAGATAATTACTGTGCAGGGTGGATTTGATTTAAATCATGATTTAAATCACTAGTCAGGAAGACTCGATTTAATCATGGTTTTCCCATAACTGCTTTCTGTGTCTCAACAGCATGGGGAAAGACACCCCCTTCTCAGTCAGTTGGGACATTTGTATTCTCACAAACTACCACCTAGCAACTTCCTGTCTCAACTCCTCTGTTATCACAGGCGTTGGAGCTGCATTTTGATTTAAAGAGACACAGTTACTTTCCAAAAACTTATCATAAATAGCATCCTGAAAAACTGGGACCTGGATTGGGGAACCATCCACCATCCCTTTCTCTGTCCCTGATAAGTCAGCTATGTGACTGCTCCCCTCCAGGAAGTCGATCACAGGCTGAGTGCCTGGATGCACAGTCGCTGACTTAGCCATTTAGTCCTGGGCATCCTCTCCCAAGTGACCAGTGAGGAGACACTCCTGTACTCCCGCTATTCCTTCCCCAGTTTCCTCCTCTGGGCCCCCGTCTAAGACACATTTCTCTGTGCAACCTGAGAAGGGGTTCCTCCCTTGTTCAGCTGCAAAACCCTGCAGGCTAACACCTGGGACAGTTTCCTTAATCACTGACAACACCTCTCCTGCCCCCCCCCCCATCCTGAGGGCATGTTGCCTTCTGCGGGAAAGGAGCTAGTCTCAGCCCCTCCCATACTTGGAAGCACACTGTTTCCCTGTGTTACAGAGTCACAGGAATCCTCACCCACCTCAGTGGTTTCTGAGATTCCCTGCCCCTTCTCTGGTCTCTCCTCTGGGACACATTTCTCTATGCTCCCTAGAGCCGGATCTGTCTCTGGTTCAGCTGCAACTTGCTGGCAGCTAACAACCTGGACAGTTCTCTCCCTGGCAGGCATTACACCCCCATCCCTTCCTGATGTGCCTCCAGCTGTAGTGCAGGAGCTGTTCTCAATCACCCTCCCACCGGGAAGAATGAGGCTTTCCCCTGCTGCAGAAGAATCAAGGAGACTTTCTCCCATTCTCTCAGCAGTTCCTGAGACCTTACCCTTTTTCTTGCGGGTCTCAGCATAAAACTCCCTCCTGCTGCAGGCAAATACTTTAACTCTGAGCTACACCGAAAAAATCATTACCAAGAAGTAGGTTAATTAGGAGGTGTTCCATTACCCCCACAATCAAAACACTTTCCAAACATTCCCACAGCACATGGATTTTAACTAGTGGTACAAGGAATCTGCTTTTGCCCACCCCCCACAATCTCTGCCATTTGGCCAGGTAACATACTGGCCTTTGGGGCCACACTCTGTTTAACCAGAGAGATCTGGGCCCCTGTATCCCTTTGCCTCAAGCATTCCCTGCCATTTATTTGGACAACCTTAACATGCTCCATATCTGGTTCTGCAGAGGCTAATCTCACCAAACCAATATGATAGGTTCTAATTCTCTGGGGGGGTTCTGTATTGAGGACAGCATAACTAACATGAGCTATTGGTTGCCTGCTTCCTCCTAGCATAAGGCATTTATTCCTCAGATGATTAGTGGAATTACACTGATAGCACCTGCTTTCACAGGAGATATGGGATGATTTTTTTGGAAAATTTTTGGCTAACTCCAAATTTCAGCAAGTGTATGTATTCCCTTCCCCAGTTCAGTACTCCAGACTTCATCTTTACCCTCATCAAGAATGGCTTATTTATTGTAGTATCTTTTATCAGTCAATGCTTCATATTCTTTCAAACAGATCCAAAACACCCCAGCCAGGTATCTGGTTCTATCTGTCTGATTGCAGCACTCATGTGCTGTGTTCTTCACATTGAGATTGTGTTGTGTTTTTGTTTGTTTGTAAAATCAATTGTTATTCTTATCTACAAAACCTACCACGATCTAGCACCAACAACACAGACTTCCTTGTCCTATAGATTCCAGTCCATACTCTCAAGCCCTCCTCTAGATTGCCGACTGTGTCCAAGTCTTGTACATTTTTCTTCTTGTACCGTTATTGAGAGTTTGTATACTGTGCCCTCTCTTTCTAGAATGCCTTACCGTTGATCTCAAGGAGTCTCCCACTTGATAAGCATTTAGAAGTCAGTTTAAACTGTCTTTGAAAACATTGAATGTAGTTGGGCTCATTGTACAACAAAGCATGTTTGGATGATATACCATCTTTGGCTTGTTTGCATAAATCAGTATTTTGTTGAAAAATTATAATTTATGTGACTCTTCAATTTTCTTGTTTACTGATGAAATGGCTGCTTCTTCGGTGTTCAACATTTTTCCATTGGGGCCTTGCAGTGATGAAATAAGCTTTGTAATATATATACTAAAAATATCATTTTGTATATTGACAGTGTTTTACTGCATATGTTAAGGATGACTACATGTTCAGCAACTAGGAATAACTGCAGTATACACTTCTCTTATTAAAACTGTTTATAAAAGAATAGGTAAAAAAATGCCCACTTTTACTGTATTATGGATTGTTAATGTCCATGCAGCTTCACAATGTTTGTCTTGTGTACAGGTGATTAAAAAGTGTACCACTTTCGGATTGTTCCTTTAATCTGTGTGTCCTGTGTCTGAATTAGGCCCTGATCCTGAGGACATGCATGTTAGTAACTTTACACATGTGCATAAGTATTTTCAAGTTTGTCTTAACTGAAGAGGAAGAGATCTAGTGAAATAAAAGTTACAGTACAAGGTTAAAGAGATACTATCCCAACTTTTTTCAAAAAATAGCATTAGCTTGTTTTTAAAGTTTTAACTAAATGAATTGCTCAACATGCAAAACAACCCCAACCAACTTCCTGAGTTTGCTAAAGTCAGGAAATCTTGAATAGAGTGGCCTTGGTGCTTGGCATCCAGGCAGAAGAGGTATGTGAGAGCTCTCACAAGTTGGTGGACATCCTAGCGTATGCCATTCCAGCTAGATTTGTTCTGCCAATCAATGAAGGGATCACGGAACCAGTCAAGACTCTTTGTCAGACACCCTCCTTCCTGGCTTCCACAGCAAAACAAGTTGAGAGGAGATACTTCATCCCCTCTAATGGGTATAAACATTTTTATTCTCACCCCTCCCTGGGGTCTCTGGTGGTAACAGCCACTAATGAGCAGCAAAGGCAGAGACAACAAGCCTCATGTCTAAGGGCAAAGACTCAAAATGATTTGATTTGTTTGGTCACAAACTTTATTTGTCAAGGAAACTGCAGCACAGGATTGCAAACCAACAGGTGTTCTTGAGTCAATATACTACACGCTGTAAGAGAACATTGCAAAATTCAAGGACAGATTACCAGAGGATTGTAGGCAAGAGTTCTCAGTAATGATGGAGGAGGGTAAGTTGGTTGCCATGGCCGCCATCCAGGACAGTCTGGATAGTGTGGATTCAGTGTCTTGAACCACACCATCAATGATTGCTATGAGACCGTGTTCATGGTCGCAGTCATCTGGACCATGTGTAGAAGTCCAATTTTAAGGCCCCAATCTATTCTCTGAGAACTGAAGACAGGCTTCATAGCCATAGAGATTGCAGGGTGACTCTCAAATGCCTTGGAATCAACACTCTGGCAACGAAAAGAAAACAGTTTAATCAACAGCAACCTTTTAGATACCATAGCTTTGCTCCCTGTTCCCAAGATCCACCTAGAAAAAAGGGAAGGGGTAATAGGAGGCACCCTCCACCACCCTCCTCTTCAACATCAATGAGTTCATCCCATGCATAAGATGTGGGGAGCCGGAGAAAACCACACCTATATCCACACAGGACTCTGGATCAATAAACGACTCCGATTTGCAGAAATCATAGTCAACCATTTATAGTCCATTCCGTCTCATCATCCGTTCTTTGCCTTTGTTTACTAGGCCTTCTACCCACACAATTCCAAAGAGATAATCCTGGGCTGGCCGCCATGATTCAAGGCGTGCCATTTCCTCCAATTCTTATACAATTTTATATCAGTCCAGGTGGTGTTGTTTCCTTTTCAGATGATTTGCTGTATTTTTCTTTGGAACATAAGATTGTTTTTGCACAAATAGTTCTAATAGTCTAAAGAACCTTAAGTTCTTGCTTCGGTTGCTAACTTGCCACGCATGTATTCATGTCAAGCACACATCATTCCTACTAGGTCTCAATGATCTATCACATATTACATGGATATATGAATCACAATGTATATATCTATATATCGACATAGATATATATCCATCCCAACAGTCAAGGACAGTATACCACTCTCCATATGTCTGTCTGTTCCCTGTTTCTTATTTACTAATCGTTTGTCCCGCTTCCTAAGTGCCTGGACCCATATAATGTGAGACCAGTGGGTCTTATCTCCAGTCTACCGTGCTTATACTGTCCAGTTTATTTCCACCTCCCTTCCCCACCACTTAGTCCCTCTTCAGGGACCATTCTCACGGAATCGCCCTTCAGTGGGAGGTCTAATCTCTTCTTCAGAGAGGGGCCATAGAGGAAGTACCACTGTGCCACAGGGGAGAAGGCTTCAGTTCCTGTTACTTCCTGATCCCTAAGACAAAATGGGATCCATCTTAGATCTAAAAGAGTGGAACAAATTCCTGAAGAAAATAAAATTCTGCGTGGTTACCCGTGCATCAACTATCCCTTCCCTGGAACAAGGAGACTGTTACAGTGGCCTCAAATTGAAGGACACTTACTTCCATATCGCAATATGTCATGACCATCAAAAGTTTCTCAGGTTCATGGTGAATGGTCCTCACTGTCAGTTCACAGTACTTCTGCTGGCCTGGCAGCTGCTCCTCAGGTGTTCATAAAGTGCATGGCAGCGGTGGCAGCCCATCTTCAGAAATTAGGTGTCAGTGTGTTCCCGTACCCGGATGACTGGTTGATCAGAAGTCAGTCCGAGGCTGAGGTCCTCTCCATATGTCCACTGCCCTTTCCACGTTCAGGGCACTGGTGCTCCTAGTGAATCAAGAGAAATCAATCCTGAAGCTGGTGCAGACAATAGAATCTATTGGGGCTGGTGTCAACTCCACAAAGGCCAGGGCTTGTTTGCTATAAGCCAGATTTGAAACCATTCAAGACCTAGGCCTGGTCTACACTATGGGGTTAGGTCGAATTTAGCTGCGTTAGGTCGATTTAAAAATGACTGTGTGCACACAACCAATCCAGTTCCGTCGACCTAAAGGGCTCTTAAAATTGACTTCTGTACTCCTTCCCGGTGAGGGGAGTAGTGCTAAAATTGACCTTGCTGGGTCGAATTTGGGGTAGTGCAGACGCAAATCGACAGTATTGGCCTCCGGGAGTTATCCCAGAGTGCTCCGTTGTGACCGCTCTGGACAGCACTTTGAACTCCGATGCACTAGCCAGGTACACAGGAAAAGCCCCAGGAATTTTTGAATTTCATTCCTGTTTGGTCAGCGTGATGAGCTCAGCAGCACAGGTGACCATGCAGTCCCCCCAGAATCGCAAACAAGCTCCAGCATGGACCGAAAGGGAGACACTGGATCTGATTGCTGTATGGGGAGAAGCATCTGTGCAGGCCGAACTCCGATCAAAAAGAAGAAATGCTAATATATTTGCCAAAATCTCACAGGGCATGTTGGACAGAGGCTACAACAGGGACACACAGCAGTGCCATGTGAAAGTTAAGGAGCTCAGGCAAGCCTACGAAAAGACAAAGGAGGCAAACAGTCGCTCTGGCTCAGAGCCCCATACATGCCACTTCTATAACCAGCTACATGGCATTCTAGGGGGGGGCCCTACCACTATCCCACCACTGTCCGTGGACACCTGCAAGGGGGGTGTCTCTCGCAACAGGGAGGAGGATTTTGCAGATGAGGAAGAGGAGGAGGAGGAGGAGAATGTGCAGCAGGCAAGCAGTGAATCCGTTCTCCCCGGCAGCCTGGACCTTTTCATCACCCTGGAGCCAATACCCTCCCAAGGTGGGATCCCCGACCCTGAAGCCAGAGAAGGCACCTCTGGTGAGTGCACATTTGTAACTACAGTACAGGGTTTAAAAGCAATAGTGTTTAATGTTTGATTTGCCCTGAAGAACTGGGATGCATTCGCGGCCAGTACAGCTACTGGAAAAGTCTGTTCACATGTCTGGGGATGGAGCAGGAATCCTCCAGGGACATCTCCATGAAGCTCTCCTGGAACTACTCTGAAAGCCTTTGCAGAAGGTTTCTGGGGAGGGCTGCCTTATTTCATCCTCTAAGGTAGGACACTTTACCATGCCAAGCCAGTAGCAAGTATTCTGGAAACATTGCAGCACAAAGCATGGCAGCGAATGGTCCTGGGTTTTGGTCGCATTCAAGCAACATTCGGTCTATATATTTCTGTGTTAGCCTCAGTAGAGTGATATCATTCATGGTCACCTGGTTGAAAAAGGGGAATTTTTGTAAGGGAACAGTAAAAGGACCCCGTTCATGCTGGGCTGTTTGCGCTTGGCTAAAAGGGATCATCACGGAGAATAGCCATGTGGAGGAGTGGGGGGAGGTGTGTGCTGCACATCCACCCAAAAACTGCAGCCCCGCCTTTTAAATGTGAAACCCAACCCATTGCTTGCTCTGGGAAAGGAGGGCACTGCAGTTTGAAAACATTCCCACATGTTATGAAGGTGTTAGAAGCCAAACCCGCGTTCCCTTTGGCTTACCATGACTGCCTGGAAACCAAATTCTGTTGCCCAGCCGTGTGTGTGATGTGTCACCATACCGGCAGGCGCTCAATATAAAAGGCAAAATGTGACCTTGTACCTAAAGCTCATGTGCTGTCTGCTATGAATTGCTTGATTCACTGTGAAAGAGTTTCCCTTTTGTTCTCAGAAATGTATCATCTTAAACTTTACTCTCCTTTTTAATCTTCCCCCAGGTGCAAATGTTTCTACACTCCTCCTATCATCTCCGTCCCTGAGGTTATAGCAGATTAGAAAGTGAAAAAAACACACTCGTGTTGACATGTTTGCCAAGCTCATGCAGTCCTCCCGCACTGATAGGGCACAGCTTAATGCATGGAGGCATTCAGTGGCAGAGGCCAGGAAAGAATTAAGTGAGCTCGGAGAGCGGAGGCAGGACACGATGCTGAGGCTAATGGGGGAGCAAACGGACATGATGAAGCATCTGTTGGAGCTGCAGGAAAGCCAACAAGAGCACAGACTCCCGCTGCATCCACTGTAAAACCGCATGCCCTCCTCCCCAAGTTCCATATCTGCCTCACCTAGATGCCCAAGAACGCGGGGGCAGGGAGGCTCCGGGCACCCAGCCACTCCACTCCAGAGGATGACCCAAGCAACAGAAAGCTGTCATTCAAACAGTTTGATTTTTAGTGTGGCTACAATAAACAATGTGGCCTTGTCCTTCCCTCCTCCCCCACCCCAACTGGGCTACCTTGTCCATTATCTCTTTTTAAAAAAAAATTAATAAAGAAAGAATGCATGGTTTCAAAACAATAGTTACTTTATTTCAAAGGGGGGGGTGGTGGTGGTTGGCTTACAGGGAATTAAAATCAACAAAGGGGGTGAGTTTGCATCAAGGAGAAACACACACAACTGTCACACTGAAGCCTGGCCAGTCATGAAACTGGTTTTCAAAGCCTCTCTGATGTGCAGCACATCTTGCTGTGCTCTTCTAATTGCCCTGGTATCTGGCTGCTCAAAATCGCCAGGTGATTTGCCTCAACCTCCCACCCCGTCATAAACGTCTCCCCCTTACTCTCACAGATATTATGGAGCACACAGCAAGCAGTAATAACAATGGGAATGTTGTTTGCGCTAACCTACTTAGCAAACAGCGCCAGCGAGCTTTTAAACATCCAAAGGCACATTCCACCCCCATTCTACACTTGCTCAGCCTATAGCTGAACTGCTCCTTACTACTGTTCAGGCTGCCTGTGTATGGCTTCATGAGCCATGGGAGCAAGGGGTAGGCTGGGTCCCCAAGGATAACTATTGGCATTTCAACATCCCCAATGGTAATTATCTGGTCTGGGAATAAGTCCCTTCTTGCAGCTGCTTGATCAGCCCGGAGTTCCTAAATATGTGAGCGTCATTCACCTTTCCTGGCCATCCCACGTTAATGTCGCTGAAACGTCCCTTGTGATCCATCAGTGCTTGCAGCACCATTGAGAAGTACCCCTTGCGGTTTATGTACTGGTTGGCAAGGTGGTCTGGTGCCAAGATGGGGATATGCGTTCCGTCTATCGCCCCACCACAGTTAGGGAACCCCATTGCAGCAAAGCCATCCAGTATGACCTGCACATTTCCCAGAGTCACTACCCTTGATAACAGAACGTCAATGATTGCATTGGCTACTTGGATCACATGTCCTCATCAAAATTCTCCTTGTGCTGGCGTCTCTTAGCCCAGTTCTGCATATACTCCAGGATAATGTGCGAGGTGTTTACAAGGCTCACAACAGCAGCGATGACGGTGAGCTGAGCGGGCTCCATGCTTGCTATGGTATGGCGTCTGCACGGGTAACCCAGGAAAAAAGGTGTGAAACGATTGTCTGCTGTTGCTTTCATGGAGGGAGGGATGACTGATGACATGTACCCAAAACCATCCGCAACAATGTTTTTGCCCCATCAGGCATTGGGAGTTTAACCCAGAATTCCAATGGGCAGTGGAGACTGCGGGAACTTTGGGATAGCTACCTACAGTGCACTGCTCTGTAAGTCGATGCTAGCTACGGTAGTGAGGACGCACTCTATCAACTTAATGCGCTTAGTGTGGACATGCGCAATCGACTGTATAAAATTGGTTTCTAAAAATCAACTTCTATAAAATTGACCTAATTTCGTAGTGTAGACATACCCCTAGTGTTACAAATGAAAGATTACCCGCTTACAACATCACGCAAGTGCCTCAGTTTGCTAGGTCACATGCTAAGTACATGGCAACATGTACCTATGCAGTGCAACTCACAAGACTGCACCTCAGGGAGCTGCAAAAATGGTTAGCATCAGTATATGCCCTGTATCATCGCCACCTGGACAAAGTGGTTCGAGTGCCAGAGCTAATCCTGTCTTCTCTGGATCAGTGTATAGACCCTCTAAATGTTTGTGTAGGAGTTCCCTTCCTTCCAACACTACCAACACGCACTCTACTCATGGACACGTCATCTCTAGTTTTGTGGGCTCATATTGGGTCCCTGCAGACTCATGGCCTTTGGTCATCGCACGACCTAGAGACTTATATAAATGTCAGGGAGTACATGAGGTATGTCTAGCCTGCTTAACCTTCTTTCCCCACATAGCAGGGAAAAATCTATTGATTCTGGCAGAGAACCCAGCGACCATGTTTGATAGAAACAGGCAAGGAAGGGCATGATCGAACCACTCTGCCAGGAAACAGTCTGTCTCTGGGACTTCTGTATAACCCACTCAATTCACCTCGAAGCTTCTTACCTTCTGGGATATCAAAACGTACTGACAGATCAGCTGAGCAAATTCTTCACCGATCAACACGAGTGGTCATTATGCCCAGACATGGTCAGGTCCACCTTCCAGCTCTGGAAGACTCCCCAAGTGGATTGATTTACAACAGAGGCCAACAGAAAAATGGCATCAGTTCTGCTCCCAGGGGGGTTTCAGCCCAGGCTCCCTGAAAGATTCTTTTCTCCTGTCCTGGGAGAATTCCCTTCTATACACCTTCCCTCTTATTCCTTTGCTTCCCAGCATCGTATCCAAAATAAAAGAGGACCTGTGATGTCTCAGATCTTGAACCCAGAGCTGGGAATGCCCAGACAGCTGCTATGTCCTGGCCTCCTCCCAATGTCTGCTGTGACCTGGTGGGCCAAGAAGCTAATAGCACTATAAGCCTCAGCCAAGGCACCACCCACAGGAGTCCTGATTGGAGGATCAGCCAGATACAGTGATTGGTCCAACCACACTATTTCAGACAGAAGGAGACACAGGAAGTTTGTTTGAGTAACAAAGTGATTTCCTGTTGTGGTTGTACTCTGCTTGTGCCTGCTTCCTGCACCCAATCCTGTTCTTTATTCATTCTCTGCTCCTGGCTAGCGCCTCTGCCCTGCCTTCACTCTTGTTCCTACAATGCTCCTGCTCCATGCTTGAGCCTTGCCTCTCCTCCAGTTCCTGCCCTTTTACCATAGGCGTGCACAGCACATGTCATTAGGGTGTGCACCCAGGGAATTTTTTTTTAAAGGCGAACATCATAAAGGTTGGGGTGCGGGAGGGAGTACGAGGTGTGGGAGGGGGTGCGGTGTGCAGGAAGGGGCTCAGGGCAAGGGATTGGGGCAGAGGAGGGATGCGGGGTGTATGAGGGGGCTCAGGGAAGGGGGTTGGGGTGTGGAGCGCAGGAGGGGGCTCAGGGCAGGGTGTTGGGGTGCAGGAAGGATGCGGAGTGCAGGAGGGGGCTCAGGGCAGGGGGTTGGGGTGCAGGAGGGGTGTGGCAGGGGGCTCAGGGCAGGGAGTTGGGGTGCATGGGGGTGCCGGGTGCAGCAGGGGGCTCAGGGCAGGGGGTTGGGCTGCAGGAGGGGTGCAAGGTGCAGGCAGGGGGCTTAGGGCAGGGGATTGGGGTACAGGAGGAGTGTGGGGTGCGACAGGGGGCTCAGGGCAGGGAGTTGGAGTGCATGGGGGTGCAGGGGGCTCAGGCCAGGGGGTTGGGTTGCAGGAGGAGTGCAGGGTGCAGCAGGGGGTTGGGGTGCAAGGTGCAGGCAGAGGGCTTAGGGCAGGGAGTTGGAGTGCAGGAGGGGTGCGGGGTGCAGGCAGGGGGCTCAGGGCAGGGGGTTGGGGTGCGGGGTGTAGGCAGGGGGCTCAGGGCAGAAAGTTGACGTACAGGAGGAGTGCGGGATGCAACAGGGGTCTCAGGGCAGGGAGTTGGAGTGCATGAGGGTGCAGGGTGCAGCAGGAGGCTCAGGGCAGGGAGTCGGGGTGCAGGAGGGGTGTGAAGTGCAGGCAGGGGGCTTAGGGCAGGGAGTTGGGGTGCAGGAGGGGTGCGGGGTGGAGGCAGGTGGCTCAGGGCAGGGGGTTGGGGTGCAGGAGGGGTGCGGCAGGGGGATCAGGGCAGGAAGTTGGGGGTGGGGTGCAGGAGGGGCTCAGGGCAGGGGGTTGGGGTGCGAGGTGCAGGCAGGGGTCTCAGGTCAGGGAGTTGGGGTGCAGGAGGGAGTTGGGGTGCGGTAGGGGGCTCAGGACGGGGAGTTGGGGTGCAGGAGGGGTGCGGTGGGGGCTCAGGGCAGGAGTTGGGATGCAGGAGGGGTGCGAGGTGCAGGCAGGGGGCTCAGGGCAGGTAGTTGGGGGGCGGGGTGCAGGAGGGGTTTGGGCTCCGGCCCGGCACCGCTTACCTGCAGCGGCACGCTCCCTGCCTGCCTACCCTAGCCCCACGCCGCGCCACTCACCACGTCCCTGCGCGACCCCTGAGGGGCGGGGAAGGCCCACAGGGCTCCGCGCACTGCCCTTGCCACGCCTCCAGGTACCTCCCCCGAAGCTCCCATTGGCCGCGGTTCACCGTTCCCGGCCAATGGGAGCTGCGGAGGTGGTGCCTGGAGCAACACATGGAGCCCTCTGCCCCCACCCCCCCCCCTGGCGTCCCAGGGACGCGGTGCCATGCCGGCCTCTTCTGAGAGTGGCGCGGGGCCTGCGGCACCACGGGGGACAAATCTCGCGGGCCAGATCCAAAGCCCTGAGGGGCCGGATCCGGCCTGCAGGCATTAGGGTGTGCCTGCCCACCCGGCACACCCCATGTGCACACCTATGCCTTACACCTTGCCTCCAATCATCAGTTACCAGTCCTGTCTCTGATCCCGGCCTCCAACTTCTGAACCTGTCTCCTTTTTGACTTGGCTCTGGCATTTGGTATCTGACCTCGGCTCTGACTCTCAGATTCAATTCCTTGTTCTGACTCTGCTTTGACCACCGGCTCTGGTAACTGGCAGTTGACTCTGGTACTAACTGTTATCTTCATTGCTCACCTGGGATGCCTGTTCCACTCACTAGACCTGGCTCTTGCTCTGACTACCAGGCCAGACCTCCTACATCCTGGTCCATAAAAGAACCGTGCTCATCTCATCCTTACAGCACCAGCAAGACAACGTCAAAACTGGTACTCAACCCTACTGACTCTGTCAACAGAACCTCCTCTGTCCCTTCTGTTGGATCCAAACATAATTTCCTGAGACCAGTGGTTTCCCCAGGAATTGAAATTAGGGGGGCGGGTGTTCGAATTTATGGGGGGGGTGTCAGGGCCGATGAGGGGTGAGAGACTGTGAGGGTGAAGGTGGGCTGTATGGCACCATAGTAAAAACTGAAAAATGTTTCATGACCATTTTATTAGATTTAACTCATGTTTTAAAATCATCACACAAATTAAATGTGGCTGGTCAAGCCTTCTATGAAGCACTACGTCTACATCCTTCTTGGTTTCTTGTTATAATTTTGCACAACTCTGTTAATGAACTTCTTGAATGCAATGCGTTCATCTTTGGTGGCTTCTCGTGTGCTGGGTACTACCATTCCTTCAATCGATATGCTCATTAGTTCATTCACATGATCAGGCAGAAGGCAAATTCTTTCAGAATACAAAATTCTATTCAATGATGAAAAAGAACACTCAACTGTAGCTGTTGTGACTGGGAGTAGCAAGAGATGAATTCCTACTTCTTTCATCCCAGGAAACAGAACACAAAGATCGGGTTGAGCCACTAGTGATGATAAAAAAGAAGTTGAAGTCAAATCTTCATTCATTCGTCATATGATATTCCACTCTGTGTTCAAATTCTCTATTCTGTCCTGATCACATGGCAGCCCCATTGCTGGTAGTGCCTCACTCCACTCAACTGGTGGTGTTTTATAGGACAGGCATCTGTAAAAGCTACGTAGAGGTTGAGTGGAATCTAGAAGTTGCTGTTGTAGATTTTTAAGAATCAAGTCTGTGTACTTTTTCAGTTGTCTTAACAAACACTTCTTGTCTTCTTCACTTGAGGATTCAATATAAATGCCTTCATTAGTCAACTTCTGGACTGAAGTCTTTGCTTCTTCCAGTACTTCTACAATGGATAGCTCTCTGATTGATCTAAATGTAGCTTCTATTGCTGGACAAAGATCTACTACTGTTGTAGCAGATGCTTGGATGGCATTGTTTAATGACCCAAGTGGTTTCAAGAGTAGACTTACAAGAGAAAGAATGGCAATAGTCTTCTCTGAACGTAGTAGCAAAAGTAATCCACCAGCCTCACTACTTAGATCAATCCCATCTTGGTAGATACTTTCCAAAGCCAGTAATAACGGCTGCAGTAATTTTAAGACAACAGCCAAGGATCACTGATGAGAAAGCCAGCGGGTTTTCCCAGGTTGGACCAATTTAAGATAACGTACACAATGACTTAATACTTGATGCCTATTTGCATCGGTGCATTCATCAGCCATGTATGCAAATATTTTGAATGCGGTGAGAGAGCTCTTCACTTTTTCAACTGTTGGTGTTTTGCAGCCTTTTCACGTAGTTTGTCAGCATTGGCTTTGCTGATCGGTTTGACAAACCAAGCTCCTCCACTTTTACCAACTATAGCATTGGGAAGCTTTCCTTTTTCATAAGCTTTTTTGCAAGAGGTGCACCAGTAGCCATCTTCCGTCCGAAGTGCAGGACTCTGCACTTGTCCCTGTTGAACCTCATCAGATTTCTTTTGGCCCAATCCTCTAATTTGTCTAAGTCCCTCTGTATTCTATCTCTACCTTCCAGCGTATCTACCACTCCTCCCAGTTTAGTGTCTTCTGCAAACTTGCTGAGAGTGCAGTCCACGCCATCCTCCAGATCATTAATGAAGCTATTGAACAAAACCAGCCCCAGGACCAACCCTTGGGGCACTCCACTTGAAACCAGCTGCCAACTAGACATGGAGCCATTGATCACTACCCGTTGAGCCCGACAATCTAGCCAGCTTTCTATCCACCTTATAGTCCATTCATCCAGCCCATACTTCTTTAACTTGCTGGCAAGAACACTGTGGGAGACCGTATCAAAAGCTTTGCTAACATGCTTCATAACATGTGGGAATGGTTTCAAACAGCAGCGCCCTCCTTTCCCATACCAAGCACCCATTGGGTTGGTCATTTAAAAGGAGGGGCTGTACTGGCCACAAATGCATCCCATTTGCCTCTTTGGTTTTTTGGTAGGCTTGCCTGAGCTCCTTAATTTTCACGCGGCACTGCTGCAAGTCCCTGTTGTAGCCTCTGTCCATCATGCCCTTGGAGATTTTTTCAAATTTTTTGGCATTTTGTCTTTTGGAACGGAGTTCTGATAGCACGGCTTCGTCTCCCCAAACAGCGATCAGATCCAGTACCTCCCATTCGGTCCATGCTGGAGCTCTTTTGCGATTCTGGGACTGCATGGTCACCTGTGCTGATGAGCTTGCCATGCTGACCAAACAGGAAATGAAATTCAAAAGTTCCTGAGGCTTTTGCTGTGTACCTGGCTAGTGCATCTGAGTTGAAAGTGCTGTCCAGAGCAGTCACAATGGAGCACTCTGGGATAGCTTCCGGATGCCAATACCGTTGAATTGCGTCCACACTACCCCAAATTCAACCCAGTGATGTCGATTTCAGCGCTAATCCTCTCAATGGGGAGGAGTACAGAAATTGATTTTAAGAGCCCTTTAAGTCGAAAAAAATGGCTTCATCGTGTGGACGGGTGCAGGGTTAAATCGATCTAACGCTGCTAAATTCGACCTAAACTCGTAGTGTAGACCAGGGCTAAGAATTTGCAGGTGTTGCCCTGTTTGTAATTCATGAGTGACTGGTCAGAGTGCTCATGTATTTAGCTGGGAGTGAATTTTGATCCCTAGCACTTATTAAAGCATCCTTGAGGCTGCTGTAATATGCACTAGCCTGTAACAGCTGCTTAGGAACCATTACAACAACTGAAATTCCTGGAAGATACCATACTCCAGTCACAACCACTCCTACTTCTGACATCAGGAATTAGTTCTACCAATACAGTAGAACCTCAGAGTTATGAACTCCTCAGGAATGGAGGTTGTTTGTAACTCTGAAAAGTTCGTAACTCTGAACAAAACATTATGGTTGTTCTTTCAAAAGTTCTTTCAAATACAGCTTTGAAACTTTACTATGCAGAAGAAAAATGCTGCTTTTAACCATCTTAATTGAAATGAAATAAGCACAGATACAGCTTTCTTACCTTGTCAAATCTTTTTTTTAAACTTTCCCTTTATTTTTTTAATAGTTTATATTTAACACAATACTGTACTGTATTTGCTTTTTTTTTTTTTTTTTTGGTCTCTGTCACTGCCTGCTTGTGTACTTCTGGTTCTAAATGAGGTGCATGGTTGACTGGTCAGTTCGTAACTCTGGTGTTCGTAACTCTGAGGTTCTATTGTACTCTTTCCATGGCCATATGTCTAACCCAGAGATGTCCTTTTCCATATGCTTTATGCTAAAGGGTACTATTTGTTTAATCGACAACAGTCCTTTGGGCAATGCCATCACTGAGAAAACCATATAAAACTGGCTGCCTGATTGCATTTTGCAGTGATATGATCCTTCTCCTACCTGCTTCTTGTAGGCAGCAGGCGTGCTTTCTCTGGCTGTGCAGCTGAGCAGCTCCCAACCTTGCGCTTCAACCTCTTACCCAACTAAAGGCAGCCAGTAGCAGCAGCTGATAAGTGTATTTCAAAGGGGATCTTGGGGTGAGGGTGGCTGGGGGGGG
>NW_020664393.1:47271409-47283258 GCF_002925995.2 Terrapene triunguis | reverse complement strand
CAACAGAATAAAAACTTTCTAAAGGCAATTTACGTACATAGGCTATGCCTACACTAGTACTTTTGTTAGTCAGGGGTGTGAAACACTCTAATTCATACAGCGCTATGTTGGCAGGAGAGCTTCTTCCACTGACATAGCTATCACCACTCATTGGGCATAGTTTAATTATGCTGGCAGGAGAGCTCTCTCCCACCAGCATAGAGTGGCTACACAGGAGACCTTACAGTGGCCCAGCTGCAGCGGTACCACTGTAAGGTCCATAGTGTAGATGTAGCCAGACGTAGGCTTCTTAATCAGTGTTTGTAAATTGGGAAGAAAGTTTTAGATTGCAGGATGCAGTAAAAAACCCGCATCATTTACAGAGATGTTTTACAAGAAAATATAAAATTTTAAAAGAAAAGCCATAGCTTTGAACTGCATGAAGGACAGAGATAACAGTTGTAGCATCTAACACTGTTACCTGAAGGAACATGTCCCCCCACACTCTACCTCTCCCTTTTTCCTGACCTTTTTTAAAATCTAAAACTGCCAGCTTCTCCATATCTTTCTGCTAAACATACTGTTTTTAATGATGTAAAAGTTTTAAAAAATAAACGATCCTAAACTTTTAAAAGTTTAACATGGGGGAAAAAACAGGGCATGGGGATAAGACAACTCTCATTGATTTTAAGGGAACTTTGACAACTGATTGAATTTTTTTTTTTTTTTTAGCGAAACAGTTTTGTATCCGTTCTGTGTTAGTTGTCATGCTTTAGTATGAGGAAGTATTAAGTAGCAGCTGAACAGGGATTTTAAGGACCTCAGTGGCAGTTAGACTTCTAAGTCCTTTTGTGGATCTAGCCATAAATGTCATAATTAGAGGAATCCATTAGGAAGCAAACCAATATTTTTGTCACCATTTGGCCTTTCACAGAACTGGTGGCAAAACCATAAAACTAGAAGTCACCAAGGGGCCAGTGCACTTTTGTTATGATTTCAGATGTACTTGGTGTATCATTCTCAAAGTTTGTGGGCTGAAGAGAGGATATGATGCAATCTTACTCAGGAGACATTTATATAATAACTTATATGGCCAAATATTAGTTTGTAGATAACCGTTAACAAGTTTCAGGAATGTATTGAGACACATGCCAGGATAGTCCACATATTTGTATATGTAAGCAGAGTCTGAATGATCTCTCCCCTGACATCTAGTGGTGAGCTGTGTAAAAAGACTTCAGAAGCTGTTCTCATTTGCATGGTGCTCTGCATGCAAGGCCGGCTCCAGGCACCAGCTTAACAAGCAGGTGCTTGGGGCGGCCAAGGGAGAGGGGCGGCACCTGCGACAATTCGGGGCGGCAGGTCCCTCACTCCCTCTAGGAGTGAAGGACCTGCCGCTGAACTGCAGCCACCAATCGCGGCTTTTTTTTTGTTTGTTTGTTTGGGGCGGCAGAAATGCTGGAGCCGGCCCTGTCTGCATGATGGGGTTGCTTGCCCAAATGATCACTTGTGGCTAGTGTTGGCTCCCCAGTCTCCTTGTTATTGGGGCGGGAGTAATAAAGGGTTGTTATCCTTGTTGTGTGAATTGAGGGCAGCAGAACTGTACCTGGCATACCCCAATGGAGGGACTCGCCCTCAACTGAATGGCACTCGCTAGGCAGGGGACATGGGTTCCAAAGCCCAATGAGTTGAGAAAGGGTGGGGACAGGTACTTGATGGTGTGGGCTATGTTTAAGGGTCCTAGGCACTATTTAACCCTTCCTCTCTCCATGCTATAATAAAAGAACTAATTTAGACTCAATTGAGAGTCATGTTACGTGCTGCAGAGCTGAAATCACTGATACCTAGGTCTAAGTATTAGACCTACTTTGGGACAGTGTCTCTATTGCAAGAGACTGCCCAGTGTGCACCAGCAGTGAGGCTCCTCCACTAACAGCTGAAATCACTGAGAGCTGTGTTAAGTGTGGGAGGTCCTGAAGACATCTTGGTGACTGGCCAGCCGAGCAACTGGCGGAGAGGCACAGCAAGCGGCCAGCAGGGTGGCTGGTGGAAAGGCGTGGCAAACTGCCAGCAGGGCAGCTGGCAGAGAGGGCCAGAGTAGAGCCCCACAGAGGCGTGGCAGTCAACCGTTGGTGCGATGAGCGAGTGCCCAAGCAGTGCAGCGTGTAAGGTGTCTCCTTACCGCCCCCCCCGCCCCTCCCCGTGCCTTCCACACAGGGTGGGAGGTGAGCTCTGCGGATGAATCTCTGAACTCTGGGGCTGCACTGGCCAAGGACAGCAACTGTGAGCGGGGTACAGAGAAGGGACGGGCAAGTTAAAGGGACTTTTGGGTTGCTGGACTTAAGACCCTGAGTGGAAAAGGACCCTGCCCAACTTACTTGGGGGGTGGGTCTTTTGCTCATGGTTTGTTTATGAACCCTAGTTGCGGTGTTTTCCCAAATTAATGCTGAGTTAATTCCCTCCTTTTATTAAAAGTTTTGCTACACTCAGACTCTGTGCTTGTGAGAAGGGAAATATTGACTCTTAGAGGCACCCAGGGGGTGGTGTGTAATTGTCCCAGGTCACTGGGTGGGAGCTCAAGCCGATTTTGTGTTGTATTGTTGAAAAGGAACCCCTAGATACGGAACCTGGCCCTTGTTGCTGCTGGCTCCACCTGGCAGAAGGGTTACATATATTGGCTTGATTTTTTTTTAATAATGTAAGCTCTCTGATTCCAAAGTGTTTTGTGCCTTAAAGACATTTGATTATTATAAGACACTTCTCGATTATAGAAGATTTGTCACTGCCATCTATGTTCTGTTTATCGACTATAGGGGAGCAGAGCCTCAGCTGATGTGAAATCATAGCTCTGGGGGTTTCAAAGGAGCTATTTCAATTTACATCAGTTAAGGATCTGCCCAAATGACTCCAGGATGTTGGCATGTTGACTCTTTGGCACTTAAGATCTAGAGGCTCCAAGAGAAGAAAACTGGCTGAGTCAAATTCTGGAGCTGCTGCATTACTCAAGACTTAAAGTCTGAATCTGACAGGAAACTTAACTTCAGAGAACTCCAGGAACAGGTATGAAAATTCCCCTTATTAAACCAGAGAAATGATTCTGAGTACCAAAACTTTGCAAGGATCTGTATAGGATACATGACAAAGGTAGTCTCTTCCCCTAGGAACATGCAACCTAGAATAAAGAGGAAACCAATATACATTGTGATGTGTGTTTTAAAAAGAACCAGCAACTGTATGTGATGTACATTGCTGAAAAATATTTTTCTGGTACTTAATCCTCTTTGGAATGACTGCAAGGTAATAAAGACCCACACAAGTAAACTTTGTAAACCATAAGTGAGAGTGGGCCTTGGAAGCCTTAATGTGTGTTTTCCCATTTAGAAAAATCTTCTAAAATAAAGGTTTCTCAGAATAAACCTTGTGCCAGGGCTGGTTGTTTTCCTCTCCTCTTTCTTTCTGATTCATTTCCTCTTTTGGCCCCTGCATTCCACAAAGCATGGGCTATCTATTTACAAAGGAAAAACAGTTTTGTTGCATATGAAGAACAGATATTGTTGTGAAATATGTTTGCTTTTTTTTTAATGAGTCATTGTCCATGAAGGTCAAATAAACCTACATAGCAGCAGAATAATCTTTTCAGGTGAGCAGAGCTCAGAATTAGCTGTTGGCTATCAATTTAAACACTTTTTTTTAATAAGCCACCTACCACTGCCTACTAATTAAGCAAATAGTCATCTTCCTAAGGACCATCATATGCAAGGTGCATTTCTTTGATGGTGCCTTCTCTAACATAAATAAAATTAGTTACTACTGCCAAAGATACAGTGGTGGTGGGTATTTTAGGGAGAGAGAGAGAGTGTGCCTGTGTGGAGAGAGTTCTGTTCTTCCTCCCCCCACCCCCAAGTTGATTCTGTGTCCCCTTTATACAATTTTCCTTTTTTCACACAGACTCAGTGCTTTTGAGTGTGGAAGTATTTCCTATTAAGGGAGCCCAGAGAAGGTATTTAGTTTTTCTGAGTGTTAGTCTGGATCTGTAAAAGCAGCAAAGAGTCCTGTGGCACTTTATAGACTAACAGACGTATAGGAGCATGAGCTTTCGTGGTTGAATACCCACTTCTTCAGATGCATGTCCGAAGAAGTGGATATTCACCCATGAAAGCTCATGCTCCTATACGTCTGTTAGTCTATAAAGTGCCACAGTTTTTCTGAGGTTTCTGGGAGGTAGTGCCACCTGGTGGCATTTGTTAGATTTTAAAAAGGAACCTCTAAATATTTGAACCCAGCCCTTCTTGCTGCTGACCACACCTGGCAGAAGGGTTACAGATCTATAAAAGGGAATATTGAGTACTAGTAGGCAGGAGGAATTACAGTATTGGTGTGAGCATTACTGGAATGCTGTGCCCAGTTCTGGTGGCCACATTTAATTGAAGATATAGGCAAAAATGGAAAGGGTTCAGAAAAAAGCTACAGGTATGATTTAGTTTCTTGAAAACCTACTTAACAGTGCAAGACTTAGGACACTCTTATCTATTTAGCTATCAAAGAGAAGGTTAATAGGCAATTTGATCAGTCTACAAATACCTGCTAGAAAAGAAGATTTCTGATAGTTAGAGGGTTTTTTAATATAGCAGACATAGGCTGGAAGCAAAGCTAGATAAATTAAGGTTAGAAATAAGGAACATTACCTTCAATGGCAATTTACAAGGTATGTGTTGGATTCTCCATCTCCTGAAGTCTTTAAATCACAATTGGACATCATTCTAAATCATGCTGTAGCTCGATCACAGCATGTGGGCTTAGTGCAAAAATTACCGGGTAAATTCCATTGCTTCTGTTATGTAGGAGGTCAAACTAGATGATCATAATGGTCCCTTCTGGCCTGAAAGCTTATGAGTGATATTATTTAACTTCCTTTGTTTTTCCTTTTGCAGATTTTTAAAAAAATTAAGTAATAAGAACATTAATTAAACTCACCACTTTAAAGTTACTTTAAAAGAAAACATTTTGTGATTTTTCCATTCCTGGGTGTGATGCTTTTAATTGCTAGTTTAGTAATATGGTGCAAATTAACCTGTGTACTGCTACTGTATAGTTGTACACATTCACAATGTGAACAAATAGATAAAATACAGCCTGACTAAAATTATAGATGAAAGCCAGACAACATAAAAAGCATTTTCTTTTGTTGAATTGCCATACTGCAAAATAATATCTCTACTTAATCTTTAGTATAGCATATTGAATTGTCTATCATTGTACATATTCTGTTTGATTGTGCTAGCATGTTCCCATCAATTCCCTTCCCATCATGTAGATGCTCATATTTTTAAAGTTATTTATGCTTTGTTGTCTTAAAAGGGATAAAAGCACTTAGGAGCCTAAATCCCATTGTCTGTTGATAGGATTTAGACTCCTACATGTCTAAATCAATTTTGAGAACAAGATTTAGGCTCCTAGATTGGTTAGGTGTTGTGACACTGAGTGCAGCAATGCTTTAAAAATCTGGGCCTAAAACACTTCAGCATCAAACAACAGGAGGATGTATTGATCCTAGAACAGCATTTAGTTATAGGAACCTTTCATTGTCTAAGTATCCCAAAGCACGTTACATAATACAGCAATAACTGTAATATATTATCATTGGTCAGTGCAATTATCCCTAGAATAGATGAAATATTGAAAGAGTATTTAAAAGCATCTATATTTCTCCACACAAGGTGGCAGTATCTCTATATGGATATACAGGATCGTGCACATATGTTCCCAAAGCCATCAACTTTTCCAGGAGTATTTTTATTTCAGTTTGTTACAACAAAAAAACTAATAATGGTCTTCAGTTCAGTTACAGGAAAATGCACATATGTGACGTGCTCAATCCAAGGCATAGGGAATGCACAAACTATTTAATATACTACTTACAGCACTAAGCACTACAAGCTAACGTTGCGGTGCTTTAGTTTTCATTGGCTTTGGTTCTGGAACATATTGATTTTTTTCAGAGTAGCAGCCGTGTTAGTCTGTATCCGCAAAAAGAACAGGAGTACTTGTGGGCTACAGCTTATGCTCTAATAAATTTGTTAGTCTCTAAGGTGCCACAAGTACTCCTGTTTTTATTGATTTTTTGTGATTCATATTAAGATAATTATCATATTCAAAGAAAAGGGAACTGTAAGAGGGGAAAAGGAGTAAACAGTAAAAATTTGGAAATGATCAAGTTAAAATTGATAGTAATTTAGAGAATTGTTAAGTTTTTGATACATTGCTAATCAAGTGGACTTTTTAAAATCTATTAATTTTAAATGAGCTTAATTTCAAGATAAAAGGAAATCAAAGTGATTCCAGAACACAGGGGCCTATATCCTAGCATCCAGTTGAGCTGCTCAGCAGGACGTACAGCTGGGAAGCAAAGCTGATTGTATAAGTAGTTGCTCAGGGACTGGTTTGAACTGTCCCCTGCACAAGCAGCTGCAGAGCTGTGCTTTGTACCCATTGCTAACACTCCCTAGAGGCCGTTCCTGCAACCGAAGATTGCCAGAGCCCAGCTTCACTTCCATCTGACAAATCCTCTTCACCTTTGGGAAGATATGAGGAGAATTGTGGAGAATTTAAAGATGCCAACATGGCACTTAAATCTGAATGACCAGCACTTTTTCCCCCATGTGATATGAGATCTCACTGATATGATATGAGGGGAAGAGGGCTTATATGTGAACTAGACCTTCAGCAAATGATTTGAAGCCATAGCCACATAGGGCTTTGAAGCCATCAGATCCACTGCACACCTGTAATATGGTAGATCTAACTGGGGGCTTGATTGTTTTCTTCCCTGGGGGAGAGGGTGAGAAGTGTACAGTGGAGTATCTTGTTTTCTTAGGATTTTAGGTTTTGAGAGGGGATTTATGAGGTTTTGAAGGGGCCATATCATACCCACTGGAGTGGGTCTAATAGTCTGTGAAGTAGAGAGCAGTCAGTGGCATGCATGGACGGTACCCAATACACTTAAAAGCTCATGCATGCATTTCAACCTAAAAGGATTAGGCCTCTCATTAAAGGCTAAATTCTGCCCTGTGCTGTGCACATACACAACTCCCATTGAAGCCAGAGTGAATCAGATATGTGTGTTTCCATCCTGCATGCAGTTACACCTATATTTTTAAAAAAAGTTTGTGATTTTGGATAACCAACTTGAGACATCAGGAAAGGCCTGATTTTCAGAAGAAGAGTGTTCAGCATATCTGGAAATCTGGTTCCTTTTAGGTGTGTAAATCTGGGGACACAAAAATTGAGGCAATCAAAACCACTAATAGCTCTTGAGAAAGTAAGTTTTAGATGCTCTGTTGAGAGGGGCCTTTTAAAATACCTTGTTAGATTAGATAAGATAGCTCCAGGGTAGAATACGGCCCTGAATTTCCAGCTAAGATGAAGGAAGTTGCAGAGTAGCAATGACATGCTGCTTATTAGCAACTTTCTTTGAAGAAAGTCCCCACCTACAGGCAGGTTTGGGAGGCTGCAACCAGGGAAGGAAGCCCTGGGACATGCCGTCCCTGTGTGCAGCCCTGCAAACCTGCCTGTGGCCCTGCCCCAGTGCTTCCTTGTGGGGCTGCAGCCTGGCAAACCTGTGCCCAGGGACTGCATCAGGAGGTAAGGGGCTGTGAGGTGGCAGGGGAGGCTGTGAGCAGGGCAGTAGTAGGGAAAGGAAATGCGGCCTGAATGTCAGAGCTGCACTTTACCTTGCCATGCCTTCTCCAGGCTGCACCCTGCCACAAAATTGCAAGCAGGGAAGAAAGCGCTGGGATGTTATGAGCCCTGACTCCTGAAGAGAGTATAATGCAGCACCATAGATCCATAGTGCCCTTGCTCCCCATAGAAAGCCCCCTCATCTGGGCTTCAGCCCCCCCACTGCAGCCCTGGCTGTGGACAGGTTTTCAGGGCTGCAGCCAGGGAAGGCCCATCCCAGCACTTCCCTCCCTGTCTGCTGCCCTGCACACCTGCTTTATCAGCAACTACAGAGTAATAACTTTTTGCTGGTAGCCAAGGGGTTGCTAATAAGTGGCATCTACTGTACTGCAGTGACCCCACAGCTATAATCTCTGCTCTGAGTCCAAAGTCCACATCTGGTCCTCAATATCCCAGCGTACACTGAGGAGGGATTCTCCATCTTGCCACAGCCTCTGTATGCTGTTGCAGCAGCCTAATACAGGGCAATATAAACACTAGGACTGACCATGGGAGAATTCCTTTGGGTAGCTTATACTGCCCTAAGAGCCTCAACAGCCCTTCTCCAGAAAGCTCTAGCATGGGGACATGATAGCAGCAGAAAGGAGCATTCTCCATGGCACCATTGCCCACGGGGCTGCCCAGGGAGGCTGTCATAACTTAGGGCTGTATTTACATACTACTTATTGGTGTCTCATGCCATTATCCATCATGAAATTCCTGGTTTCCATTCCCTGCACACTTTCCAAAGGTACTGCACCACCTCCTAGGAGCAATGTGCTGGTGACCCAGTAGGTTAACTTATTATGTATCACACAGATGTAGTTATATACTCCTAAAACACAGCTACATACACCACAATGAACAAAACATTTGCAGCTGCCAGGTATGGCATTACTTACATGGCACTGTCATGTTTGAATCACGGTGTGATGGGGCACCTGCCCCACACTGGCCTGTAAGGGGTTAATGTAGCTCTAGGGAGGCTGTGCTGGAGGCAGCCAATTAGAAAGGAGCTGAGAGGAGTTAGCTAATCATGGCCTCGGAAGCTCATATAAGAAGGACTCAGGGCAGAGCAGAGTTCAGTAGCTGCCTGGAGCTTGAGGAGGGAAAATCAGGCTCCTAGCATGAGGAACGAGTACCAGCACCCTGGACAGAGCAGTGCTGCCAGCAGGGACCAGGGAAGCTAGAGAGAGCTCCTGGCTAGCTGCTAACACTGGCAGGCTGAAACCCTGAGGTAAGGGTGAAGAAGGTGCTGGGGGTTGCAAGGAAGTGGCCCAGGGAGAGGTACAGGGCAATTGGAGGGGACACAGCTCATGGCTGCCATCTACAGGATCCCTGGGCCAGGACCTGGAGTAGTGGGTGGGTCCGAGTCCCCCCTCTCACTACTGAGGAAGTAGCCAGACAATTGGCTGTGGTTGCCATTGAAGGAAGTGGCTGGACAGTTGACCCCAGTTCCCCCAGAAGGGGGAAGAACTGAGTGTGACACAGTCAGAGAACTGTGTCCTGAAGAGGATGCCATGGTATTTGGAGCAACAGTGGTCCAAGAGCAGATGTGACAGTGGGCAAGACACCACCAGAAAAGGGTTCAGAGCTAATTCCCAAGACAGCCAGCAGGAGACGCCGCACTGGTGAGTCGCCCCTCCTCCCCCCATCACACATGGCAATAGCATATTTCTGAGCACAAATTAGTGCTGGGGCTGGCACCTTGGGGATATTCAGGGCATCATAATCTAGTGATCTGTACTGGAAGTCGCACATTTTTGAGTCCTAATTTTGGTTCAGCTAATGACTTGCTATTTGGATGTGAGTGACTCATTTAACTTCTGTGTGACTTGGTTTCCTCATCTGACAATGGGAAGAACAATTCTAACCTGCTGTTCAGGATGTAGGGAGGATTAGGTAATGTTTATACAGTGTTCTGAACCTGTAAAGCTACTAGGGTGACTGATGTCCCTCTCAGTTCCTTCAGCCAGAGTAGCCTCGTGATAACACCTCCTATGTGACTGCTACTGCTATGGTGACTGACCTAACTCTATACAACAGGATTGGTGGCATACAGGCTGACAAATGCCATGGCCTACGGTCATCAGATCGATGTAAGCTATTGTCTGAGCCTACAGGAATCACTGTGAGACTTAAGGCATACACAGCTCTTCCACACTGGAAACCAGACAAGAAAAATGGCCATTGGATTTGTAATATGTATGTCTAACAATCTAATGGACTGCATGTACCACTCCTTTGTCACTTGTATTTGCAGCGCTATGGCTGTCCTTTGCCCAGCTCCATTAGTACAGTTTGCTCCTTCTCTTCCATGTGATGTTTGCTGACAGCTATGTTCTTGTGATGGTAAGTGTGAGTAGTGGTTTCAGGTGTGGGGCTATTTCAACAACTGCTAGCACCCCCCCTCCCCCCCCCCCCCCCCCCCCCATATACCAGCCATTCACATGCCAGGGTTGTGGATTCTATATCTCCCGTCCTGTTCTAACCAAATCTTACTGTATTTTGCTCTTTGTTCCATGGGTTTGTTTCTCCTACCACTTATAGCCACAATGCTAGTCACCTCAATTTTGAGGATGATGTCGACAATCATAGTTTGTCCAAATGGGTCTTCACGTAACTCCATAGACCAATTCAGGAAGAACCGTGTTTTACCACTGGCTACAGAGCCATTTGCCTAGCTGTGCTAATTGAGCTGCATGTTTTTTCTGTGCCTGGTGCTGTGCTTCCAGCTGCTCAACGTGACTCTTCCCAAAGTTGTGAACACCAACCATTACAGTGTGGCACCATGCAATGTGATCAATCACCAGTTGCTTAAAGGTTGAGTCCGAAATTTTTGTTTTGCGCAGCTTTTGTTTTGTCTCTCAAGCGTTTCATCTGTGCTCCGTGCTTACAGTTGCTGGAGCTTAATTTGGAATATAAGACTTGTTTTGGTAGATGGATCTCAGGCATTCAAATTATATGGCCAGTCCATCTCAATTGGGCGCAGATCAAATGAGCCTCGATGCCGACTAAGCCAGCTTTCACCAGGACTTCAGTGTGGGAAACCTGGTCCTGCCATTTGATGCCCAGCAATTGTTGTAGGTGTCACAAATGGAAGCAGTCAGGCTTCTGAATGTGTCATTGATAACAGGTCCATGTTTCACACCTTGTAGCCATACAATGTGCTTGGCCTGCAGGAGGTTTGGTCTGCGCTGTAATGATTACTATTTGCACAAGTATTCCTTCCTGTGGGTCCCTTGCAGCACACTTTCTAATGTAATGGACAGATGCCTTAGGACGCTTTTGTATCAGAAATCACATTGTCTAGCGTCAGTTTTGGGCAGTTGTCTTCATTAGCTCAGCTCTGCATAATAAAGGGTGGAGAACATAATATGCGGGGAAGTTGGGCTCTCCTCTGGGAGCCACTACCAGCCCCACGCAGTGTGATGGCTGCTACATGGTGGGACTGTTTGACCTAACCCCTCCTACTTTGAATGAAGTTGAAAACAGCTTCTCATCTTCCCCCATGCTCCAGGTCTAGCTGCTCCAAGAAGAAATCATTTAAGGTGTTGAGAACCTTGTCTCAGTGTGACCTGATGAGTTTACATGCATGCAGCTGATGTCACCAAGGATTAGTTTATTAGATTGCTGTTGGCCAGTGATCTGTTGCTGAGGCATACCCGTGCCTCACCTTTGGCAGCCATACATCTGCATGCAGTACAGAATGTAGAGTATGCAGAACTTTTACTTTCCTTTGTTGTGTAACTACTGCAAAAGGGAGTAAACAATAGCAGGGCAAACTATAAGATCCAGCCCTAAGTAAGTAGGCATCTAGCCCCTTATATTTGGATTCCAGGAATTCAGTATTTCACTTTTTGTTGCTACTGGAGAACATTGCAGCTGATCAGATTTCCCCGGAAGTTTCTGTCTTTCCTTTTGTTATTAGAGTAGTCGTTTGCAGTGTACTGCAAGGCCCTGATTGCCTCCCTTCACTGGTGACTTCTATGGGCCTGAATCTCCTGTCATAAAAGTGTAAAGCAGGCAGGGCCGACTCCAGGCACCAGCGGAGGAAGCACGTGCCTGGGGCAGCACATGCTGAGGGGCGGCATTCCGTCCATTCTTGGGTTGGCACAGTCCGAGTAGCTTTTTTTTTTTTTTTTTTTTTTTTG
>NW_020664393.1:47265691-47271309 GCF_002925995.2 Terrapene triunguis | reverse complement strand
TTTTTTTTTTTTGCTTGGGGCGGCAAAAATGGTAGAGCCGGCCCTGAAAGCAGGAGTAAACCCATTGATTTTAGTGGAATAAGAGCAGTGTAAAATGAATGTACATAAAAGAAAATAGGCCCTATGTTCTTTACAGCGTATACCATAAGCTGCTTGTGACAGCATGTTGTAACCTTTCATTTTTTGTGTTCCCAGTTAGTAGTTTAAAGAGAAGCAATAAAATCAAAACTGAGTTCTTGAAGGTTTGTGCCTCCTGGGTGGTTACAGATAATTTAATTTAGTGGAGGGCTGTGAATGACAAGGAGTGATAAAATTGTCCCGCTATCTAGAGTGACTCACGACTGTGAGTGCCTACTACAGGGCAGACTGTCAAAAACAGGGCATATACCCCAAACTGATGATGTGTTCTATAACTGGATTTCACCAAACCAGTACCAAATGTGAACTCCTAGATTATAACAGTCTCACCATGGAGTCACAGACAGTCCCCTTAGATTCTCCAGTCTATCTTGGCACCCAGACAAACAGGGCTTAGTGATAAATGATCATTTACACCAAAAAATCACATCACTTTCAGGCTGCTGCACTTACCCCAGATCAATTGGTACCCTAGATCTTACACCAAAGACAATTCCAATGGCCAATCCTGTAATAAACTATCTGAAGATTTATTAACTAGGATAAAGAAATAAGAGAGATTTACAGGTTAAAGCAAGCAAACATATACACACAAATGAGTTATCACCTAAATCCTAAGAGTGACAGAGTTGTGGTGATCTGTCAATTCAAAGTGTTTTTCAGGGCAGCCCCAGGAGGCAGCCCCTGGGGATCTCTAGCTTCAAAGTTCAAACAGCCAAAAAGATGGAAAATTTTCCTGAGGCTTTGTTTTATTTCCTTCATTCAGCTTCTAAACCCACAGGATGAGCTTCCTTGCCCGTAGCATTTCCCAATAGTGATAGGGCCATTTACCAATCCTTAGTACTGCGATATTCCTTGATGACCCATCTGATTTTGACAATCCTTCTGGATAGGCAGGGGTGATAATTACCGGTCCAGAGTTCACAAGTTTAGAGAAAACATTTTCAAAGTTATAAAGTAAAACTTACATATTTTTGTACAGCATGGAATACAGACATTTCAAGTGAGATTAATACACGGAGCAACTTACTTGCATTGCAGAGTCTAAACACTAAATACATTCTTATCAGACTAATACCTGTTTTGAGCAAAACTAACATGCAGGTGAACTGGTCTGGTCTCCAGCTATGAGTTTGTTAGTTCTCAGTTTATACCTGCCTTCTGGGCAAGAGTTGGCAGCTGATCTCCTAGCATCACAAAAATTAGACTTGATTGAAAATAAAATAATGAGCTAAATCCATGGCTTTCAACCTGAGGTCCACGGACCCCTGAAGGCCTGCAGACTATGTCTAATAGGTCCGTGAAAGGTTGTCATTACCACAGAACAGTGGTTTTCAACCTGTGGTCTGCAGACCCCCAAGGGTCTGCAGATTATGCCTAAAATTTCCAAAGGGATCCATACCTCCATTTGAAAATTTTTAGGAGTCTGCAAATGAAAAAAGGTTGAAAACCACTGAGTTAAAGCAAACACGCATTGTAGTATAACCATACACTGCATTGATACTGTGACGTTGTGCAGTCTATATGGTTTTATAAAAACATGATAATAAGTGAATATAATGTAACTGGGATAGTTTTATAAAAATTTGATAAGTGACTATAATGCAAATGGGATATGCTTCGTGCAAAAGGTCTCTTGTAAGGTATCATTACAAAGCTTATAATCTACCGAGTATGATCATCTGATTTGTATAAATGTACCACTCTTGTATCTAAAACTAGAAATATAAAACATAACTCTGAGGGCCTATTGTAATTATGTAAAGTGTGGGCCATTAATGATGGTTTGGAATCTTGATGACTCCCATTAACAAGGACCATTGTCTGCAGATGACTGTGTTTACCTGTGAGTCTTCTTGTATATGTGTGTGCTGGCAAGTGAGTAATGAAGTCTTGCAGTGACATGTGATCATGTCACCTGAACTGGAATCCATCTTTAACCTGGTGCTTTTCCAGTGAGGGGGGGTGAAAACCCAGAGGGACAAAGAGTTCCCGCCTTATGCAAAAGATATATAAAGGGGTGGAAGAGAACAGAGGGAGAGAGGAGCCATCATGGAGAAGCCCCTAGCTAACACCTAAGCTGGAACAAGAGCTGTACCAGGGGAAAGAATTGTGCCCAGGCCTGGAAGGTGTCCAGTCTGAGAAAAACTTACTGAAGCATCTCTGAGGGTGAGATTATCTGTATTTAGTTTGATTAGGCATAGATTTGCGCATTTTATTTTATTTTGCTTGTGACTTACTTTGTTCTGTCTGTTACTATTTTGAACCACTTAAATCCTACTGTCTGTATTTAATAAAATCACTTTTTATTTAGTAATTTACTCAGAGTATGTATTAATACCTGGGGGAGCAAACAACTGTGCATATCTCTCTATCTGTGTTATAGAGGGCGAACAATTTATGAGTTTGCCCTGCATAAGCTTTATGCAGGGTAAAACGGATTTATCTGGGTTTAGACCCCATTGGGAGTTGGGCATCTGAGTGCTAAAGACAAGCACACTCCTGTGAGCTGTTTTTGGGTAAACTTGCAGTTTTGGGACAAGTGATTCAGACCCTTGGTCTGTGTTGGAGTCAGACAGGAGTGTCCGACTCAGCAAGACAGGGTGCTAGAGTCCTGAGCTGGCAGGGAAAACAGAAGCAGGGGTAGTCTTGGCACATCGGGTGGCAGCTCCCAAGGGGGTTTCTGTGATCCAACCCGTCACAGATACTCACATCCTGAGATGAAATGATGCATCCAGGGGAGATCAGATCCTAAATGGGAAGAATTGGTATAATCCCTTCTCTCATGGTTCCTTGTTAGTGGAGGGGTGCACCTATCTAAAATCAGCATACTACCCTTTTTATAATCAGTTATAATAATGCCCCTTAATTAGTTAGCATTAAATCCACCTTTTTACAATAAATATTTTCTATTTGGCTATTTAACATTAAGCATTGTCTTAATTAACATCTGTCAGGTTCCTTCCCCACTCTGAACTCTAGGGTACAGATATGGGGACCTGCATGAAAGCCCCCTAAGCTTATTTACCAGCTTAGGTTATCAGTAAGCTGCCACCACCAAGTGTTTTCCAAATCTTAGGGAAGAGCCACTTGGAACTCTGCCTTTCCCCAAATATTTCCCAAGTCTCTAACCCCCCCTTTCCTGGGCAGATTTGAGATAATTCCTTTCCCCCCACCCCCAGTCCTTACCCCCCTTTTCCTGGGCGAAAGGAAAGGCTTGAGAGTATACCCTCACCAATTAGTCCTGGGTGAACACAGATCCAAAACCCTTGGATCTTAAAACAATGAAAAAATCAATCAGGTTCTTAAAAGAAGAATTTTAATTAAAGAAAAGGTAAAAATCATCTCTGTAAAATCAGGATGGAAAATAACTTTACAGGGTAATCAGATTCAAAGAGCCCAGAGGAACCCCCTCTAGCCTTAGGTTCAAAGTTACAGCAAACAGAGGTAAACCCTCTAGCAAAAGGAACATTTACAAGTTGAGAAAACAAAGATAAAACTAACACGCCTTGCCTGGCTGTTACTTACAAGTTTGAAATATGAGAGACTTGTTCAGAAAGATTTGGAGAGCATGGATTGATGTCCGGTCCCTCTTAGTCCCAAGAGCAAACACACCCAGAAACAAAGAGTACAAACAAAAGCCTTCTCCCCACCAAGATTTGAAAGTATCTTGTCCCCTTATTGGTCCTGTGGGTCAGATGTCAGCCAGGTTACCTGAGCTTCTTAACCCTTTACAGGTAAAAGGATTTTGGTGTTTTTGGCTAGGAGGGATTTTATAGTATTGTACACAGGAGGGTTGTTACCTTTCCCTTTATAGTTATGACAACATCCATGTAAGTGCCATACCAATAACTATCAATATAGATAGATAGTACTTGCGTCTGATGAAGTGGGCATTCACCCACGAAAGCTTATGCTCCAATACTTCTGTTAGTCTTAAAGGTGCCACAGGACCCTCTGTTGCTTTTTACAGATTCAGGCTAACACGGCTACCCCTCTGTTACTTAATATAGATAGTGTTTTCCAAAACACTAACATCTTATCTAAAACACTTATAAAAACTAATTAACCAAAACATACGTACCACATGACCAGGAGTTTTGCCCTTCTTTATCTCTAACTTGCATCTGATTTGTGTCACTTCAGTTTCCTCTTATTTTACCAGGAAATACATTTTTTAGGCCTACTCACATTTCTATATGACATAAGCAAGCATCATCTCTGTTGGCTAAAATGTACAGCACTGTCCCTTGAAATGTGTGGTGGATTTGAAAGAGTTGCAAAATCCCATGAAATTATTCCATGTCCAAATGTGCAATCCATGTAATCAGAGTTTGACTTTTATCATTGAAGGTATAGAGTCTAAAATAAAAGTCCTAATACATAGAAGGGCAGACCTTAAGGAAGGTTTTATTCCGTACAAACCCTAGGTGTCCTCTGCTCATGACCCACTGTACAAGAGCTACAGATGGTCACAGTGGGATATCCCATTCCATCAAAAAGTCAGACGCTTTCAAAAAAGCAAGGTGGAAATTTGAATGAACAACATAAGCTTTACAGATATGGGCTAGCTGTTGGTGGAACACTGAATCATAGAACTGGAAGGGACCTCGAGAGGTCATCTAGTCCAGTCCCCTGCACTCAAAGCAGGACTGAGTATTATCTAGACCATCCCTGACAGGTGTTTGTCCAACCTGCTCTTAAAAATCCCCAATGATGGAGATTTCACAACCTCCCTAGGCAATTTATTCCAGAGTTTAACCACTCTGACAGTTAGGAAGTTTTTCCTAATGTCCAACCTAAACCGCCCTTGCTGCAATTTAAGCCCATTGCTTCTTGTCCTATCCTCAGAGGTTAAGAAGAAAAATTTTTCTCCCTCCTACTTGTAACAACCTTTTATGTACTTGAATGTTTGAGTAGTGTAGGTCTCACAACTTCATCCCATCAGTCTGTCACATGGCCAGATCTGCACAGTGAAACCTGTGTTGCAGAGAGACACAAACTAATTGGCCCATATTCTGTTCTCAGCAGTGTTAGTCCATCGAATACGGTAGACTTACTCCTGATTTACATTGGTGTAACAGAATGCAGAATCACATCCATTGATTCCTGCAGCCCTGGCTGAGCAAGTGTCTGTTCTCTGCACATTGATATTGGCAGCATTGAAAGTAAGTACCAACTCTTTCCTTGGTAGCACAACTTACTCTCTGTTCACAGTAAAGACCTCTTAATATGCTTCCCAGAAGGGCTTTCATTCTCAGTCTTTATTATTGTTGTACACGATTCTGCTGTAACAATCAAAACACCAACATAAAGAGCTAGGAATGGTTAAAAGACTTCTTGTTATAAAAGCTGTTCCTCTTTTCTAAGTTCGAAACAAAATCCACTTCATATTTGCTGTAGTCTCATTCTATACAAGTGGGGAGAGTTTCTCTGGCGAAAAGTACTTTGTTCAGAAATGCCCATGTATCTTATCAATT
>NW_020664393.1:47239971-47240691 GCF_002925995.2 Terrapene triunguis | reverse complement strand
TAGGGTGACCAGATGTCCCGATTTTATAGGGACAGTCCTGAGTTTTGGATCTTCTTCTTATATAGTATCCTATTACCTCCCACCCCCGTCCCGATTTTTCACACTTGCTGCCTGGTCACCCTAGTGATGTGCACATGTGTGGGTCCCAGCTGCCCTCTGCCCCCCTCATTGAAGCAGGTGTGCAGGGTTACTGCCCTGGGAACTACAGGGCACCAGTGGACATGGGGCTGACTGGAGGCAGGGCAGGGTCTGACTGGAGGTAGGGTCTGGCTGCAGGCAGGGCAAGGAATGCGGGGCTGACTGGAGACAGCGGTGTGTGGGGCGGGCGGGCTGGCTTCAGGCAGGGCCGCAGACGGGTGTGGCAGGTGTTGGCAGGGCTGGAGACAGAGGAGTGTGGGACTGTCTGGCTTCAGGCAGGGGGGTGCGGCAGGGGCTGGCTGCAGGCAGGGCAGGGGGTGCAAGGCTGGTGCAGGCAGGGCAGGGGGTGCAAGGCTGGTGTGGGCAGGGCAGGGGGTGTGGGGCTGGCTGGAAACGGGTGTGTGGGGTGGCTGGCTGGCTTCAGGCAGGGCCGCAGGCGGGTGCGGCAGGGGTTGGCAAGGCTGGAGACAGAGGAGTGTGGGACTGGCTGGCTTCAGGCAGGGGGGTGCGGCAGGGCTTGGCTGGAGACAGGGCCGGGGGTGCGGGGCTGGCTGCAGGCAGGGCAGGGGGTGCAGGGCTGGT
>NW_020664393.1:47235713-47239871 GCF_002925995.2 Terrapene triunguis | reverse complement strand
CCCCCACTATCCCAGGGTTCTGGGGGCTATATAAAGGGCCTGGGGCTCCCCTGCTTCTACCGCCCCGGCCCTTTAAATAGCCGTGGGAGCCCTGGGGAAGCAGGGGGGGCTCCAGCGGCTATTTAAAGGATCGGGGTAGTAGAGGCAGCGGGAGCCCCGGACTTTTTAAATAGCCCCCAGAGCCCCGCAGCCCTACCCCAGGGCTCCAGCAGTGGGGCTCTGGTGGCAATTAAAAGGGCCTGGGCCCTTTAAATTGCCCCTGGGGAAGCCGGGCCACCCCGGTACGGCGCACCGGCTCTTGCCAGTACGCCGTACCGGGGCTTGGGCACGGGGCCCTCTTAGGCATGGGGCCCGATTCAGGGGAATTGGTTGAATTGGCCTAAAGCCGGCCCTGCCTTCGGCACGCGTGCCATAGGTTGCCTACCCCTTAGATACAGTATCTAAACTGTGCTTAGTGCAGTTTGTGAAGGAAAGAGGGGTAAAGGTGCTTTAAGGTTCCAGTTATGTCTCCTACATCTCCCTGCTGATTAGCTGCAGACCTAGTGCTCAGAATTAAGGAATGTTCTCATACTCTATACTAGTTTTCAATGGCCTGCTAAATGCTTCAGACATGCCACCTTTTCACTTCGCTATCTCCTGAATAGCAGGGCCGCCCAGAGGGTTCAGGGGACCTGGGGCAAAGCAATTTCGGTGGCCCATTCCATAAATAAAAGTTGCAATACTATAGTAACATGTATTTGGAAATGTAAAAAATAACCAGTGAAATACATTCAAAAATTAATTTGTAATAATTTGAAAATACACTAAATACATTATTTGAAAACATTAAATGCTTTAATGGTATGTGTACATTTGCAATTACATAATGGGCTGTTGTTGGATGATGGTGATGGTTGGTGCCAATGGGCTGTCGCTGCCTGGGGGTGGTGCTGCTGTTGCCCAGGGCTGCGGGGGGAGCTGGGCTCTGGGTTGGGGGGTGCCCGGCTCACAGGGGCTGGGCTCAGGGATGTGGGGAGATGGGGTCAGGGAGGTGTCCGGCTCAGAGGGGCTGGACTCAGAGATGGGGGTCATGGCTGTGGTGGGATGGGGTCAGGGGGTTGTCCGGCTCAGAGGGGTTGGGCTCCGAGCTGGGGGTTTGGGCTGTGGAGGGGATGGATGGGGTCTGGAGGTGTCCAGCTCAGAGGGGCTGGGCTGGGAGCTGGGGGTCTGGGGGTCTGGGCTGTGGGGGAGAAGGGGTCAGGGGGGCTCGGCTCAGAGGGGTTGGGCACGGAGCTGGGGGTCATGGCTGTGGGGGGATGGGGTCAGGGGGTTGTCTGGCCCCTCCCTTATCATGCCGCTTACCCCCTCTCCCGGAGCCTCAGCGTGCCGCATCCAGGACACCGGGGGATGGGATGGGGGAAGACGGAAGCGGGGGGAGTCTCCGACATACTTGGGGCCTGGGGCAAATTGCCCCACTTGCCACCCCCTCTGGGCGGCCCTGCTGAATAGTGGTGACTGGGAATGGGGTGGGGGGTGTAGCAGATGACAATTTGAGGTGAATATTCTCTTGGCCAGATTCTACTGGGTTTATGGTACTTTGTGCTATGGACTGTAGCAAAGTGGCTGGTGAATAACCAAGAATCTGGTTAATAATTATTCTCTAAATTCAGCTTTCTTCTTTCTCTCTCTGTGAATTATCACTAATTCAAAATAGTAGTGTGCAAGTTGACTGGATAATGATAATAGCATAATCTCTTGTTATAACATTGTAAACCCTACTACCTGATTTTTATATTAAACACTTACTATACATAATACAATAAATCCCTGATGTTAGAACCTGGCTATGCCGCTGCTGTAGGGGGCTCATCACCCAGCAGCTGGGGGCCACCATGTGGGCTCGGCAGGGCTGCTGGGCACGGGGCCAATGGGTGTGGGTGGGATCTCAGGAGTCACGTCCCAGGGATCTGCCCCACTCCCCAGCACTGCTCCAGCTCTGAGCTGTCTCCACTGCCTGGGACCTGTGGGCCCCCATCTGCCTCCCCAGGGAAAGAGCCACCTGGGATTGGTGCAGAGGCTGGGCCAGTCTTAGCCAGTCACAGAGGACGGCTGGGGGAGGGGGAGAGTGGGGGAGGCTCAGCTGGGTCCCGCCAGGCATGTGGGTCCTGAGGGAGCCTGGCCCGGGTAGGCTCTGCTCCTGCTCCAGCCTGGCTGATTGCACCCCCAAGGGGACGGAGTTATCCTGCCCCAGGACAAGCTCTGGCTGCGCTGCCGGCTGAGCCTGGCAGACACAGTCACCTCCCATCAGGGCCGGGTATTGTGGCTGGGGGTTAGGGTGTGGGAGAGTAGGTCTCTAGTGTGTCTGGGGGGGTGCTGTGCAGTGGGGGGTGGGGAGATCTGTGTGTGTTGGGGCGCTGGGAAGTGTGCGGGGGTCTGGGCGGGGCACTGTGCAGTTGTGGCAATGGGGCGGTGGGGGGCACTGGGCAGTGAGGGAATCTGTGCGGGGGCTCTGGGCAGGGAGGTGCAGGGCACTGTGCAGTTGTGGGAGGGCTGTGGGGGGTCTACAGCTAGGGGGCACTGGGCAGTGAGAGGATCTGGGGGGGGTTCGGAGTGGTCTGTGGGAGGGCACTGGGCATGGGGGTTTGTGGGGGTCTTTTCACGGATTCACACACAAAAAAGTGAAACAGCGTGCCTCAATCGTCCAATAGATCAATTTGGCACATTAGCCAGGAGGAAGCAGATCGATCAAAGGGGCCACTCTGGTCTCACCTTGGGGTCATGGGCCCGCCCCGAAGGGGAAGAAGCATGATGGGAGCGCAGGGCCGGGCTGGCCAGTGTGCGTCTGGCAGCTCCCGGTTTGTAAACAGTGCCATTGTACTGGGCTGGGTGGAGCGGGGTTGTCCCTGCCATGCCATGACCCATCTCCCATTGCCCCCGGCCAGCCCGTCGCTCTGAGGACTCTGCTCCCCCTGCCCCATGTCCCCATTTCCCCCCTGGGGGACCACAAATATGTTTAGCACCAGGCCCACAAAAAGTTAATCCAGCCCTTTTTGGGGTGCAGGCTCTGGGATGGAGTTGGGGTTTAGGAGGGTTGCAGGCTATGGGGAGTTTGAGTGAGGGGTGCAGGCTCTGACCTGGGGCATGAGATTGGGGTACAGGAGGGGGTGAAGACATGTGGGCTCTGGGAGGGAGTTAGCAACTCAGCACGTTATGTAAGAGAAATGAGCTGCAGTGATTTCATATAGACATAGAAACTGATAGAAGACACTTTTACATAGTCAAAATGTGAGAGGCAGAGTTGGAGGGAGGGAGTGTCTGTACACTATTTCACCGCATTCAGTCTCCTGGCTGGAGCAGTAACGTAGCCGTGTACAGGGCTGCCCAGAGGATTCAGGGGGCCTGGGGCAAAGCAATTTTGGGGGCCCGTTCCATAAAAAAAGTTGCAATACTATAGTAACATGTATTTGGAAATGTAAAAAATAACCAGTGAAATACATTCAAAAATTAATTTGTAATAATTTGAAAATACACTAAATACATTATTTAAAAACATTAAATGCTTTAATGGTATGTATACATTTGCAATTACATAATGGGCTGTTGCTGGGTGATGGTGATGGTTGGGATGGGGTCGGGGGTGGGGTTCCCGGCCCCTTAACATGCCGCTTACCCCGTCTCCTGGAGCCTCAGCGTGATGCGTCCAGGAGCGGCCCCGGACAGCATTGGAGCCACGGCGCTGCAGCGCGCCAGGGCCGCTCCCGGACGCAGCACGCTGAGACACCGGATGAAGAGGGAGGCGGGGGCAGCTTCCGACATATTCGTGGGGGCCCCTGCGGAAAATTGCCCCACTTGGCCCCCCGCTCTGGGCGGCCCTGGCCCTGCAACACTTGTATAGGATAGAGAGGAGCTGCGGTGATTAAGCTTTGACAGGCTAGGAATTGGAGGCCTGTGCCTTTAAGACCCCAGTCCCAGGAACCCGCCCCCTGCTCCGAGGCTGACATGTAGCGTCCTGTGAGCAGAACGAAAACAGCCTCTGCACCCCCTACACCCCTAGATTAGCGAGCACAGTGGGTGGCTCATCCCACGGGGTCACTGTTCCCCCCTCTCCCCCTCCCTAAACGGGGGTTTTGTACCCGCATGGGGTCTGGCAGCGTCTCCCCCCCCCCCCCCCCCCCCCCC
>NW_020664393.1:47214972-47235613 GCF_002925995.2 Terrapene triunguis | reverse complement strand
CCCCCCCCCCCCCCCCCGGCTTAACCCCGGCTCCTACCCCCACCCCCGATTTTTCCCCTTCAGCCCCTCTTCTGCTGCTAGCTACAGTAGCTTCATCCCCCCAGGCCAGTAAATTTCTGCCCCCTGCTCAGACCCTGACAGCCTCCCGCTGCGATTTGCCCCCCTTAATACTTTTAAACCCCTCCAAAGAGGGGGCAGCAAATCGTAAGTAGAAGTAAGGGCAGAGAGAGGGCAGTGGCGACAGCGAAGGTTACTGGGCATGCTCAGTTCGGGTGAGCATGCTCAGTATACCCAAAGTAGGGAAACGGGAGCAGGGTCTGTTTGTGCCGCTGCACCCTGCCCGGCTTGCTACAGGGCGCTCCCCTCCTCCGTCCCCTACAGGACGGCGGGAGCAGCAAACCAAAAAGAAAAAACCTGCAGGGGCGGCCAAAGCAGTGAAGCGCAAAAAAATAAAAAAATAAAAAAATAAATAAATAAGATTAGACGGAATGCCGCCCTTTGGAATCTGCCGCCCCAAGCATGAGCTTGCTCGGCTGGTGCCTGGAGCCTGCCCTGCCCCCAAGCATCTTACTCCAGGTGCTCCCCCTGACTGTCCCCAGTCACCCTGCCTTCGGGTTCGCCAACCCTCACCCACCCCCGACTCACTTCCCCAGCCCTACTTCTTGCAGGGCCCATCCTGCTGCACCCCAGCCCCAGCAGGGGAGCACCCAGAGAAGGAAATCCATGACTGTGACCACTGAGAACTGCCCCACACCAAGCTGCGCAAAACCTAGCAGCTGTGATGAAATAACAAGACGTGGGCCCCCTTCATATAGCACAATCCAGGCACGATAGAGACAACACACGTGTGTGACACACTATTTCTGTGCAGGACACACACACACACACACGTCCTGCTCACAGCGGGGTATTGGAGGGGTCTGTCCCTCGGTTCCAGCTCCCACGTTTCTACACAGCTCAGTGGTTCTAGCTGGGCTCAGGCTGGCTTTGCACTGGACATGTTTTGCATCCTAGCAGCTGCGGCTGCCAATGACAACACACGCCACCGTGCAGTGTTTTGTCAGGACTCCGTACTGGGGGGCGATCGCCCTTTCCATCGGTGCAACGCGAAACTTGGCTGCAGCACCAGGGCAGAGTGTGGTCTGACCCCCCTCCCGCACTGCAAATTAAGCTCTAAGGAGAACTGTGAACAACCCCATAGTCCGGCTGGCCAATAAGGGTTATTTGGGGTGCTCCATTCCCCCCTCCGGGGAGGGAGGGACGGTTTACGTCAGGCAGAAACAAAGGGTGGGGCAGGAGAAGCGATAAGTAACATTATTCCGTGTGCAGGTGTCTCTTCTTGCTGCGGTGCCGAGCTAGGGTTCCAAGCTGTTCCATTCCAGGGGCAGCTACTTCTGCATCAAAGGGTGGAAGAATCAGCCCGGACTTCTCGGCTGAGTGCAGCTGTTGAACACAAGACAGGAAAGCGCAGAGGCTGTGAGGAGAAACTGCAGAATAACTGAAGCAGACCAGGCAGTAAGTAACATTACTGTTCCTTCTTATGAGGAGGAGGAGGAGGAAATGGGGATTAGACAGCATTAAATAACTGCTGGTTTTCTTTAAATGCTGAGAAAACATCCTACTTCTACTTCCAGGAGAGGCTATTGTATGAAGTCAGGGGAATTTCACACAGCCTGTGAACCACCGTATTTAGAGGGCTGTATGTAACTATGCTGGTGGTGGTGGGGGGGATGGTGTTTTTCTTTGTCTTTTTTTGTGGGGAGTTGAGAGTGGAAAGTTTCTGGGGCTTTCTCTTCACACCGTTGTAACTATGCTGACGTTAATGGCCTGATTCTCCACTTCTTTGTATGTTGCCTAGTTATATACAGTAGAATGTCACCAGAGTCAGGAACTGACCCTTCAACCACACATCTCATTTGGAACTGGAAGAAGGCAATCCAGCAGCAGCAGAGCCAAAAAAACCCAAATACACTACAGTACTGTGTTAAATGTGAACTACTGAAAAAAAGGGAAGATTTAAAAAAAAAAAAGATTTGACAAGATAAGGAAACTGTTTCTTTGCTGCTTTCATTTAAATTAAGGTGGTTAAAAGCAGCATTTTTCTTCTGCATCATAAAGTTTCAATGCTGTATTAAGTCAATGTTCAGTTGTAAGCTTTTGAAAGAAAAAACATTATGTTTTGTTCTGAGTTATGAACATTTCAGAGTTACGAACGTAATTCTGGCATTCTACTGTATATCTGTGGAGAGTGAGTGTAAAATGCTACCAAATTAGAATTCTTAACTGTCTCACTGTTTCAGGATGCAAGGCAATGGGAAGGAAGGGCCAGTGGAGTTGCTCTGGTATAAAGGAAAGCAGAATCAGGCCCTCTGAGAATATAAATAAGCAATATTCCTTTGCTCTCTAGCTATAAGGCTGCCATCCTCCTTTTCTATTATTTATTATATTGGGGAGCAGGAAAGGAAGGCATCTCTTTTGTAAGCTTTTTACTTGTGCTGCTAACAATCCATATGGCTTCCTCTTCTGCCTCCCACCAGAGCTGCCAGTCAAACTGTGTTAAATTAGATACTCTCTGGGCAGTTCTTCCCCTGGCCACATTGTCAAGATGTGCTCTGTCCAGCGGTCATGGCAATCTAGACCAATGCGTCAGCAAAATGGACCTGTGCTCATAGATACTTTAAAACAAAAACATAAGAAAATGTTTAAACCATACCATGTGGAGGACGTTTTAATTAACTTTATGCCCCCAAGCTTAAAAATTCGGGACTATACAATTAATAATAATTGTGATGCTGGGGTGGACAATAAGAAGGTTGTTTCTCTATGTCCTTAATTAGCTTCAGGAATAAAAGACCTTTTTAGAATGTGGTCTAATTCTGTTCAGAAGTTGACCATGCAATTTTGTTCACAAGATGATCCTACAAGCCCTTACTCATGCATTTACTAGAACTAGACTATCATTTCATAGAATTATGTTCTGTTTTTGGTGTCTGATATTCCAGATTGCAAGCAAAACAACATTGTTGGGATTCCCTCCAAGACCTTTTCCACTCAACTTATCCAGAACACTTCAGTTCTGCAAGAACCCTTTTTTATCCAGTTCTCTGGAATCTAAAAACTCAGTCCAAATCAGGACTCATCACTAACGTTTCTCTATTGGCATTTCAGAAATCTGCGCCTGAGGTGATCAGGCTCAGATGTAGTGGGGCAGGTTAGGGTGCATCACAACTCCAAAGTACATAGTTATAAATCAGATTATATACATATTCTAAAACAGACTAACGCTTGCATTATATTCTACATTGTATCATATGCTTTATGATTGACTACTAATTCTGTGAAATAGGCCCTGTATGAATCACAAGCTATCCATGTGCTACAAACTACTCGTAAGCAAAGCTGCAGCTGCAAGCCTATCACACTTTACTCTTTTTCTATTTCTTTATATACTAGCTACATATTATTTACAAGACCCCTTGGGAATTCATGCTTTGTCCATTGTTAACCTGTTTCCCTACTTCTGTTTTTCTTTGTGTATGCAAGACCTACAAACGCGCACATCTGTGATGCTGCATGCATAATTAAAACACCTCACAGAAGAGAGAACTCTAAGGAGGGCTGTCTTTTTTTTAACTCTGAAAAGTTTATTTATTCTTCATACTATGACTTAATATAGAAAAAGATTTTAAAGTTCTAATTATAACAGGCCAATAGTACATGCTTGCGTATATCAAAGGTCCATTTATGTAAACATATAATAAAGAAGAATATTTATAACATTATTGATTTTCTTTTTTTTCTAGACAAAATAATAAAGTGTGTGTACATACGTACTATAGATATAGGGCGCAATTTGCATTGAGGCCACTGTGATGGGTTGGGTCACAGAGACCCCCTTGGGACTGCTACCTGATGTGCTCAGACTACCTCTGAGCCCATTTTCCCTGGCAGTTTGGGACTTCAGTATCCTGTCTTGTTGAGCCAGACATGCTAGCCTGCTGCAAACACAGACCCAGGTCTGAACCATGTCCCCCAAAAGCTGCAAGCTTAACTGAAAACAGCTTAAGAAGTGCTCCTGTCTCTAGCACCCAGATACCCAGTTCCCAATGGGATCCAAACCCCAAATAAATCCGTTTTACTCTGTATAAAGCTTATACAGGGTAAACGCCTAAATTGTTCATGCTCTATAACACTGATAGAGAGATATGCACAGCTGTTTGCTTCCCCAGGAATTAATTACTTGCTCTGGGTTAATTAATAAGGAAAAAGTGATTTTATTAAATATAAAAAGTAGGATTTAAGTGGTTCCAAGTAATAACAGACAGAACAAATTAAATTACTAAGCAAAATAAAACAAAGACATGCAAGGCTAAGCCTAATACAGTAGGAAACTAAATGCAGGTAAATCTCACCCTCAGAGATGTTCCAATAAGCTTCTTTCACAGACAAGACTCCTTCCTAGTCTGGGTCCAGCAATCACTCACACCCCCATAGTTACTTTGTTCCAGTTTCTTTCAGGCATCTCTTGGGGTGGAGAGGCTATCTCTTGAGCCAGCTGAAGACAAAATGGAGGGGTTTCCAGGGCCTTATATAGTCTTTCTCTTGTGGGTGGAAACCCCTTTGTTCTCCTGTGTAAAATCCCCTCAACAAGATGGAGTTTGCAGTCACCTAGGCAAGTCACATGTCTATGAATGATTCAGCTTTTTGCAGGCTGACACCATTGTTTACATGTTAGTTTGAATGTTCGCAGGAAAGCTCAGATGTGGATTGGCATCTCCCAAAATCCATTGTCAGTTAAGTGTTTCTTGATTGGGCACTTACCGAGAATAGTTCTTTCTCAAGAAGCTGACCAAATGCTTTACTGAGGCTACTTAGACTCAAACAAGTACATAGCCAATATTCATAACTTCGAATACAAAAATGATACACACATACAGACAGCATAATCATAACCAGCAAACTACAACCTTCCCATTGACACCCCACTTGGCCTCCTCTGTATAGGACCTGGTGCAACCATAGGACCCTGGTTGCAGCAATGATCTATACGGTCACAGTTTACGTCAATAACATCACAGCCATGTTATTCTGTTCCAACAATTCAGGGCTCCTTTATACTTCCAGGCAGTGTAAAGTAGCCTTAGCGTAAATGAGAATCAGGCTCATAGTGGCTGGTTTGTTGCAGTTTTGATCTATACCCTGTAAACCGGGTGTGTACATTTGATTCCTAAAAATTCTTAGGGTACGTCTACTGTGTTTTAAAACCAATGGCAGCGAGTCTTAGAGTCCAAGTCTACATACTCGGGCTCATGCTACGGTACTAAACAGCACTGTAGACGTCGCGGCTCAGGCTCTCAAACTCACCTCCTCCCTGGATTTCAGAATACAAACTCGAGCCTGAACATCTACACAGCTGTTTTTAGTGCTGTAGCACGAGACTGAGTCTGTAGCACCATGGCACAAGCCCGAGTGTGTAGATCGGGGCTCGAGACTCACTGTGTAGACATATCCAGAGGGCTCTACAGGTGAAAAATGAAGGTTCAGTGATGCTTAAATATGCTGCTAAAGAATTGTAAGCCTCAGTTGTGGTTGTGTTTTTTTTCCCTTTAGTACTGGCCCCCTTCGTTTATGTCCACAGGAGTTGTTTCTGTTCACACCTGGAATGTTAACTTTGTTAGAAGTAAAAATCATTGGTCATAAAACAATTTTCAACTGTTCTGTGAGGAAAGGTGGGGGGAATGCTATTGGCATATAAGTTGGTGAAAGATTGTTTTAAAAATGTGTTGTCAGTAGCATTAGCAAAACCCTTCAGTCAGATGGACTTCTTGAGGAATGCTTTATAAAGGCAAAGGAAGACTTGAAGATAAAGAATAGCATGTATTCTACGTATGTAGAAGTAACAGGAAGGAAAGAAAAACCAGTAAGGAAAAAGACCAGGAAAAAGTATTGTATTTTTATATAACTTGGGAACAAAAAGTAAAGGTTTTGTGACTGTAACATCCATTGACACTAATTGTTCTGCCAGCAGGGAAATAAGGAGTTTCCCTCTCTCATCTTCTCTTCTATATACCCAGTAGAGATCTTGAAGGCTAATTATCAGCCTTGAGTAGGTTTTTTATGTCAGTTCTAAATTGTTTGGAAATATCAGTGGAAAGAGAAACAAACTCTAAACTGTAGTGAAACTAGTGAGTTTTCATAAATGGGGAGTGTGTGTGTGTGTGTGTGTGTGTGTGTGTAAAATACACGCACACAGCCATTATCTACAAGTCTCTTCTATCTTTTTTTTTAATTGCAGGTGGGTTTCTGCTCCACGTAACAGCAAAGGCTCAGTAGCCTTAATATAGAGCAACGTGTGGGTGAGACGCTTCAGACTCTCTCCAAATATTTTGAATTATAGAAGAAGAAATGAATCTTGCATATGCTGGTGAAACCTTGAGTGTCATATTTGACTGGGACTATGTTCTGTGGGAAGTTCGTTTGAAGTTAGTAGCAGCTGGATTTTTCATCTACCTGGGTGTATTTCTTCTAGCTCACTGGCTGGCCTCATGGATCAGTGCCAGTTATCGCACTTTGTCAGGAAAGGACAAAGTCTTCTCGAATATAGCTATCACTCGTGGCCTGCTTGGGATTCAGAGTTGTGTAGCTGGGTTGTGGGCCTTGCTCATAGATCCAGTTTTTCAAGCTGACAAAGTGTATTCACAACAAAAGTGGAGTTGGTTTCATTGCTTAATAGCCTCTGGCTTCATCTTGTTTGAAAATGTAGTTGTTCATGTGTCTAATATTGTTTTCAGGACATGTGATGTGTTCTTGGTAGTTCATCATTTATTTGCCTTTGGTGGGCTTCTTGGTCTGATAATTAACATAAAGTCTGGACACTATCTACCCGTGATGGGATTGCTACTTGAGATGAGCACCCCTTCAATCTGCATGTACTGGCTTCTTCAAAGGGTAAGAACTTGCTGTATTAATTTTTGGTGATAGAAGTTTCCATTATAAAACTCCCATTGCCTCCCCCTCAAAAAAAAAAAAAAAATCTGCAAAGAAATATTGGCCTTCAAATTGGGAGATTAGTTCTGGGATTAGGAAAGAATTTTTCTTCCAAACTTGAAGTCCTGGGAATCCTTAATTATAACACCCTAAAATACTTGTTCAGTGTTTTTATATATATATATTTTTTTACCCATTTTGTGGCAAAGAAACGAAAAGGGAAGATTTTAAAAAATTTTTTACAGACTCACTAGTTGGGATCTAGTGCACAGGACTAAAGATTAAGTGACTAAACTCTATTTTTTAAAGATTTTTTTTTTAACAGAGTGAAAATAGTAACATGAGAATGTTGGAGCTGATGAGCCAGTCTTAATATAGACCATTACATTTCTCCTGAAGACTAAAGGCATGTGCATGTGTGCTCACATATGAGTGTGTATGTATATTCTGTGGATGCAGAGAGGGAGAACAGCCTTGAAGAGATCTGCCATGCTTGTAGGGAGAAAAGAAATCAGCCCTGCTTCTGAAACCGCAATCAGTTCCCAGTAATAAGTTTAGTAGTTTAAGCTTAAATTATAAAATATCTGGACTCTTTAGAATTACAGCCACAAGCCCTGGCAGGATCACCGCAGCCCTTCTGCAGTGGTTTTAATGAGCCCTTAAACATGGAGGTCCTGTCTGTGCATATAGATCCTAGAGCAGTCAGAGAGTCATGGTTTGCCTGGGTGGTGTTGGCCAAAACTTCCCAGATCTTGCTACCCCCTCTCCACTTTTGTGAGAGGTGCTTTGTTTTGATTGTCTTCCTCCATCCAACATGTGGCTGCATCTAAGTGAAGCTGTATGCACATAGTTTGCAAAGCGGTTTAGAATTCTGCTGGACAAAAATTCTATATAAATGTGCAATCTCTTAGCACTCAAGAGAAATATGATTGAGAGAATGTTTGTATGGCAGTTTACACAACAGACAAGTTAATATATATATCTAATTTCTATGTAATATAGATTTTATTTCTAGAAAATGCTGACTGCTTTATCTCGAAGGTGCAATCTCATTTCTCTTTCTTTGTTGTTTTCTTTTCAGACTGGCTATGCTAATACCCTTTTATGGAAGGCAAACCAATGGGTACTGATCCATATGCAACACTGCCGCATGGTCCTTATTTATCACATGTGGTGGGTGTGTATTTCCAATTGGAATGATGTAGTGGAAAATCTGGGACTTCCACATTTTATCGTCTTTTTCATGGGGTTAAGTACACTTACATTAATACTTAATCCATACTGGATTTACAGATCGACCCAGCGGCTCTTTGGTCCAGTTGACTGGAATTTTTCATTTTTCACTGCTGTTTTTGGATCCTCTGGAAAATTAAATAGTGAAACATTTGAAAAGAAGAGGATATAGTGTTGCAACAGCTATTGGGATAATAGTAAAGTGTGTCCAGAAGAATATAGTGCAGGTTTACTACCGAGTCTATGAAAATAGAATTGCTTACAAGAAGTCTATGAATATATTGATCCCTTTGTAGCTTGCTATTAGTGTACTATACTCATTTATCAAAAGTGTTTTTTAAAATTGTTGTTGTCTATATTTTAAATAGACACACACAAAATCTTTAGGATGACCAGATAGCAAGTGTAAAAAATCGGGGGTGGGGAATAATTGCCTATATAAGACAAAGCCTCTAATATTGGACCTTAGGGTGACCAAAGCCCAGGGCTCCCTAACACAGCTCAGCTGACTCAAGTCCCACTAACTCTGCACTTAAACTGCAGGGCAGACTCACCCAAAGTGGCCACTGACTCTCCCGCCTGGCTTTATAACCACCCCCACCCCTGCTGTGGGAGATAGTTGGGGGGGCACATGGGAAACTGCCCCACATTGAGGCACCACACGCCCCTGCTCTCTGCCGCAGACGGACCCCTCGGTGCCCTCCCTGCCTCCGTCTGTTGCAGGCCGCAATCCCCAGCCAAACACCCTCGGGTCACGGCTGCTGGCGGGCAGCAGCCCAGGCGGACTGGCCATGTGGGGGCGGCGTGGCGGGAGTCAGGTTGCTATTTACCCCGCTGGCGTGCGCAGCGCCCAGCACTGAACGGAGCCCACGCACCACAGGGAGTTGTCCGTGCGGTGAGTGGGGAGCGGAGCTATGCGGTCTGCAGGGCGGGGCAGTGCCGGGACCCCCTCTAGCTGCCCAGAGCCAGGTGGCGGAGGCTCCACCGTGGTGCTGCGCTGCCGCTTTGGGGCAGACTTCTCCCCCAGCTCGCAGCCGCGCCGCTCACTGCGCTTCCCGGGATGGCGGGAGCCCGGGGCGGCGCTCTCCGGCTCTTTGCGCAGCGCACGGGGCCCCGACCCTAAGAGCCAGAGGGACCTGCTGGGGGGCGAGGTGGGGAGTCCCCAGCGGTGCTTACCTGGGGCGGCTTCCGGGAAGCATCCGGCAGGTCCGTCTGGCTCCTAGGGTTGGGTCAGGTCAGGTTGGGTGGAGGGGCGGAGGGCTTTCTGCCCGCTGCTGGTGCTTGCAAGCCCCGCCCCTGCAGCTCTGATTGGGCAGGAGGGAACCGGTGCAGCATGCAGAGACCCCCCTCCACCTCTGTGCCTAGTGGCTGCCAGCACTGCAGGCTCCTGCCGGCGGGCAGGCACGCCCCGAGCTGCCCCAGGAAGCACCACCACGCCAGCCCCGGGACTTTGGCGGTGACTCATGGTGGGCGGTCCCCAATATCGGGACAAAGGGCATCCCGACTGATGTGCAGTCGGGACGCGGGACAAATGTGTTAAAATTGGGACTGTCCTAATAATATCGGGACGTCTGGTCACCCTAAAAATCTTTAACTCAGTCAGGGTTCATGTCAGTAACTTCAGTCTGGGAGCATAATGTAATAACTTCTCATTTTGGGGGAAGTGGCAAGTTAGTGATAGGCAAGGGAGGCATTGTTTGATTTGTAAAAATCTACAGAATCATAATTTCAATGGTGTCCCCCTCGGCAGTATGGCAGGGTGGGTCTCATTGGCACCCCGTCAGCCCATCTCCAGGTCTCCTGTTTGTGAAATTCTGATAATATAACTTGTCAGAAATTGGTCAAGCTAGGTATTATTCAAAAGCCCTTTCTCCCATGAACACAGTGGTATGAAGCCTGACAAACCCAAAACAATTATGTGGATATATATTTGAAGAAATAATGAAATATCACCTTTTTAAATTATTCTTGAATACAGAAGTGCATAGTTTACATGAAAAACACATTGACCTTTGGTAATCCCAGGGAGTTTAGTTTTGACATGTAGGACTGAAAACATTTATTCATCAAAGTCATCATCAGTGTGTCATCTCCATCTAGGGCTCCACTGCTAGACACGTTGTCACATTGATCCTCATCTGTCACACTCACACATCGCTGTATAAGGCAGATGGCTAGCCAGACATTTTCAAGACGGTGAGCATCTGGTCTTTGGACATGATATTTTGATTAGCGGAAAGATTGATTTGGGAGCACATGGTATTTTCTGCATAATTGGTGTGATCAGTCTATCCTCCAAGGGTACGTCTTCACTACCCGCCGGATTGTCGGGTATCAATCGATCTATCAGGGATCGATTTATCGTGTCTCATAGAATCATAGAATCATAGAATATCAGGGTTGGAAGGGATCTCAGGAGGTCATCTAGTCCAACCCCCTGCTCAAAGCAGGACCAATTCCCAACTAAATCATCCCAGCCAGGGCTTTGTCAAGCCGGGCCTTAAAAACCTCCAAGGAAGGAGACTCCACCACCTCCCTAGGTAACACATTCCAGTGCTTCACCACCCTCCTAGTGAAATAGTGTTTCCTAATATCCAACCTAGACCTCCCCCACTGCAACTTGAGACCATTGCTCCTTGTTCTGTCATCTGCCACCACTGAGAACATCCGAGCTCCATCCTCTTTGGAACCCCCCCTCAGGTACTTGAAAGCAGCTATCAAATCCCCCCTCATTCTTCTCTTCTGGAGACTAAACAATCCCAGTTCCCTCAGCCTCTCCTCATAAGTCATGTGCTCCAGCCCCCTAATCATTTTTGTTGCCCTCCACTGGACTCTTTCCAATTTTTCCACATCCTTCTTGTAGTGTGGGGCCCAAAACTGGGCACAGTACTCCAGATGAGGCCTCACCAATGTCGAATAAAGGGGAACGATCACGTTCCTCGATCTGCTGGCAATGCCCCTACTTATACAGCCCAAAATGCCATTAGCCTTCTTGGCAACAAGAGAACACTGTTGACTCATATCCAGCTTCTCGTCCACTGTGACCCCTAGGTCCTTTTCTGCAGAACTGCTACGTAGCCATTCGGTCCCTAGTCTGTAGCAGTGCATGGGATTCTTCCATCCTAAGTGCAGGACTCTGCACTTGTCCTTGTTGAACCTCATCAGGTTTTTTTTGGCCCAATCCTCTAATTTGTCTAGGTCCCTCTGTATCCGATCACTACCCTCTAGTGTATCTACCATGCCTCCCAGTTTAGTGTCATCTGCAAACTTGCTGAGAGTGCAGTCCACACCATCCTCCAGATCATTAATAAAGATATTAAACAAAACCGGCCCCAGGACCGACCCTTGGGGCACTCCGCTTGAAACCGGCTGCCAACTAGACATGGAGCCATTGATCACTACCCATTGAGCCCGACGATCTAGCCAGCTTTCTATCCACCTTACAGTCCATTCATCCAGCCCATACTTCTTTAACTTGGCGGCAAGAATACTGTGGGAGACCGTATCAAAAGCTTTGCTAAAGTCAAGGAATAACACATCCACTGCTTTCCCCTCATCCACAGAGCCAGTTATCTCATCATAGAAGGCAATTAGGTTAGTCAGGCACGACTTCCCCTTGGTGAATCTATGCTGACTGTTCCTGATCACTTTCCTCTCCTCTAAGTGTTTCATAATTGATTCCTTGAGGACCTGCTCCATGATTTTTCCAGGGACTGAGATGAGGCTGACTGGCCTGTAGTTCCCCGGATCCTCCTTCTTCCCTTTTTTAAAGATGGGCACTACATTAGCCTTTTTCCAGTCATCCGGGACCTCCCCCGATCGCCGTGAGTTTTCAAAAATAATGGCTAATGGCTCTGCAATCTCATCCGCCAACTCCTTTAGGACCCTTGGATGCAGCGCATCCGGCCCCATGGACTTGTGCACGTACAGTTTTTCTAAATAGTCCCGAACCACTTCTTTCTCCACAGAGGGCTGGTCACCTTCTCCCCATATTGTGCTGCCCAGTGCAGCAGTATGGGAGCTGACGTGATAAATCGATCCCCGAACGTGTTCCCCGTCGACTCCGGAACTCCACCAGCGCGAGAGGCGGAAGCGGAGTCGACGGGGGAGCCGCAGCCATCGATCCTGCGCCGTGAGGACGGGAGGTAAGTCGATCTAAGATACATCGACTTCAGCTAAGCTATTCTCATAGCTGAAGTTGCATATCTTAGATCGATTCCCCCCAGTGTAGACCAGCCCCAAGACCCATCTGTCCCCGGTGGGGGAGGGTAGTTTTGGATGCACTCGGTCATCCCAGAGCTATTCCATTGCTTGATAGCAGGTATAAATGCATTTCTTGTGAATGGCAATTTTTCTCTGTTTGTCTGCTGCTTGGAAAACATCCACCTATGTAGCTTTGCAAGTGTCGTAATGTTGGTCTTCAAATGGTAAACTCAGCATATGAACACCTCTAGCGCATTTATGACCTCATCAGTGACTGCCTGAGTCATTCTGAGCACCTTCAGAGCAAGGAGAGAATCTTTGGAGGCTGAATGAAATTCCTTCCTGTAAAATAATTTGGTCTTTCCAGCCAACCTTCCAGTACTGTCACATTCTGAAAGGGTGTGGAAACCTGGCAATGCGGCTGTTGAACAGGCCTGCGGAGAACCAGTGTCATTTTCATTCAGTTCTGAAGATGTATTTGTTCATGTGTTCCAGCTGCATAAGGAATGTTAACTGAACTGTGTGATCCGTGGGGCTAGCATGTATGACTGCCAGGAATCATACTTGGGTCATTCACTCTGGCACATTGTGTAGTGCTAAGTTAAAGGCTGACCATGTTGGAATGTATCTGTCTCCTGGAATGTGTGGTATGGTATGTCCGGGGTGTTTGGATCATTTGAAGGTACATGTTCTGTCTCTTCAGCAAAGCAGTACTTAATGAAGCCGGCCTTGGTTTTAGCACTTGGAGGGGCTGGGATTTGCAGTAGTGCTGAGGGATGCAAAAGGATATTAGAAGGGTGGGCCCTAATGGGCTTAGGCAGCTGGATAGATATTTTGATGGAGCTGTGCAGCGCTCTCTCTCTCGCTCTCTCTCTCTCCCCCCCCCTCCTATTTTTTTTATAAATAGAGCCAAAAATAGGTTTTGTAAATCTGAGCTCATAAAACTTGTTATGAACAGAATAGTTTTTTATTACACTGATTTTTTAAATTTTCAATTAAAAGCATTTTTTTAAAAGGAAAAAGTAGGGAAAGGAAATTTAAAATACTCCCGAGCCAGTGTAAGCTGCTTAGGGCAGGAACCTTGTTATATTTTATACCTTCTAAAGCAGGGGTCAGCAACCTTCAGCACGCAGTCCATCATTGACCGTCCACAGGCACGGCTCTCCGCAGCTCCAAGTGGCTGCGGTTCGCCATTCCCAGCCAATGGGAGCTGTGGGAAGCGGCGCGGGCCGCAGGGATGTGCTGGGCGCTGTTTTCTGCAGCTCCCATTGGCTAGGAACAGCAAACTGCGGCCACTGGGAGCTGCAGGGCCATGCCTGTGGACGGTCAACGTAAACAAAATGTCTCGCGGCCCACCAGCAGATTACCCTGATGGGCCGCGTGCCGAAGGGGCCAACCCCTGTACTAAAGCATCCTGTACAACAGTAATATTTAGTGAATAATACTGTTAACCCACCAGTTTTTGCTAGTGCAAAGGAACCAGAAAATGAAGTTGATATGTACCTAAACTTAATTCTTATTTGGGAGGGGGAAGTGTTCTTTGGTCTTGTGAAAAATGTAGCTGGTCTTGTGAAAAATGTACTTTTATCCGTGTTTCTCAACCTGCTTGTGGTGTTTCTCAACCTTTGGATTTGAAAAAAATTTGTGACCCCCCCCACACACCTGAAATATCATTTAGTAAATTATGAATAATACTTTGGGGGTGGGGTGGCAAGCAGGTAATTGCCTGAGGCCCCATGCCACAGTATGCCCCGTGAATCTAAGTTACATGCTTCAGCCACAGGAAGTGGGGCTTGGGCTCTGGCTTAACCTTAGGTGATGGGGCAGAAGCCGAAGCTCGAGCCCCACCTCCTGGGGTGTAACTTAGCTTGTAACTTAGCTTTGCAGGGCCCCCTGTGCCATGGGGCCTCAGGCAATTGCCCTGCTTCTCTCCCGCAATGCCAGCCCTGCACTTACGACCCCCCCATAACCGTCTCATTACCCTGACCCACAGGTTGAGAAACACTGACTTTCACCTTGATAGTGTGCCTTGAGCACCTAGATATGGGTGTAGTATAAGAAGCTGGATCAAACTCATTTACATTATTTGAAGAGGGGTGGCAGTAAAGGGGAGAGGCTCAGAACTTAAAGGGAACAATAAGGGAAGTTCTGCTGGTCTGTATCCCTCTAAAATTATAATCTCAGCAAGTAACCTTAAGTGTACAAAATCACCTTTATATACAAGTATGTCTTCACTACCGGGAAGATTGATGCTGCTGCAATCAGTGAAGATCCATTAAATCAACGACAGAGCACTCTCCGGTTGACCCTAGTCCTCTAGTTCCCCGAGAAGAGTAAGGTGTACTCCTGGGGGAATTCTGCGCCACTGCGCATGTGCAGAATTTATGTCCCCTGCAGATTTCTTTGCTTTCCCACAGACTTTCTGATGGGGAAACAAAAGGAAGCCACAAGAGCGGTCATGTGACCCTCCCCAGCAGTATGTTTCAGGTGCCAAGGCAGCCAGCAGAGAGGTGAACCACTGTGGGCGGGACTGGGAAAGACCTGGATGGTGGCTCCTATCTTGCACAGGGCTCAGCGGCTAATCTTGGATGGGATAGGGAGGACAGGACTTCCTCTTCCCCTGCACGGCATCCAGAGCTGTGTCAGACCCACTCCCAGATTTCTCTCCCAGCTGTAGGAAGCTTTGCAGACTCCCCCTCGCCCCCCCCCGTGCTTCCTGCACCCATCACTCCTCAGCTGCAGGGGGAAGGATCTCCGTACAGGGATCTGCTCCCCCAGCTGCCCAACCCCCATGCCCCCAGACCCTCCTGCTGAGCCTCACCCTCTCCCTCGCACCCCAGATGAGCCCTGCACTCGATCCCCAATGTACCAAGCCCCAACCAACTGAACCTGGATCCCCACCCCACTGAGCCCCACTCCCACAGCATCTGGACCCCACCATTGAACCCCCCACACCCAGACCCCCCCTGCCAAGCTCTATCCCCCCCACACTCAGGCACCCCTCCTGCTGAGCCCCAACTACCTTCATCTGGACCCCTGTGTATCCAGATCACCTCCCCCGCACCCAGATCCCCCATGAGCTGCCCGCACCCAGATTGCCCCACACAGAACCCTCTCAACCCACCCCTGGATCGCCCCACACTAAGCCCCTCCACACTTGGACCCTGCCTTGCTGAGTCTGCCTGCCCACACCTGGTGCACCTGGCACCAAGGGGCATGGTCCCGGGGTGTTTCTGTGATAGGCCTTGCATTTTGTCAGGATTGGGTGCAGCCTCACTGCTGTGCCCATGTCCCGGGGGCGGGGGGAAGCTGCACAGTGATCTCCCACCTCTGTGCACTCAGTGTCCTGTGCTCCCCAATGCCATGCTGGAGCCTCCACATTTATTTGACAAATAAAATTTGCAGAATTTTAAAATATTGTGTGCAGAATTTTTAATTTTTTGGCTCAGAATGCCCTCAGGTAAGTTGACGAGAGAGTCTCCTGTCGACACAGCGCAGTGAAGACACCGCGGTAAGTCGACCTAAGCTACGTCGACTCCAGCTACATTATTCACGTAACTGGAGTAGTGTGACTTAGGTCAACTTACCTAACTTTACAAGTGAAGACAAGCCCTTACGTGTGTTCCCCATCTGAGCTGCCACTTGTAGACCATTTGGTCAGGTTTACTGCTGTTATGCTGATCTCTGTCCTTCCTCTAGACCTAGACCAGTAGTGTCTGTTTCCTTTAGGTTTCTTTAGCTCTGAAGGATGAGAAATTACTCATGCCTAAATGCTACTAAGACTTTGTTGCTATTGTAGGCACTAGGTGTAGTGCATTTGTAGGTTTTGCTAATGTAAAATTGGCATACTCCTTTAGCAGGGCTTTATCACACTCCCATATGTAAAAGCCCACATTGACTTCAGCACGAGTTGGGTCAGGCCCTTTAGTATGTTGCTGCCATCACTTGGAAAATTTTTGCCTAACTTGTTGGCAAGTTAACGTACTCCCTTCCCCAGTTCAGTAATGCAGACTTAATCTTTGCCCTCATCAAGAATGGGCTTATTTATTGTAGTACTTTTTATCAGCCAGTGCTTCTGTCATAACTATAAAGGGAAGGGTAACAGCTCTCCTGTGTACAGTACTATAAAATCCCTCCTGGCCAGAGACTCCAAAATCCTTTTACCTGTAAAGGGTTAAGAAGCTCGGGTAACCTGGCTGACACCTGACCCAAAGGACCAATAAGGGAACAAGATACTTTCAAATCTTGGGGGGGGGGAAAGGCTTTGGTGTGCTCTTTGTTTAAGGTTGTTGTTCGCTCTTGGGACTGAGAGGGACCAGACATCAATCCAGGTTCTCCCCATCTTTCTAAACAAGTCTCTCATATTTCAAACTTGTAAGTAAAAAGCCAGGCAAGGCGTCTTAGTTTTACTTTGTTTTCTCAACTTGTAAATGTACCTTTTACTAGAGTGTTTATCTTTGTTTGCTGTACTTTGAACCTAAGACAGAGGGGGGTCCTCTGAGCTCTTTAAGTTTGATTACCCTGTAAAGTTATTTTCCATACTGATTTTACAGAGATGATTTTTACCTTTTTCTTTAATTAAAAGCCTTCTTTTTAAGAACCTGATTGATTTCTCCTTGTTTTAAGATCCAAGGGGGATTGGATCTGTATTCACCAGGAGTTGGTGAAAGGAAGGAGGGGGGAAGGATCAATTTCTCCTTGTTTTAAGATCCAAGGAGTTTGGATCTGTATTCACCAGGGAATTGGTGAGAGGTTTCTAAAAGCTTCCCAGGGAAGGGAATGGTGGCAGCGGACCAGAACTAAGCTGGTAGTTAAGCTTAGAAGTCCTCATGCAGGCCCCCACACTTGTACCCTAAAGTTCAAAGTGGGGATACAGCCTTGACAGCTTCATATCCTATCAAACAGATCCAAACACTCCAGACAGGTTCTGATTGCAGCTTTCATGTGTTGTGTTCTTCACATTGACGTGATTTGTTTGTTAAATCAATTTTTATTCTTACTTACAAAGCCTACCATTATCTAGCACAACAATGCAGAATTCCTTGTATTATAGATTCCAGCCCAAATCAAGCTCTTCCAGATTGCCAGCTGTGTCCAAGTCCTGTAAATTTTTCTTCTTGTACAGTAATTGAGGATTTATATACTGTGCCCTCTCTTTCTACATGCTCTAGCGTTGATCTCAGGGAGACTCCCACTTTACATGGATTTAGAAGTCAGTTTAAACTGTCTCTGAAAACTATGAATGTAGTTGGGTTCGTTGTACAACAAAGCATGTTTGGATGATATGCCATCTTTGGCTTTTTGTATAAATCAATATTTTGTTGAATAATTATAATTTGTGTGACTCTTCCATTCTCTGTTTTACTGATGAAATGGCTGCTTCTTCGCTGTTCAACATTTTTCCATTGTGGCCTTGCAGTGATGAAATAAGTTTTACAATGTATGTACTAAAGTATCATTCTGTGTAGTGACAATGTTTTATTACACATGTTAAGGATAACTTCATGTTCAGCAACTGGGAATAACCCCAGTATATATTTCTCATATTAACACTGTTTATAAAGGAATAGGTAAAAAACTGCAGACTTTGAATGCATTACAGATTCTTAATGTCAATGCAGCTTCATAGTGTTTGTCTTGTGTACAAGTCATTAAAAATGCACCACTTTGAGCTTATTCCTTCGGTCTGTGTATTGTGTGTCTCAGCTGTGTGGCCTGTGTCTGAGTTAGGCCTTGATCCCAAAGACATGCTTGTGAATAACTTTACACATGTACATGAGTAATTTAAGGTTTATCCTAACCAAAGAGGAAGAGGTCTAGTGAAATAAAAATTACAGTACAATATTTAGAAGAGAAACCATCCCAACCTTTTTTTTAAAAAAAGCTGTCAGGGTTCCTTCCCCACTCTGAACTCTGGGGTACAGATGTGGGGACCCGCATGAAAGACCCCCTAAGCTTATTTTTACCAGCTTAGGTCAAAAACTTTCCCAAGGCGCAAATTCCACCTTGTCCTTGAACAGTATGCTGCCACCACCAAGTGATTTAGACAAAGAATCAGGGAAAGGACCACTTGGAGTCCTATTCCCCCAAAATATTCCCCCAATCCCCTACACCCCCTTTCCTGGGGAAGGCTTGAGAATAATATCCTCACCAATTGGTACAGGTGAACACAGACCCAAACTCTTGGATCTTAAGAACAATGAAAAATCAACCAGGTTCTTAAAAGAAGAATTTATTTAAAAAAAAGATAAAAGAATCACGTCTGTAAAATCAGGATGGAAGATAACTTTACAGGGTAACAAAAAGATTCAAAACACAGAGGATTTCCCCTCCAGGCAAAACTTTAAAGTTACAAAAACAGGGATAAACCTTCCTCTTAGCACAGGAAAAATTCACAAGCTACAACAAAAGATAATATAATGCATTTCCTTACTATTACTTACTATTTCTGCAATATTAGATGCTTAGTTCAGATATGGCTTAGGGTGATGTATTTTCCCTGCCCTGGTTCCTTGCTGACTCTGAGAGAACAAAGGAATACAAAACCAAAAACCTTCCCCCACAGATTTGAAAGTATCTTCTCCCCTTATTGGTCCTTTTGGTCAGGTGCCAACCAGGTTATCTGAGCTTCTTAACCCTTTACAGGTAAGGAGGGATTTTATGCTACCCTTAGCTGTATGTTTATGACAAAAGCATTAGTTTGTTCTTAAAGTTTTGTCTAAATAAATTGCTCAGCATGCAAAAAAAACAACAGAATAAAAACTTTCTAAAGGCAATTTACGTACATAGGCTATGCCTACACTAGTACTTTTGTTAGTCAGGGGTGTGAAACACTCTAATTCATACAGCGCTATGTTGGCAGGAGAGCTTCTTCCACTGACATAGCTATCACCACTCATTGGGCATAGTTTAATTATGCTGGCAGGAGAGCTCTCTCCCACCAGCATAGAGTGGCTACAAAGGAGACCTTACAGTGGCCCAGCTGCAGCGGTACCACTGTAAGGTCCATAGTGTAGATGTAGCCAGACGTAGGCTTCTTAATCAGTGTTTGTAAATTGGGAAGAAAGTTTTAGATTGCAGGATGCAGTAAAAAACCCGCATCATTTACAGAGATGTTTTACAAGAAAATATAAAATTTTAAAAGAAAAGCCATAGCTTTGAACTGCATGAAGGACAGAGATAACAGTTGTAGCATCTAACACTGTTACCTGAAGGAACATGTCCCCCACACTCTACCTCTCCCTTTTTCCTGACCTTTTTTAAAATCTAAAACTGCCAGCTTCTCCATATCTTTCTGCTAAACATACTGTTTTTAATGATGTAAAAGTTTTAAAAAATAAACGATCCTAAACTTTTAAAAGTTTAACATGGGGGAAAAAACAGGGCATGGGGATAAGACAACTCTCATTGATTTTAAGGGAACTTTGACAACTGATTGAATTTTTTTTTTTTTTTAGCGAAACAGTTTTGTATCCGTTCTGTGTTAGTTGTCATGCTTTAGTATGAGGAAGTATTAAGTAGCAGCTGAACAGGGATTTTAAGGACCTCAGTGGCAGTTAGACTTCTAAGTCCTTTTGTGGATCTAGCCATAAATGTCATAATTAGAGGAATCCATTAGGAAGCAAACCAATATTTTTGTCACCATTTGGCCTTTCACAGAACTGGTGGCAAAACCATAAAACTAGAAGTCACCAAGGGGCCAGTGCACTTTTGTTATGATTTCAGATGTACTTGGTGTATCATTCTCAAAGTTTGTGGGCTGAAGAGAGGATATGATGCAATCTTACTCAGGAGACATTTATATAATAACTTATATGGCCAAATATTCGTTTGTAGATAACCGTTAACAAGTTTCAGGAATGTATTGAGACACATGCCAGGATAGTCCACATATTTGTATATGTAAGCAGAGTCTGAATGATCTCTCCCCTGACATCTAGTGGTGAGCTGTGTAAATAGACTTCAGAAGCTGTTCTCATTTGCATGGTGCTCTGCATGCAAGGCCGGCTCCAGGCACCAGCTTAACAAGCAGGTGCTTGGGGCGGCCAAGGGAGAGGGGCAGCACCTGCGGCAATTCGGGGCGGCAGGTCCCTCACTCCCTCTAGGAGTGAAGGACCTGCCACTGAACTGCAGCCACCAATCGCGGCTTTTTTTTTTTTCCCCGAATGCCGCCACCGATCACGATCGCGGCTTTTTTTTTTTTTTTTTTTTTTTTTTT
>NW_020664393.1:47185795-47194972 GCF_002925995.2 Terrapene triunguis | reverse complement strand
TCCCCCAGGCACGGGTTAGTTTCCCCCTGGAAAGGGTAAGTTTCCCCCAGGTACGGGTTAGTTTCCCCCTGGAAAGGGTTAGTTTCCCCCTGAGAAGGGTAAATCTTTTAGCTATGGAAAAAAGTAATTTATATTTTTATACCGGATTGGCGCTGGACCGGGTTAATAACGCCCCCGCTGTTGGCTTTGATGCCCCGGCTGACAGTGTTAAATATATTAGGGGTGTGATCAGGGTCGCTGGACCAATGGATAAAATGGTGTGGACTATAATGAAGTCTCATGAGCATGAGAGTGAGAATCAAGTCCTCCCAGTGGAGCATGGAGAGGAGGTAGAGGAGAATGTTTGTGATGATCATGGTGAGGAGATTTTATCTATCTTACCGATGGTTTTTACAAGGGACACTTTTAATGATTTAACTATGGAAAGTTTCAATCCAGATTTTAAGTATTTAAGTACATTTGATGATCCATATGTTAGCGAATCGGGATATCTTAATGCTCATTTAGTTAATGGGTCTAGTTTATTAAATAGTTTTAGACCAAGTACTGATTTTAATAGGGATCGTAATAAGGATCTTAACAGTACTGGTAGTAATATAAATATATTAGAAAGTAGTTCGTGGAAGGATGGGGTTTTTTATTTAGAGTATCCCGTTGATAGTTTTAATTGTCCAATATGTCCCCAGATATTACCAACATTTGGTAAATGGGCCAAACACATTAATGTGGTTCATAAAAGTAAAGCCATACGAGTTGTATGTAGTAAATGTGGAAAATCTTCTCAATATCATAATATAGCTTGCCACTACCCCAAGTGCATACCCAAGAAGGCGGATACCCCAATGAAGAGCCATACGTGCTCGGTCTGTGGGCTTGGTTTTCATACTAGATCTGGATTGAGCCAACACTGTAGACATAGACACCCTGCTGTGAGGAATGAGCAAAGAAAAGAAGATATGGCTGCTAAAAGTAAGATCAAAGAGGGATCGACTAGATCTCGTATATGGACCAAAGATGAGGTTGCGCAGCTTATACAGTTGGAAAGGAAATATATTGGGAAAAGGAATATAAATAAATGTATTGAGAGCGAGATGAGGACCAAAACGAATAAACAAATATCAGATAAAAGACGAGAATTAGCAAAGAAGAAGTTAGTGGTAACAGGAGATAGGGAGGAAGTGACTGAGGTAGAGGACATTAGAGTAAATATATTAGAAATTCCGCCCCCAAGAGAGAGGATTTTCCCACTAAAAGGACACCCAGAAGTGGATTTAGTGGAGAAAATATGTAAACGGGGAAAACAAAGTAGGGAGGGAAGAGAAATAATAAATAGTTTAGGGGAAATTGAAGGATTATTAAAGGAGGATTTAACAAAAGCTCTCGGTTGGGCAATGTTGGAAAAATTATGTTATTCATTAGTAGAGGGAAAGGACCCTAGAAATGAAAGTCAAATAGAGTTGAGGAATAAAGGAAAAGGGAAGATGAGAAAGGAGGGGAGAAGGAAGCAATTTAATGCAATTAGGAGATATGCTACAAAGAAAGCTAAGTATAAATTCTATCAACAATTATTTGATAAGGATAGAAGAAGATTGACTCGCATTATAATGGGAGAGCCAGATAAGGCTAAGTGTGCTATCCCTATGAAAGAAATTGAGGAATACTATGTCAATATTTTGGGAACAATTGGACATGGTAATATGATAGGGTGGCCATCATCCACAGAGAATGCGGATAATGATATATTAATGAGTCCTATCTCTGTGGATGAGATTAGAATAGCTTTAAGAGAAATAAGAAAAGATAGTGCTCCTGGCCCAGATAAAGTAAAAGTGAGCAATTTGTGGGATATTTTTAATTTAGACTCCTTAATACTTACAAAAATTTTTAATATATGGTTTCTAAATAGACAGGTACCAGATGAATTTAAGAAAAATAGAACGATTTTAATACCAAAGACACAAGATGAGGAGGAAATGAAGAAGTTAACATCTTGGAGACCATTGACAATTGGGTCAGTTTGGATTAGAATCTATACCAAAATATTAGCAAAAAGACTGGTGGAAACAGTTAAGATATGTAGTAGACAAAAAGGGTTTATATCCGCCCCTGGGTGTGAGGAAAATATTGCTATATTAGATAATTTGATTAAAGGGGCTAAACGAAATGGGAATGAAATTGCAATAGTGTTCGTAGATCTGGCTAAAGCATTTGATTCTGTGGGACACGGACATATAATAGCCGGGTTGAGAAGATTTGGTATAGATGAACATTTTATAGATATTATTAGGGACCTTTATGATAATTGCACAACTAGGGTATGGGTGGGTGATGAAGCTACTGAGTCTATTTTAATTAGGAGGGGGGTCAAGCAGGGTGACCCGTTGTCCCCAATTTTGTTTAATATTGCTATGGATCCCCTTTTAACTAGATTAGAAGTAGAAGGAAGTGGTTTTTATGTTAAGGGTAATGGTGTCACGTCATTGGCTTTTGCCGATGATGTGGCAATTTTAAGTAGCTCATATAAAGGAATGATTAAAAATTTGGGTATCTTAGAGGAGTTTTGTAAAAATACTAATCTCTCTGTTAATGTGAAGAAAACGAAAGGCTTTCATATTTTAACTAAACATAAAACCTATGTAGTTAATCCTAAGGATAATTGGCAGATAGGGTCAGAGGAGATTGAATATGTTCAACCAGGGGATTTTGAAAAATATTTAGGGGCTAGAATAGATCCCTGGATAGGTGTAGGGGGACCGGTACTTAAAGAAAAATTGAAAGATTGGAGTGAGAATTTAATTAAGGCCCCATTAAAACCGGCCCAAAAAATATTAATTTTACAGACATATATCTTACCGAAGCTATTTTATAATCTTCTTTTAATAGAACCCCCTTTTAATCTTTTAGACAATCTTGATGTGTTAGTTAGAAAAATAGTTAAAGAGATTTTACATTTACCTCAGTGTACCACAGATGGGATATTTTATTCTAGAGGTAGGGATAGTGGTTTAGCTCTCACTAAGTTTAGTGTGCAAATCCCAAATATGTTAATTCGTAAATGGAGGAGACATATTGTCTCGAGAGATGATTGGATGGACCTATCTTATCTATATGCAGGAGAAAATCTTGTGGATAAAATATTGTCATTTAGTGCAGTAACATCTCATCCCAAGAAATGGAGGGAAGAGGAATTTTTAAGATGGTCGGAACTGAGATGTCAGGGAATAGGGATAAAATATTTTAAAAATGATTTAATTAGTAATTCGATTTTTAGAAACTCTAGTAAAGTTAAATCGTCAGCGTATATCGCAGCATTGCAGCTTAGGGCAAATATTTATCCTACTAGGGAGACATTAGCAAGAGGAAGAGGAGGTGTGAATGCTCTTTGTAGATGGTGCGGTAAAGTGCGGGAGACTGTTCCCCATATCTCAGGACAATGTTATAAGACTAAGAATGCTAGGATAAAAAGACATAATAGAGTAGTGTCTGCAGTTGTAGATAAGGTTGGTAAATTAGGGTGGAAGGCAATGATAGAGCCCCATTTGAGAAATAGTAAGGGTGAGTTAAGAAAGCCGGATATTATATTTATAAAAGGAGATACAGCAGTGGTGGTTGATGTTACAGTGCGATGGGAGGATAATGCCGGAAGTTTGGAACAAGCCCACAGTGAGAAGGTGGCTTATTATCTTGAGTTAGAGGAAGAAATTAAAAACTTAACGGGAGGTAAAAATATTCACTTCTTTGGTTTTGTGCTTGGGGCGCGTGGCAAGTGGAGTGAAGGTAATAATGATTTGTTACAATTATTGGGAATGGACAGAAGTAAAAATTTTAAGGAGAGTATATGTAGACTTGTTTTATATTCCACTATTGGTATGATGGCTATATTCAGTGACAGGTAAAGATCCCGGAGTTTCCATTCCGTGTATCTTGCCAAAACTAAATTTTAGCTATTTTGGTTTCCATGCTCTAAATTTTCAAATTTTTAATATTGTTTTGAACATTAACTTATTTAGTGTTATTTAATATCTGTCCTTCAATAGAATGGTTTTAATTATATAATAAATACTTATTAATGGATGAAATTCCAATTTAAATTATTAGTTTATTTTTTTTTTAACTACTGGATGTGGATGCGGACTGGCCGCGTATAATAACCAGGAAAGGGCAGGTAGTCACGCCTGTACATAAATAGGGGGTGGAGTCCTGGGGGGCAGTTAGGGGCAGGGGTCCCAGGAGGGGGCAGTCAGGGGACAAGGAGCAGGGGGAGGGTTGGGGGGCGGGAAGTGGGAGGGAGTGGAAGGGGCAGGGGCGGGGCTAGGGCAGGACTGGGGCGGGGCTAGGGCAGGGCTGGGGCGGGGCTCCTCCCGTCTTCTTTTTTGCTTGCTGAAATATGGTAACCCTATGAAAGGGTCACCAAACTTTTAGTACATCTGGGCCCAGTATAAGCTAAATAAACCCCTCAGAGTTCTTTCCCTAAATTGTTGCTATAGTTTGAGAGAGAGGGAAAAAAACAAACCAAAAATCCTAGCCTTGCCTGAGCGGAAACTATCTTGAGCCAGGGGTTCTTGCAACAAATTTTTGGTGGCCTCAGTACGGCCACCAACTCTTGCTGATGGCCGCACTGACACTTTTTCCTAAAGTTAATAAAGTAATATGCACATATTATACATCCAAATCATAGTAATTTATTTATGTACCTTTTTTTTTTCAGAATCAATAATAAAAATAATGCAGTTAGGTCCAGTAAAGAATAGAGATAACAGAATAAAAACACAAATAAGGTGCTTTGCATGTGCTTGTCTTTTTTATTATTGTTTCTTTTGCTTTTTTGGTAAAAGTGGTTGTCTGTACAACAATTCTGAAGTAAATTTAAAAATGCTTTGACATAACAGAAGTCCAAATAATAATGAAAAACATAACTGGGTGGCTTGGGTCTGGGGAGGGGAGGGGAGGCACCGCTGCAGCTGTCCCGGGGCTCCTCCGGGCAGGTGTGGGGGAGCTCAGGGCTTAGGCTGGCCTGGAGCTCCTCTGGCTGTGGGGTGGGAGGGGGCATAGTGCTCCAGGTTTCAGCCAGACTGGAGCTCCTCTGGGCAGGTGTGTGTGTGTGTTGGGGGGAGGTTTGGGCCTTCGGCCAGCTCTGGACTCCTCCGGCCGAGGGGGGGCCCTCTGGTTAGTGTGACCAGATGTCCCGTTTTTAAAGGAACAGTCCCATTTTTGGGGACTGTTTCTTATATAGGCGCCTATTACCCCCCATCCCCTGTCCCGTTTTTTCACAGTTGCTATCTGGTAACCCTAGCTCTGGACGTCCCTGGGCAGGGGGTTTGTGGCTCCAGTCGCAGGGGGTCTTGGGGCTCCGGCTGCTGCGGGGGGGAGACATGGGTGGAAGAGGTGGAGTCGGGGACTAGCCTCCCCAAAAGGGGGCTCCACCCACTGCCCATGCGCCCACCACTCACCTCCTCAGTCCCCTGCCTACTGCTCGCTTCCTGCATCCCTCCTCAGTCCCCCACCCGCCGCTTGTCTCCTCACCCCCCAGCCCGCCATGAGAACCCCCACTCGTTGGTGGCTCACCACTCCCCTCCTCACTCCCCCGCTCACAGCCAGACCCCCCCCAACTGCCTCCTCACCCTGCTGCTGGCGTATGACTCATCTCCTTACTCCTCTACCAGTCTCCCCCCGCCACTCACCTCGCCGCTTGCCTCCTCACCCCCCCCTTGCCTCCTCACCTTGCTCCTTAAGTGTTGTGCATCCTACCTGTGTCTCCAGAAAGGTGGGGCATGTAGGAGCAACAGGGGGGGAAGGGTGGGGCTGATGCTTCCCCCCACACACACACTGCCCAGGAAACTGCCGTGGTGGCTGCATGCAAGAAACGGTGGCCTAAGAGGTCTTATAAATACCCCAAGCGAGACATAGACAAAAGGATTTGTTTCACTAGCTCCTACAGAGGCATCAGACATACCTGATGTGAGGAATCTGAGAAGAAAGGTAGAGAAACAAGTTCTGGAGAGGCAGGCTATGCCTAAAAGACCAGTTAGACCAGCCCGTGAAGAGTAGAGCTATGAAGAAAGAGTCTGACTACCAATGCAGATTGGTCTGATGCAGCCAACACTGTTAAGACTTGTCCAGACATAAGGGAAGAGCTTGACGGCTGAGCTGTCACCCACAGTATCCTACTCCCTGGGAATCAACAATAACCAGAAGTTCCATCAAACCTGGGTACGTAAGTATTTATTATTTATTTATTTCTAGGGACAAAAGGGGGAGATAGTGTTTGGTTCTAGACACCTAAAAAGTGGGGGGGGGCAGTCTATCTTTTCTTAAGGAGCTGGGACCCAGGGAGAAGACAAGGAAAAGAAATTTGCATAGTGTATGGGTTGGGGGTGGGAGGAAGCAATGTGGCTAGAGAGAGATTTGGGCATTTACAGAGACATGAGTATAGGGGAGGGAAAGGAAATGAGAGAGCGAGACTGTGGACCTTGTGGTGACAGGGAGAAATTAAGATGAGTAGGTAAGAGGAAGTGGGGATGGAAGTGGAGCAGCAGCAGCCCCTTCTCTTCATGAACCAGGACTTTCAAGGGAGAGAAACAGGTAGAGCTTGGGGTAAATGGTAGGAGGGGGACCGAGAGTCTGAGATTTAGAGAGGGTCTCTGAGGGAGAAGGGGGAAGGGAGAGAGAAAGAGATCCTGAGAGGATCTTGCACAAAATGGGAAGAAATGGGGATCAGAGGAGAACAAAAGGATGAGATTCACACAGCCTTCACAGGAAAGTAGGACATTGTGAGGAAATAATGCTTTCAGGGCTGCTACTGGTGAGGCTTGAAAGAGCATCAGACAGGAAAGGGCCAGCCCCAGGGAAGCTGGACAGAGCAGGATGAGCAGCTCCAAATTGTGTTCAGATGACTCCAATAAGGCAGGAGAGAAAGCCTGGAGCTTCTCAGGAGCATATGTGTCTTTTTGGGGGTGAGGGGTGGGAGAGAAAGTAGGCAGTAATTTTGTGGGATGTGGGACAGAATCATCCCTCTGGGTGGTCTCATAATCCTAAACTGTCTGTGCTACCCAGCAAAATTCCAGCAGGTTCAAACAAAGCCTATCTGATCCATCCATAGTTACTCTCCATTAATGGTTAGCTCCAAACCAGGGTCAGCAAAATTTAACTATATTTTTTTTTAGTTTTCCCATCTGAGAATCTCAAACACTTCACAAAGAATTTTATTATCACAGCCTCCTTCTATGATGTTGATTTAAAAGGGTTGAGGCCTTCACAAAACAGTATGAATGTGAAAACTGTGAACTATAGGCAGAGCCAGGAGGAACTCACACAGAGCTTGCAAAGCAGAACGAGGCGAAGTAGCTCTGGCGAATGAATGTACTACGCAATACAGCAACTCCTGCGTTTATCCAAGGTACTTGCCAAGTCTGAGCTGCGCAACAGGTGATTTTGTGGTAGAATAAGTTTTGTATATTAAGAAATGTATCTAAACTATGGGATTGCATTAAATGAACATATGCTAAATGCTTCTGCTTGGGATAACTGTAGCTTTGTATGTAAGAATTTGGCTTCTGTCCTCACTGGACACTGCCCAGAGGAGCTTTGAGGGGGCGTATAAAATATTTATGAAGTGAGATGGCGCATTTAATATTGCAGCTGACGCCCTGGAGGCAGGGTGCGCATACATGTGTGCCAGAGATCAAGACCCAAAGGTTTTAATATAGAATGCAGATTAGTAGCTATTAGAAGAACAGATTTCAATAAAGATGAAGATGGCAAGCAAATTTTGGTGTTAAAACTATGTGATGACATGAAAGATCATCAAATTTTCCATATCGAAAATCCACCAGAATAGAGTTCCCTCTCTAGTCCCCCTCCCCTGTGATTTTGGGATGGGGGACTGAGACCTTTACACTGGGGGCTGGTATTTGTAACTGAGATGGGTTTTTCCTCTTTGGTTTTTGGCTTGGTTAACTTAGGTTTGAACTCATAGGACAGTACTTTTAATTTAAAGCAAAGGTACCTAGAGCCCTGATCGGGCACATTTGATGTATTGTAGAAATCAGTGTTTCCCAAACTTGGGACGCCGCTTGTGTAGGGAAAGCCCCTGGCGGGCCAGGCCAGTTTATTTACCTGCCGCATCCACAGGTCCGGCCAATCGTGGCTCCCACTGGCCGTGGTTCGCTGCTCCAGGCCAATGGGAGCTGCTGGAAGTGGCAGCCAGTACGTCCCTCGGCCCGCACCGCTTCCAGCAGCTCCCATTGGCCTGGAGCTGCGAACTGCAGCCAGTGGGAGCTGTGATCGGCCGGACCTGTGGACGCGGCAGGTAAACAAACCAGCCTGGCCCGCCAGGGGCTTTCCCTACACAAGCGGCATCCCAAGTTTGAGAAACACTGGTATAAATCATAAAGAGAGCCACTTTTAGCCAACGCTACCCTGCTATGCTACATAGCTATCAGGGGAATGGACTTGTCTCTCCCTAGTAGGTCAGCATTTCTGGCTAACCACAGAAAGCCAGAGATTTCACCTGAGAGAGGCCAGGAATAATACAGATTAGATGACTACACCTTCTACAAGGCAACCCAGGGAGTTACCCAGGAATAGGGTTACCATATTTCAGCAAGCAAAAAAGAGGACGGGAGGAGCCCCGCCCCAGTCCTGCCCTAGCCTCGCCCCTGCCCCTTCCACTCCCTCTCACTTCCCGCCCCCCTCAGGACCCCCAACCCTCCCCTGCTCCTTGTCCCCTGACTGCCCCCTCCTGGGACCCCTGCCCCTAACTGCCCCCCAGGACTCCACCCCCTACCTAAGCCTCCCTGCTCCTTGTTCCCTGACTGCCCCCTCCTGAGACCCTCCCCCCATCCTAACTGGCCCCCTAGGACCCTACCCCCTACCTGCCCCTGACTGCCCCAACCCTTATCCACACCCCCACCCCCAGACAGACCCCTGGGACTCCCACGCCCCATCCAACCACTCCCCACCTCCTGACAGCCCCCGCCCAGAACTCCCGACCCATCTAAACCCCTCTGCTCCCTGTCCCCTGACTGCTCCGATCCCTCTCCCCACCCCTGCCCCCTAACAGCCCCCCTGCTCCTTGTCCCCTGACTACCCCTCCTGGGACCACAGCTCCTAACTGCACTCCAGAACCCCACCCCCTACCCAAGCCTCCCTGTTCCTTGTCCCCTAGCTGCCCCCTCC
>NW_020664393.1:47091631-47185695 GCF_002925995.2 Terrapene triunguis | reverse complement strand
GCTCAGACCAGCGTGCCGGGGAGGAGGAGCAGGGGGAGGCGCTCCAGACTGCCGGTGTGAACGGCCGGCTGGTGATCTGCAAATGCAGGGAGGGAGGGAGTGCTCTCAGCTGCAGGGGAGAGAAGGGGGAAGTGGAGGAGGGGCTCTCTCTGGCTGTCGGAGCCCCATGTAAGTGGCACCATCCATCTGGCTGCCCTGTCAGCAGCGCGTGCTCTGCGGGGGGGGGAGTCCGGACATTTACAAATTCCCCCTGAACGCTATTTTTAACTCTAAAAGCCGGACATGTCCGGTGGAATCCAGACGAATAGTAACCCTACCCAGGAACTATCTATCTAAACAAGTCTCAGGCTCTGAGAACAGGGAGAACTTTGATACTATGAACCTGGCTCTGAGAAATGAGGTAAGGCATGATCTACATCACATTCAGAAGGACATAACCCAAAGGCCATTTTCAAATACTCCTAGAAATTGTAATTATAGTAATAATGAAGGACCTATTAGACAGCACTCGCTCAGCTTGGCTATAGTGTCAGATACTGTAAGTGACCCTAGATACTGTGGCATATTATAAATGCCCAAGACTGATAGAAAGTACCTCAGAAAAGAGATTGCCTTTGAGGAGACAAACTCCTGGGAGTTTAGAGTAGGAAGATATTCCAGAAGGAAGGCGATTACAGCTCTAGGTTCAGACACCGTCTGTAATTGTTAATTACCATGATTTATAATAGCACTGAGGCACTTAGAAACTGGCACTGCTTTTACCTCAAGGAGCTTACAATCTAGGGAATTCTATCTAGACAATGCCAGGGTGAAAATTACAAGAAACCTTCATGGATATAAGGTAGAAATGTCTGGGGGAGCTGTGCCATTATGGGCAGTATTCTTATATGGGTGAATTTGGGAGTGGGGTTAGTTGATTACAGTGAACAGGTCATGTGTTGCTTGGTTTTACATATTTGGTTTGTCCACAAAGGTTTTTTATTTCAATTTGCTTGTCTTGGTTTTAGAGATGGTTTGTTTCCAGAACATAGCTGACAGCACCAAAGTGGAGGCTAGTGGAGGAAAGCTACCCAAAAGAACTGAGTTTTGGGGAGAGATTGGAAGGAGGAGAGTGAGAACACCTGATGAATAGGAAAGGGAAGCAGTTCCAGCCACAGGGATAACGTGAGGAAAGGTACCAAACTGACTGAGGATCTTGGCCAGAGTCACAAGTTGGGGAAGAAAACAAAGTGAGCATCAAGGAGAAGAGTATAAGTGGTGTGAGAAGAGGAAATAAAGGCTGAGATGTTGGCAGCACAAAAACATGCAGAACCTTGAAGGAGCCTGTGAAGATGTACAAAGAGGGGAGTGCAATAGTCTTGATCAGTGGTGGGCAACCTGCGGCCCATGCCGCTTCCCGCAGCTCCCATTGGCTGGGAACGGCGAACCGCAGCCACTGGGAGCTGTGGGCGGCTATGCAAATGTAAACAAACTGTCTGGTGGCCCACCAGCGGATTACCCTGATGGGTCATGTGTGGCCCGCAGGCCACAGGTTGCCCACCACTGTTCTCGATGGTGAGAGTGGAAGATGATTTTAGCAGTAGTGTGTTGGTGTATTGGAGAAGAGAAAGGCAGGGAGGCCAGAGAGGAGGTCAAGGCATGAACCGCAGTTCTGAGAACAGGCACAGTGAGGAATGGCCATCATTTAGAAATGCAAGATCTGATTCAACTCCCACTGAAGTCAAAGGGAGTCTTTCCCTTAGATCAGGTCCTTAGAGCACAATCCCTCACCCACTGAAGTAAATGGAAGTTTTTTCCACTGCTTTGAATGGAAGCATAATGGGCCCTTTGTTATCTGTGAGTGAAGCAAAACAATGCTGCAAAAGTTGTTGTTGCTGCGTTAAGAATTGTTTCTCTAGAGCCGTCTGTGATATCAGCTAGGAACGGTGCAACAAAGTTCAAGTACTCTGAAGTGAGCTGAGAGACATAATACCAGCCTGGAGGGGGCTGGCTCTAAGCTGATATAGAATGAAAAGCTACCATTCCCTTTGAACATGGACCTCTGATAAGTATGTCGTACCCCAAAAATAATTTCATACTACTGGAAGCTTCTTTGGCAGAGAATAGGTAAATAATAACCTTACTGACCAAGGTCAGAAACTCCTCTCACTGATGCTGAAAAGTTATTCCAGAAGGAGCCTGTTGGCTTATTTGAACTTTAATCACCACAATGTCCTGGCCTGTGGAATGCTGCTTAGTCTAACAAGGAGGTGGCTGACAAGCAGACCTAAGTATTTACTTGCTATTGGCAACCAAAAGAAACTTAAAGTTAGTGGTCTCTCTCCCTCCTGAGTGGGGTTTTTCCAGGCTGCATAGTTCCCTGCCTGTACTGTGATATTCCCAGCAAGCCAGACCATCTAAACTGGCCAGCATCTGCACTTCACTTTTTCTCCAGAGGCTAGGAACAGCTGTAATTGCCAGCAGTTACAAGTTACCACACAGCCCTTTCTAGGCAAGCATGTTTATTCTTAAGGTAAAAGCATTACAGTGAAAACATATTAAAAACAATAAAAGAACCTACACATATGCTAATAAGCTTACCAGAGACCACACACCAACTCCAACAAGGGCTCTGGTAGGAGTCAGTCCTTCAAACCCCACCCAGGGTGTTTCTGTGCTTACCAATAGAGCTTTGCAAATTCATGGGCATTCACTTTATATCCGCAGACCATTTTCGCGACTCATAGCTCGGATCTGAATACAAATTTTGTATCCATGCAGGGCTTTGCAGTACACACTCACCCAAACGGAGCGGCTGTCGCCCAGCCCTCAGGCTCCAGCTCGGCTCTCTGAGTCACACAGTGGTGGGCTGCAATAGGTGGCAATAGCCTGCTGGACATTCTGGGAGTTGTAGTCCCCAGCTTGCTCAGATGGAGGTGGTTAACTACAACTCCCACAAGGGAGTGAGCCAAGCGCCACTTTGAAAGAGGTGTGGTTGTACTTTAAACTAGCGGGTGGCAACAGTGGGCACTGTGAAGAAAGTAGTTGTTGCTGTTGTCGGTCCCGACAGGGTATGCATGTGTTAGAGCCACTGCAGCTGCGTATGGATGTCAGAGCCCCGCACTGGGAGGGCAGCGCTGCATACAAGTGCCCAGAATTGTAGCCTCCCTGCCCGGAACAGGGAAGGGGGTATTGTGGGAGCAGAGCAGGCAGCAGGGCAGGAGGTCTCTGGGGAGATGTGGGGGGCTTGACACAGCCCTGTCACTGCTACACAGTGACCTGTGGAGCTGTTAGTAGAGACTGGCTGCACATATCCACAGTTTTGCAGGCAATATCCATGGACAATTTTTGCAGATTGGATGCGGATACAAATTTTGTATCCACGCAGGGCTCTACTCACAGTTCATAACAGCCTTAGGTCAGGACCAGCAGTCCCTTGAATAGGTTAGTCTTTCCTTTATACGGCTTGGGCCTTTGATCTTGAGACTCTGGGAACAGGTAATCTGCAGACAAGTGTCCTCTCAAGATGTAGCTTCAAAAGGCTGGGATTTTCCTGACAAAGCCCTGTCACTTCCAAGAATTCAGATCCATTTCCATTGCTTATATTATGCTGATGGTGGGAACTCTAACTTAAAACACAAATCTTGGATTTATTGCTCACTTCCCATGTTTTGTACTGGTTTGGAACAAAATTAAAAATAGTGAAATTAGGTCCAAAGTTGTTTTTGTTAATTGACTTGTCAGTGCTTTTGGGAGGGGAGGGAGTGAATGAAGCAATTCCCTAACCTTCCTATGTTTTCTTGATGCAACTTTAAGATGATATTGGGCTGATTTTAACCCCTAGTCCAGGAGCAGGACTATTGTTCCTATATCCCAATCATCCACCCTTTGTCTCCCTTGTTTATTTAAATTCTAAGTTCGTCAGGCCAAGAACTGTCTATTATTCTGCTTGTACAGCATCTAGCACACTGGGGCACCATTTTTCATTGCTCCCTAGGCACTACCATAAAACAAAGAATAATTCATAATGAAGTGTAATTGAGTACTCAAGGTGCATGGCAGTGGTGAATTAGGCCCTTGATCTCCATGTTGTAAGCCTCAGATCATCTTGTGCACTGACATCCTTCCCTACTGTATGATTAAAACTGGAGTGGTAGTTCAGTTTTGTTGCTCATTAGGAGTTGACACTCAAAACATGAAACTGAGACAAAGCAATTAATTACAATCAACTAATTTTAACTATAAAATCAGAGGTTCTTTCTATTTCTATATGTTGCTTTGGCCTTTTGCACAAAAGGGATAGAGTTTTGTAACTACAGTATGTGACTTCTGATCACCTGATTTGGTAGTTTCATATCTCCATTGTTTCTGCTCTTCTTGAGAAGCACCAGAAAGAAGTTAAAGTTGATCAGCAGGCTCTGTAAAGGAGGAGGATAGAAAATAAGGGAAAAACCTTGGGTGAACTGTAAGTTAGTCAAAAATTGTATCATTAACACTTTATGTGGCTATTGCAGCATTTAGATTTATGCTGGTAACTAAACTTCTTTAAAATACTGTGCTTTAATATGTTACTGGCCATTTTAATATTTGCTATGGAGTACAAAGCAAAACAGGCTCAGAAAGAAAAGACTCACATCTTTGATTTAACATGCATATTAACTTTATTTTTCAAAATCTCTAGCTAAGAAATTAAGATTTTAAAAATAATACAACCTGTTTACAAAAATTAGGCCAAATCCTTCTCTGGTGTGATTGTATTGAAGCCAGTACAGATACACCAGAGATGAATTTGGCCCATGAGTTTAAATTGTTTTCCCTTGTCTTAGTACTCCTTTTTTCATAGGTATTTCTGGAAATGTTAGCTGTACATGACTGTTTAGAAATTGTATTCATTGTGGATGCAAGGCTTTAAAAACACACCTTCCAAATTATAGGGTAAATACATTGTGAACAAATCTACCTTCTGCATTGTTCTAAACTGAAAGATGCATCAAAAATTACAGGTGTGCCATAATAAATCCATGCTATTTTGCTTTAATCTATTATAGTTATAGGGTGTGTGATGTGCACAGATATGAATGAAAGCTACTGAAATCCAGTCACTCTAATGTGTTTCTGAATTAGGAGAGGAATTTTGCAAAGTGCAAGAAAGCAGAAGAAAGGAAGAAGCATAGGCAGGGGTAAAAGACAGGCAGGCTGAGCAGTGTGATTCTTTGAAAGTACTTCTCTTGTCTATTATGGTACTGCAGAATAATTAATACCTAGGTCTTACACAGAGCTTTTTATCCATTAATCCTTAAGGTGCTTTGCCAAGGAGGGTGAGTATTGGGAAGAAACTAACACCTGAATTACAAAGTGTATCAGCTGAATTATTTCAGTAACTATTAACTGAATAAAATGAGAATGTTATCCTCATCTCTTGAGACATTTCAACCTAGACTTGGAAAAGCTCTGGAGCACATAGTGTAGGGATTAATGCTGAACTGTCAAGGGCAGAGAAAAGTTGACTGAACTCTGGGCCAGTTTGCAGTCAGTGTGCAAGGAAGAGAATAGATGTCGGTGAGATAGCATCTGTGTTGCAGATATTATTTAAATGACTGACTCTATTGGGATTAAATATACTTTATACTGCTGTATTAGGGTGTTCCTGATTAAGTTCCTTGTCCTGAGGGCCAATGTCCGGTTGTTGAAGCCCCACATTTAGGTCTGATAATAAATAAATAAAACCTAATATTGAGAATTAAATAAATAACTCTCCTCCCCCCCCCCCAAAAGAGCTAGGGCAGAACTGCAAAGTGAAACGGCCACGAAACTAACCAGGGCTTGCCCTGCTCCCCTCGCTGCTGGCCCAGCCCGCGTGGAGCCGCTGTCAGCAGGAAATATGAGACGGCAGCGCCCCAGGCAACAGCGAGATGAGAACTCCCGGAGAAGAAAAGCTGGGGGATGGGCAGGCAGAGACAGGAGGGGGGGGGCAAAGTTTTTTGGGGGGATAGCTAATTGGGATAAATGCAGGCTGGGGGAGGCTGCTCCAACATCCCCCGCATTAGGCAGGCGTGAGGATCCCGATGCTTCCCAACCACCCGTCTCCGGACACCAGCTGGTCCAAGCTCTTTTACCTGCCCAGCCCCCCCCCCCCCCCCCCGGTTAATTTATTCTCTTCTTCCCTTCCCCTCCCAACAAGCCCCAAGCATCTTATTTCATGTCCTTCCCCGATTCCCTCCACTACCCTACTCCCCACCGCTTTCCCTCGATACCCCTGGCTCCCCACCCCAGCCTTGCTTCAGCAGGGCATATGGGATGGGGCTCCCACCGCACCCCCACCCCTGCCCCAGCGGGGGATCACCCGGAGAGGGAAATCACTGACTGTTCTCCGTGAGAAATGCCCCACACCAAGTTGCACAAAACGTGGCAGCCCTGATAAATAAACATGACCTGGTATAATAAGATACCACAGTGCGGCACATGTGTACGATACAGCCAACACACGTGTGTGACACACTATTTCTGTGCAGGACACACACACGTCCTGCCCCACAGCGGGGTATTGGAGGGGTCTGTCCCTCGGTTCCAGCTCCCACGTTTCTACACAGCTCAGTGGTTCTAGCTGCGGCTGCCAATGACAACACACTCCCCTCGTGCAATGGTTTGTCAGGACTCCCTACTGGGGGGGCGATCGCTCTTTTCATCGGTGCAACGCGAAACTTGGCTGCAGCACCAGGGCAGAGTGTGGCCTGACCCCCCCGCCCTGCAGACTAAACTCCAGGGAGAACTGAGTGCCGGCGCCGGGTATTTAGTGCGCTCCACTCCCCCCGCCAGGGAGGGAGCGATGGTTTACGTCAGCAGGAACAAAGGGTGGGGCTCCGGCAGCAGCACATTATCCCGTATGCGGGTGTCTCCCTTTGCTGCGGTGAGGAGCTGGGCTCAAGGCTGTTTCACTTCCATTCCAGCTGCCTCTGCAAAGGTGGAAGAAGAAGCCCTGACTTCACTGTTTTGCTGTCGGCTGATCGCTGTTTGTTGAGCGCATGACAGGAAAGCACAGGGGCCTCGGAGAGAAAACTCACAGCCAGCAGTGAGGCCTGCCTGCCACTGAAGCAGACCAGCCAGTAAGTAGCAAGCCGAGTGGAGAGGGGCTTTATTACATTCAGAATGTCTGTGCTGTAGTTAAAGGGTGGGCCTAGGGGAACCCGCATACGGTTATTTCGTTGTTGTTGTTTTCCCCTCCTGAACTGCTTCTTTTGCAAATATTTTCTGTGTGTTGTACTGTTTCCTCTTGTGAGGAGGAGGAAATGGGCATTAGCGTTAACTAACTGCTGGTTTTGGTTACATGCTTAGAAAGGCTCTATCTTGGAAGTATGATGTCATTGCATGAAGTCAGGGGAGTTCTGAATGTAGCTGGGGTGGGGTGGGGTGGGGTGAGTGTGTTTTGTTTTGTCTTTTTTTTGTGTGGGGAGTTTAGAGAGGAAATGTTTCTGGGGCTTTCTCTTCACACCAGTGTAACTATGCTTATGTTAATGGACCTGATTCTCCACTTCTTTGCATGTTGTATACATCTGTGCAGAGAGAGTGTAATATTGTATCAAATGAGGATCCTTAACTCCCACTCGTCCAAAATGTAAGGCAGTGGATTTGCTCTGGTGTAAATAATAAAAATCAGCAACAGTCCTTTGCTCTGAGGCTATGAGGATATTGCCCCCCTTTTCTGTGATTTATTATATTGGGGAGCAGGGAGGGAAAGCATTTTTGCAGACTCTTTTTATTTATGTTACTAACAATCCATATGGCTTCCTCTTTTGCCTCCCCACAAACTGTGTTAAATTAGATATTCTCTAGGCAGTTCTTCCTATGGCCATATTTGACAGGATGTGCTGTGTCCAGTGGTGGTGCTGATTCCACTCTGATGCATCAGCAAAACGAACTGGTGATTATGGATATTTTTAAACAAACAACAAAAAAGTTCAGCATCTTTAAACCACATCATGTGGAGGAAGTTTTAATTAAACTTTATACCCCCAAGTTTGAAAATTCTGGACTATATAGTTAATGATATTACTGTGATGCTGGGGGAGACAATAGAGAGGTTGTTTCTCGATGTCCTACTCTCTTAATTAGCTTCAGGAATAAATGACCTTTCGGAAAGTGGTCTAATTCTGTTCAGAAGTTGACTATGCAGTTCTGTTCACGAGATGATCCTGCAAGCCTTTTGCTCATGTAAATAGTCTCATTTACTAGCATAAGGTGTTGTCGAATTATGCCTTGTTTTTTTGGTGTCTGATATTCCAAATTGAAAACAAAACAACATGCACACCTCTGATTCTGCATACATAATTAAAACAACTCACAGAAGAAAGAACTATGAAGCAGGGCTCCTTTCTTTTTAATTTTTAAACTTTGAAAAGTTGCATTTATTTTTCACAACATAGGACTTAATACAGAAAAAGATTTTAAAAAATTCTCATTATAACAGACAAAAAGTACATTCCTGTGTGTATCAAAGGTCTGTTAATACAGAACATATAATAAAGAATATTTCCAGTATTATTCTGCTTCTTTATTTTTCTTTTTTGTAGCCAAAATAATAAAGTGTGTGTATACACTATAATATCTATATCTACTATCTGTTCACTGAGGCCATGTTATTCGGCACTGAGAATTCAAGGCTCCTTTATACTTACAGGCATTGTAAAGTGGCCTTAGTGTATATGAGAATCAGACCCAGAGGGCTCCACAGGTGAAAAATGAAGGTTCAGTGATGCTTAAACATGCTGCTAAAGAATTGTAAGTCTGTAGTTTTTTTTTGGGGGGGGGGGTTGTTTTCCTTTTGCCCTGGCCCCCTTCTTATGTCCATGGTACTTGTTGCTCTTCGCACTTGAAATGTGAACCTTGTTAGAAGCAATAAACATTGGTCATATAAAAATTGCCAAGTATTCTGTAAGGAATTGGCAGATAAACTGTCGAATTATTTTAACAGTGTGTTGACAATATTGACACTAGTGTTAGCAAAACATCTCAACCAAGTCTTCCTGAGGAATGATTTAGAAAGGCAATGGAAGACTTGACGATTTAAAAAAAAAGTGTGTATTCTATGTATGTAGAAGCAACAGGAAGGGAAGAAAGACCAATAAGGAAAAACTCTTTACTGTAGTGAAACTAGTGAGCTTTCATAAATGACTTCTTCAAGAATGGCTGTGCCTGTGTTTTATTTATTTATATTATATACACATGCACACACACACACACGGAGCCATTCTTTACAAGTCTCCTTTCTTCTTCTTTTTTTAATTTCAGATGGGTACCTGCTGTATGTAATGGCATGGGCTCAGCAGCCTTAAGTAGACCAACGTGTGAGTAAGAAGCTTCAGACTCCCTCCCAATATTTTGAAGTATAGAAGGAAGAAATGAATCTTGCCAATGATGGTGCAATGTCCAGATCCATATTTGACTGGGACTATGTTCTGTGGGAAGTTCGTTTGACATTACTAGCAGCTGGTTTTTTCATCTACCTGGGAGTATTTCTTCTAGCTCACTGGCTTTCTTCATGGATCAGTGCTACTTATCGTGCTTTGTCAGCAAAGGAAAAGGTCTTCTGGAATATGACTATCACACGTGGCGTGTTTGGAGTTCAGAGTTGCATAGCTGGGTTGTGGGCCATGCTCATAGATCCAGTTTTTCAAGCTGACAAAGTGTATTCACAGCAAAAGTGGAGCTGGTTTAATTGCTTAATAGCCTCTGGCTTCTTTTTGCTTGAAAATGTAGGTGTTCATCTGTCTAATATTATTTTCAAGACGTTTGATGTATTCTTGGTAGTTCATCATTTACTTGCCCTTGGTGGCTTTCTTGGGCTGATAACAAACATAAAATCTGGACACTATCTACCCCTGATTGGACTGCTACTTGAGATGAGCACTCCTTCAACCTGCTTCTCCTGGGTACTTTTAAAGGTAAGAACTTGTTAATGATCTTGTTTTAATTACTGGTGATAGAAGTTTCCTTTAAAAATGTTGCCCCTTCCCTCCCCTCCCCACAAATATACATATCTGCAAACAAATAAATAATGGCCTCCAAATTTGGAGATAAGTTCTGGGATCAGGGTAGATTTTTTTTCCCTTCTAAACTGGAAATGAATTGACCAAGGGAATCCTTAATTATAACACCCTAAAAATAGTTAACTAGTGTAAAACAAAAATATATTTATTTATTTATTTTACCTATTTCATAACAAAGAAACAAAATGAAAGAGATTTAAAAAAAATAGTTTTCTGACTCACTTGTTGGAATCCAGTGCATAGGACCAAAGATTAGATGATTAAATTCAAATTTTGGAAGATTTTTTATTAAGTCTAAATAGTAACATGAGAATGGCTCATCAGGTCCAATAACTGTAATCTAGGCCTTAACATTATTGCTGGAGAATAAAGATGTGTGCTCACACACATGAGTGTTTATGTATGTTTTATATCCTCTGTGGATGTGGGGAAGGGAGAATAGACTTGAAGAGATCTGCCATGCTTGTAGGGAGAGAAGAAAACAGCCCTACTTCCCAAGCCTTAATCAGTTCCAAAGGGTATGTCTTAGTGGTTTAAACTTCAGGTCTAAAATATCTGGATTCTATAAAACTACAGCTCACCTCAGCCCTTCTGAGGTGCTTTTGATAAGAACTTAAATGGGGACGTACTTTTTGTGCATATAGATGCTAGAGCAGGCAGAGAGTCATGGTTTGCCTCAGTGGTGTTAGCTAAAATTCCCAGACCCTACTAACCCCCACTGCACTATTGTGACATGTGCTTTGTTTGAATAGTTTATTAAATGGTTTATGGAGGAAGACAATGTGCATGTAAGTGATACTGTACGCCCATCAATGTTCCCTGTAATTTTTTTATATCCATGTACTGAATGAATTTTGTTATGTGCACCAATATGGAGCTGATGTGTGGTGGGGCTGAGGGGTTTGGAGTGTGGTGTGGGTGGTGCTGGCTCTTGGGTGGGCCGGGATGAGGGGTGTGGGAGGGGGCTCAGGGCTGGGGCAGAGCATTGGGGTGCAGGGGGTGCAGGCTCCAGCTGGGGGTGCAGGCTCTGGGGTGGGGCTGGGGATGAGGAATTTGGGGTATAGGCTACCCCAGGGCTGGGGCCAGAGGACTCCCCCAACCCCTCTCCCCGCCATTAGCAGCTCAGGGGCTGAGGCCCCTCTCTCTGCTGGCAGCAGCTCCCGGGGCTGAGGACCGTGGCAGCCCTGTATGTCCCAACTTGCTCCCCTCCTCACCCATCCCCTACCTCTCTCCTCTTCAGGCCCCCTTGGCTGCGTGCCTGGGTGACCCTTTATAGCCTGCCACGCAGCTTAGGGAGAACTTAGATGCCCATAATTTATGAAATGGTTTATAATTCTTGTGGACAAAAGATTGCACATTTATACAGCACCTCTTAGCACTCCAGAGGAAAATGATTGAGAGTATGTGTGTGTGTGTGTGTGTATGGCTGTTTACATCTAACACACAGGAAAGCTAAATATGTCTCTTATTTATAGAAAACACTGACTGCCTTATCTTGAAGCAGCAATCTCATTTCTCTTTGTTGTCTTTTCCAGATTGGCTGGTCTAATACCCTTTTTTGGAAGGCAAACCAGTGGGTAATGATCCACCTGTTTCACTGTCGCATGATCATTACTTATCACATGTGGTGGGTGTGCATTTCCAATTGGAATGATGTGGTGGAAAATATGGGACTTCCATATTTTACTGTCTTTTTCATGGGATTATGTTCACTTACAATAATACTTAACCCATACTGGACATACAAGAAGACCAAGCAGCTCCTCACTCCAGTTGACTGGAACTTTTCAAATACAGCAATGAAAAATGGATCTTTTGGAAAACTAAACGGTGAAACAGGCCAAAAGAAGAGGCTATAATGCTGCAACAGATATTATGGTAAAATATGGCCAGAAGAACATGGAGCAGGTTTACTCCTGAGTGCATGAAAATAGAATTATTTACAAGACGTTTATAAACATATTGCTCAGTTGGCCGATTGTTATCAGTATTCTATACTCATTTATCAAAAGTGTTTAAAATTGTTGCTCTCTCTCTCTTTTATAATATAAATAACACAGTCAAAATCTTTGACTCAGTCAGGATTTATGCCAGCATTTTTCTCATGTTGGACAGTGCTCTGTCATTTAACAATGAAAAGCAAGCGTCTATCATTCATTTTAGAATCTCCAAGTGCTTTACAAATAGCTAATTAAGCCTCACAGCTCCTCCTTGAGGGAGATTAGCATTAATCCCATTCAGTATATGTGCGAGATATTGATAGTGACTTGTCCAAAGTTAAATTGTAAATCAGTGGCAAAACTAGGACTAGAATGCAGAACACCTGGCTCCTAGACCCATGCTTTTACCACTAGCCCATAAAATTCTATAATGAATTCTCCATCACTTGAAGTTTTTAAATCAAAACTAGATATCTTTCTGAAAGATACGAGAGAATGATGTAGGCCAAACAGAAGTTGTGGGCTTGGTGCAGAGCAGAAATCACTGGGTGAGGTTCCATGGCCTGTGTTATACAGGAGGTCAGTCTAGATGATCATATTGGTCCCCAGGCCTTAAAAATCTATGGAAAATGTAAAGTACCATAAGAGTCCATAATGAGCTGTTTGTTAGCACAATTTCTAGTGTACGAGGGTCCATTGCACAAAATCACCCCAACTATCGGCACTGACTGATAACCTGGTTGGTTGGCCAGCTGACTAGAGGGAAGTTGAGCTTTCTTTTCACTTGTGCAGGTGATTCTTCCAAATCAAGGATGTGGTTGTTGCCTGTTCCGGAACCTCTTCTGTGACCACACAGGGAGCTTTAATCTTCAGGGACACTCCTCTGTATGGTGACACTCCTACAACATAATTTAGAAATCTTTGTTTTTTATTTAGGATCTTTATTTTCTTTACAATAAAATGGCTCATTGAGGATGATAATACTTCGCTAGCATCTGTCTAGCAAAACCCTAAATCTTTCCCTGACATAAAGAAAATATTGTTGGTTTAAAGCTAACTAGTCTGGGACAACTGGTTAAAGTAATCATACCCAGTTACAGGCTTGATTGGACCAGTACTGGTTGAGGTTGTAGACAAGTGACTAATGGACTCTTCTGTGCAGGAGTGGCACCTAATGGCAGGAGTGATGCATTAGTTTTAATATATAAAACTGGCAAAACCAAAAATGTGTGTGGGGCAAATCCCACAATTTGACAAGAACTCTGCTTAATTGTAAATTTATTTCCCAAAGTAACTAGCTTCTGTAAGGCACATGGAAGTATTTTAGGTCAAGGCTCATTTTCCTAATAGTTTTGTATGTGGACATATGGGTAACATACACTGTTTTCCTAATTATAAGGGGAAAGCATAAATCAGCACATTGTATGTAGTGTAAATGAAGTATTTCACTGACACAAGCCAGGTGGAATGGGGAAAAACTGAATGCTCAGAATGCTGTTGGGCCCAAGCAGAAATGTATTAGGGAACACATCAAAGATCTGTTCCTGAGATATAGACCCTTTCACTTCTAGATCATAGGTTCAAATCCAGCCCCAGTGATGGCAATAGAGTTATCTGAAGACTGTCTAATGAACTAGGTGAAATATATTTTGTGGTCTCAGTCCAGTTCCCAGTGGACAGTACTCCAAACTCCCACCTTTTTGGCAGTCTCATGAGAAAGGCCATGAAAATCAATTACCCTGTTATCCATAGTGGTGGCCCCTCCAGATCAGAGTAAAGTCTTGTTGCTTGGGCAGCGTGACACACATTTATCCTGTCCTGCAGATAAAGAACTGGATTCCCCAAGGCAGTCAATCAAGCACTTTTCAGGAGCAGAAAAGTCACACACAAAATGTTTGCGAAAAGGGTTGAGGATGAATTCCTCATAAACAGAAAAGAAAATCTGTGACCCAAATACATAAAGAGGCCAAACCTCACTGCAAGAGGTTCCAGTGTTGGGTGCTCAGCAAGTCTGGTCACTCGAGAGCAAGATGCCACCTGGAGAAGGCATGGAGATGAGAAGTCAAAGAGGTTGGGAATGTTTTGAAACCAGAAGACTGGAGAATTTGTAGAGGCCTAAGAACAGGAGAGAAGTAGCCTCAGAAGTAGGTGAAACAGGAAATTGAGATATACTCAGAGGTGAAAGTAAGCCGGTGCGCCGTACTGGGGTGGCCTGGCTTCCCCAGGGGGCAATTTAAAGGGCTGGAGCCCCAGGCCCTTTAAATTGCCACCAGAGCCCCACTGCTGGAGCCCTGGGGTAGGGCTGCGGGGCACTGGGGGCTATTTAAAGGGCCTGAGGCTCTAGCTGCCTCTGCTGCCCTGGTCCTTTAAATAGCCGCTGGAGCCCCGCCGCTTCCCCAGGGCTCCCGCAACTATTTAAAAGGCCAGGGTGGTAGAAGCAGGGGAGCCCCGGGCCCTTTAAATAGCCCCTGGAGCCCCAGGCTGCTGCTGCTACCCCGGTGGGGGGGAGAGGAGGAGGAGGAGGAGGGGGCACTTACCCTACAGAGTAGGCTGGGGCTGGCTCTGACTCCCTCAGCCACACCCCTTCCGCCCTAGGCCCCGCCCCTTCCGGGGGCCAGAGCTGGCCCCAGCGTACCGGTAAGTCACTGGACTTACTTTCACCCCTGGATATACTTGTAATTTTTGGAGTAGTTTGCGTGGCCTTGGTTTTAGCACTTGGAGGGGCTGGGATTAGCTGTAGTGCTGGAGATTCAAAAGCATATTGGAAGGGTGTTCCCCAGTGGGATTAGGCAGCTGGGTAGGTATCTCGAAGGAACTGTGTAGGTTTTTTTTTTTTTTTTTTAACAATTGGGGAAAAAATAGGTTTTGTAAAACTGAGTTTATAAAACCTGTTATGAACAGAATAGCTTTTATTACACTGATATATAAAATTTTAATAGCATTTCTTTTTAGGAAAAGGTCTGGAAAAGAAACTTTAACTAAATCCTGGAGCCAGTGTAAACTGCTCAGGACAGGAACCTTGTAATATTTTATACTTCTTAAAGCATCTTGTACCTCAGTGGTATTTTATGAATAATTTTGTTAACCTACCAGTGTTTGCTAGTGCAAAAGAGCCAGAGAGTGAAGTTGATATGTATCTAAACTGAATTTTTATTTGGGTGGAGAAAGTGTTCTTCGGTCTTGTGAAAAATGTAGCTAGGGCATTATTTTTATTAATGTGACTTTCACCTTGATAGTGTACCTTGAGCACCGAGATATCTTGGGTGTAGTATACTTTATTTTGCTTTATTTGAAGAGGAGCGGTGGAGAAGAAGGGAGGCTCAGAACTTGTTAAAGGAAAGGATAAAGGATGAATCCCTCTAAAATTATAATCTCAACAAGTAACCTTAAGTGTACAAAATTACCTATCTGTACTAGCTATGTGTGTTCCTCATCTGAGCTGCACTTGTAGGCAGTTTGGTCAGGTTTATTGCTGTTCTGCAGATACATATAGATATATTTCTCAATTCTTCTGGACCTAGACCAGTAGCATCTATTCTCTTTTATGTTTCTTTAGTTCTGAAGGATGAGATATTAGTCATAGCAGCATTTAGGCAAGACTTTATTATCGCTGTAGTCCCAGACTAATTGTAGTTCATTTGTAGGTTTTGCTAACCCCGAATGCTGGCAGGTTAATGTACTCCCTTCCCCAGTTCAGTGCTCCAGACATTATCTTTGCCTTTATCATGAACAGGATTAATCATTGTAGTGTTTCTTAGAGCAAGGTGTTTGAGGTAATACCTTTTATTGGACCAACATCAGCTATTACCTCAACCACCTTGTGTCTCTAATATCCTGGGGCTAACACAGCTACAACAGTAGTACTTTTTGTCAGCCTTCTTGCCGATACTCCATATCTTTTCAAACAGATCCAAAACCCTCCAGCCACATATCCTGGGCTATGTACTTTGCATTGACTTGGTGTTGTGTTTTCTTTGTTTGTTAAATCAATGTTTGTTTTTAACTACAAACCTACCATGGTCATGCACTAAGCACATAGACTTCCTTGCCGTATAGATTCCAGCCCAAACTCTCAAGCACTCCTCCAGACTGCCAACAGTATCCAAGTCCTGCACATTTTTCTTCTTGTACAGTAAATGAGGATTTATATACTGTGCCCTCTCTTTCTATAACGCTCTACTCTTGCCCTCAGGGAGATGCCCACTTGACATGGATTTAGAAGTCAGTTTAAAATGTCTTTTTTAAAATACTGAATGTAGTTGGGTTCATTGTACAATATAACATGTTTTAGATGGCACACTGTCTTTGGCTTCTTTGCATCATTAAAAGTATTTTGTGGAATAATTATAATTTGTGTGACTCTTCCATTCACTGTTTTACTGATGAAATGGTGCTTTTTGAATATTCAACTTTTGTCCACTGGTGACCTGCAGTGATTAAATAAGCTTTGCAATGTATATACTAAATGTATCATTTTGTGTATTTATAATGTTTTGTTACATTTGATAAGGATAACATCATGTTCAGCAATTGTGAATAACTAAAGGATAAAGGTCTTCATATTAACAATGTTTATAAAGAAACAGGTGAAAACTGCCCATTTAATGATTACAGATCATTAATATCAGTGCAGGGTCACAATGTTTTTCTTTTATAAAGGGGATTAAAAATGCACCACTTTGGCATTATTCTTTGAGTCTGTATATTGTGTATTCCCAGCTGTGTGGCCTGCGTCTGAGTTAGACCCTGATCCTGAATACATGCATGTGAGTAACTTTACACGAGTGTAAGTATTTTCAGGTTTATCTTAACCAAAGAGGAAGAGGTCTAATGAAATTACAATTCAACGTTTAAAAGATTTACTATCCCAACCTTTTTAAAAAATAGCATTAACTTGTTTTTAAAGTGTTGCTTAAACGAATTGCCTTGATGCTAATCCCTCCCAGCCCTCTTCCCCCCGCCCCCAAAAAAACCCCTCCAGCCAAATAAAAACTTCTGTAAAATCCATTTAGAAAGATAGGCTTATCATTTGTAAACTGGAAAGAAGTTTTAGATTGCAGGATATAGTATAAAACCCCCATCATTTACAGGGAGGTTTTAGGGAAAAAAATATAAAATTAAAAAGAGAAGCCATAGCTTTGTAACTGCATGATGGACAGAGGTAAAAGCTGTAGCATCTGACACCATTACATCAAGAAACATGTCACCCACACCCTCTCTCTTCTTCCTCTTTTCCTGAGGGTTTATTTTAACTAAAACTGCCAACGTCTCCATATGCTTCTGTGAAACATACTGTCTTTAATCACATACAAGTTTTAAAAAATAACCTATCCTAAACTTTTAAAAGTTTAACATGAAAAAACAGGGTATGAGGATAAGAAAACCCACACTGATTTTAGGAGAACTTTGACAATGACTGATATCTTTTTAGTGAAACAGTTTTGTATCCAGTCTTTGTTGTCGTGCTTGAGCATGAGCGAGCCTTTGCCATATGGAAACTCACTCCGTCTTCATGAGGCATTATTTCTCCATTGTCTTGCCAAATTTCTAATCACTTTTTCATGGGATATGAGAGACAGTAAGTAAATAACATTAGCAAAAGCACTGGGAGGTTGCATACTTGGCGATATTTCTGTAACAGTACCTGCAAAGCAATAATCCCATTTTTTGTTTTTATTTATCATCACATTGAAAGGCTCCTAACGAATTAATTTTGCCGCTCATGTACAACACTCTACATTTTACTTTTACACAAGCTGTAACCCTAAATACTGTACAGCATTAAATAATACAAGATGGTAGATGAAAAACCTGAGAAATTGAAAAGAATAGAGGTGTTGTGGTCACTAAAGTCTTAGTGCAGAGGGCCTGGAGGGAAATTAAAAGACACAAGTGAAATGAAAGTGTATGATTTAAGAGACTGAAGAAGAAAATAGTTGTGTGGTTCAGGAGTACTTTGTGCTGTTTCAGATCCCCACAGTACCTAGCATGTGCGGCTCTTGTCAGAGGCACAAACAGAATACCGTTGGTTTTGATGAACTGTAACCTACCAACAAGTAGCTTCGCCCGCCCACTTCCTGGTTCCCAATAGGAAGAAGTATACAATATAAAAATATGAAAGTTAAGCATGTAAATGTTGTCGCCTTACCTCCTTTCCTTTTGATGCCTGTCCCCAGCCTGTTGTGATATAAATATGCATTGGACCAAAGTGAGAGTGACTCTATAGCCCAGTGGTTAGGGCTATATGTGGGAGACCCAGCTTCAAAACTGGCTACTGCAATGCATATTTAATTATTTATACACAATGGAACATTTCCAACAGGATAGATGGAGAGAGACTGATTCCAGAATAGCCCAGTGTATAGTGCACTTTTCTCAGAGGAGGGAGACCAAGTTCAAAATCTTTCTCCACCTCAGGTAGAGGGGGTATTGATCTCAGCTCTCTCACATCCTGCGTGAGTGCTCTAACCACCAGCCTAAATATCATTAGGGGCACCATCACCACTACCACCTCCTCCTCCAGCTGTTTTGTGTGGGGTTAGCTTACTCAGAGCACACCTACTCAATTGGGCCCCACAGGTGAGATAGCCAGGGGAATGCTTTGTTTGAGGACCCCGCTGGGGTTTAGGCATTAACTAGGCACCCAGCTGCCTAAGCTGAGATGACTGTGCATATGCTGACTAGCAGAAACATAGGCAGCTGGGGACTTGAGCAGTGGCAGTTGAACAAGGATTCTGAGGATCTCAGTGGTGCCTAATACGGCAGTTAGACTCCTAAGTCCTTTTATGGATCTAGCCCTAAATGTCATAATGGCAGGAATCCATTAGGAAGCAAACCAATATTTTTATCACTATTTGGCCCTTCACAGGACTAGTGGCAGAACAATAAAACTAGCAGGAGCCAGTGCACTTTTGTTATGATTTCAGATGTACTTGGTGTATCGTTCTCAAAGTTGGTGGGCTGAAGAGATGATATGATGTGCTCTTACTCAGCAGACATTTAGATGATTACTGATATTGCTGAATATTAGTTCATAGATAAGTTACTGACTTTCAGCAATGTATTGAGACACATACCTGAGTAGTCTACATATTTGTATATTGGCTTCATTTTTTTAATAATATAAGCTCTCTAGTTCCTAAGTATTTATGCCTTAAAAATACATTTTATTATAAGACATTCCTGATTATAGAAGGTTTGTCATTGCCATCTATATGTTGTTTATTGTACATATGGGGGCAGCTCCATGGGCTCCAAATCATAGCTCCGTGGACTTTAATGGAGTTATGTCAATTAACATCAATTGAGGATCTGCCGAAGTGACTGCGGGATGTTTGCATGTTGATTCTTTGGCATTTAAGATCTAGAGGCCCCAACAGGAGAAAACAGAGGCTGAGCCTAATTCTGAAGCTTCTGCATTACTCCATACCCAGCAATCTGACAGGAAATCTGACAGGAAATCGTGACAGGAAACTTAACTTCAGAGTATTCCAGGAACAGGTGTGAACATTTCCTTTATTGAACCAGAGGAATGATTCTGAGTGCCAAAGCTTTGCTAGGATCTTTATAGGACACACACAGTCTATTTCCCTAAGAACATGCAATCTAGAATAAAGAGGAAACCACTGTACACTGTGATGTGTGTTTTAAAAAGAACCATCAGCTGTGTTTAAAACCATGGATGTGATGTACATTGCTGAAAAATATTTTTTCTGTTACTTAGTTCTCTTTAGAATACCTGCAAGGTAATAAAGACCCACACAAGTAAACTTCTTTGTAAACCATGAGTGAGAGTCAACCTCTGTGTGTTCTCCCATTTAGAAAACGTCTAAAATAAAGGTCTCTCAGAATAATTTTAGTGCATGGTTTTGCACCAGGGCTGGTTGTTTTCCTCTCCCTTTTCCTTCTGATTCATCTCCTCCGTTGGCTTCTGCACTCCACAAGGGAACAGCATGAGTTATCTGTTTGCAATGGAAAAACAGCTTAGTGCATATAAAAAACAGATATTGTGAAATATGTTTGCTTTTTTTTTTTTATGAGTCATTGTCCATGAAGGTCAAATAAACGCACATCATAGCAGAATAATCTTTTCTGGTGAGCAGAGCTCAGAATTACATGTTGGCTATCTGTGAAACCACTCTTTTAATAAGTCACTGCCTGCTAACTACTCAGACATCTTCCTAAGGAACATCACATCCAAGTGCAAGGTGCATTTTTTTGATGGCGCCTTCTTTAACATAAATAAAATCAACATTATAATTATAATATAAAAACCCCAGAAAGCCTAAACCCCTACCAAAACAAGTGTGCTTCACTGTAAGTGCTTCTTCTTCCAGGGGGAGGATAACAGAACAAACAACACACAACAGATGTTAGTTTAATGAACTATTGGAAAGCAAGACAAGGTGGGTGAGGTAATATCTTTTACTGGACCAACTACTGTTTGTGAGAGAGAGAGAAAAGTTCTCAAGCTACACAGAGCTCTTCTTGAGGTCACTAGAAGGGGCCCAGATACTACAGTGATGTGCACAATAGAAGAAAGAGTAGAATTCCTCTTAATTTTAACAACAATGCTTTGAAAAGAGTTGAAATGTTTGACATTCAAGAATAGCATTAGAATATCCATGAATTTAGGGGCTGGACAATGTAACTACTGTAGATTTGTATAAGGTGGGTGTTGTGTATTTCATAGGATAGCTCTGTGTGTAACTATTCTAACAATAGCATTTTGCAGAACAGTAATACATTCTCAATAAAGCAAATTCCTGCACATACATTTTGTTCTTTTTAACTGCTACTGATAGTTTTTCCTCATCTGTTTTTGTGCCATCATGGCCTATTGGATTGTTGAATCTGACTGCTGTATGAATTGTTCTCCAACCAGCAAGCTTCCAAACAGTTACTCAAACTAAACTATACAATGCCACAATGAGAAATACATTTTTATGGTGAGAAATTGCAAAGTCCATATTAGTAGTATTAAGGTTCTGTATTACATTAGCACATGAAGTTCTTAACCTGGCTTAGTGCTCTACAGTGCTGGGTGCTGTACAAATAAAGAGAGAGCCCTGACTTGGAGGATTTACAGTCTAAAAGAAACAGAAACTGATGAATGGTTGGGGATGGGGATAGACCACAAACAAATGAATATTGTGATGGCTGGCAGTTTAGGTAGCTACAACTGCAGTGACACCCACAAGAGGTGATCAGAGAGCTCAGTAAACATCACAAAGCTCACTGGGGGAAGGTGGGGAAGTAGAGGTGGTTGGGTGCGAAGCCTTATTAGTTCTAGTATATTCTCTATGAACAGATCTTGATTTTTTTTTTACTAATTTGTTTATTACTCAGAAATGAACAATTTAAGCAAATATATTTCAAACCTACAGGTCTTATCTAACACCCCAAAGATTATATAAAATGGGAAGCTTAAAATGGATCTGTGCTGAGGTGTTATTCAACAGTTGGTACCTTTAAACATATGTTCTGTGGCACTGGACTGTAATTTTTCTTATTCTAGGAACAAAAAATGAGGCAAAGCAGTGAGACCATGGTCTTTATATACAAAAAAATGAACATGTCTGTTGCTTTACTTGTGACGCCCCCTGGGACTGAGGCACACTTGTAAAAGTCATTGCAAGGCCTATTTTTGATGAAGGAGTAAACTGTTTTTCACCCATGTAAATGTTCCCTGAGAGTGGAAAATGTTGCTCACACAACCTATTGTTCCTTCCTGTTTGCCCTAGCCAAAGCAGTACTTAGTGCTCTGGGATGGAGGGAAGTGAGTGATGAGACCCAGCAAACTACTGGAAGGACTCCACAGTTTTTTGGAGGGAGCAGAGACAGGCACAGTAGTGAGAGCGTGTAAGAAGTTTGGTTTAAGTGACTTGCCCAGAATCATATAAGAGATGCTCTGTAGCAGAGGCAGGGATAGAATCCAGTTCTTCAGGGCAGCAACTGCCTTAACCATGAGTGGGAGGGTGAGGTTCTGTGACCTGCAGTATGCAGGAGGTCAAACTAGATCCCTTGTGACCTTAAAGTCTATGAGATTAAAAAAAAGCAGTCTGTGGTACCTTGCTTTCAAACCCCTGGCACGGGGGACAAAAGAATGTAAATCTGCTGTTGTGTGTAACTCATGGGATGTCCCTGCAACTACTGTCTCTCTGCAGATAGTTCTCAGGGAAAGGAGAGGGGCCCGTATAAGAACCTGAATGAACAGATGGGCTAGGCGCTAGACTTAGTGTAGCCACTTCTTACAATTGGCATTTTAGCCCCTGAGGGAGCTGCCATGACACTTGTACAGAATTTCAGCTCCACTTGTACAGAATTTCAGCTCTCTCCAGTGAAAACCCATCTGTGATTGACTGACTGCCTTTTTCAGTTTCCTGACTCCTAAGGAAGAGCAGCCAATAAGGACAGATGCAGGAGGCAGACAGAGCTCCCACCCCTCCCCTCAGGAGCTAAGAGGAGTTTTGGGGTATGGATTGAGAGGAGCCATACCATTTTCATAAAAGAGGAGGAGGGAGAAGAAAGAGTGCAGCTATTTAGGCTTCTTTCTCCTCCCTTCTTACAGAAAATGGCTCACAATTCTCTGCTCCTTCCTCCATGCCTGCAGCACCAGGCCTGGGAAAGGAGAGAGTGGGGTGAAGAACTCCTGGAGCGGTAGGAGGAGCAGATGTGCTGAGGGGCAAACAGTGGGCCTATAGAATTGAAGTGTAGCTGACAGGGCAAAATTGGTGTGGCAGTTGGGGGTGTATAATTAATTGCTGGTTTTGGGGATGAGCAGATGTAGGAGTTTAGAGGGGAGAGAATTAATTAGTTAGAATATTTGGGCTTTGGGAGAAGCTGGAGGATCAGGCATTTTATGCAATTCTATGTAATTTAATATCGCTTGGGTCTTCCAATGAGAGCTCCTGCAGCGAGAGCTAAAATCACCTTATTCCATAAATTCAGGAGGGATGGCAACACTGTCCATTATGCACGGACTGGGGGTGATTAAAAAACAAAAGACAGGCCAGTAATCTCCCATCTCCCCTTTACACCCCCAGCATCTTGCACTAGCAGTTTTTACTATTTATATCCTTACTAGATCATAGACTTCTTTAAGCACTGTATAAAGTTGTTCTTCGAGGTATAGTAACAACTAATATGTTCACATCCTCATGAAATCCAGAGGCATTGCTTTGGTACTACTAATTGTTTGCACCAGATCCAGTTGCCAGGAAATCAAGTCAGTACCACTCTGACATACCACCCTGATGCAGGCCTCTCCTGTACTAAAAGCTAGAGACGTTCAGTGAAGTAATGATTCTGTCACAGTTCAGGGGAACTGTACCTTAATTCCCTTTCTGTGATCCTTCGGGGGCACCCACTCTAGGCTCCCGGCTCCTCAGTTGTCACCTTTCTTGGCTGGAGACCCAATCTCTCTCCTGCCTGACCAGGATTTTTCCAGGCTGCACAGTTCCCTGCTTACACTTTGATATTCTCAGTGAAACAGACTGCCTAAACAGGCCAGTGGCTGTGTTTTGCTTTGTTTTTGAAGGCTTATGAACAGCATAGCTGCCAGCAGTAATAAGTTACCACACAGCCCTTTATAAGCAAGCGCATTTATTCCTAATGTGAAAATGTTGCAGAGAAAAAAAAATAAAAAACAATAGAAGTTCCTATATGCATGCCAAAGGCTTACCAGAGGTCACCCCTGCAGCTCCAACAAAGGCTCTGGTAGGACTCAGTCCCTTTCAAACCTCACAAAGGAGTGTTCTGTGGTTAGAAGTTCATAATAGTCTCAGCTCAGAACTAGCACCCAGTCTGGGTAGATCAGCCTGTTTCTTTGTACATCATGGGCCTTTGAACTTCAGATTCCATGAACAGCAGATAATGGACCCCTCCTCATGGTGCAGCTTCAAAAGGCTGGGGTTTTGCATAATGAGATGGAGTGGGGGAGGAATTTGCATTCACCGTCAACTAGATATTTCCCCGGAAGTCTATGTTGCATGTGTTGTCCCAAAAGACCATTCTTGTCTACCACAATGTTCAATAAAGTCCTTTGAACATCCAGGCCCAGAGTATTACATAACCTCTGCATTTCATACAATGGGCTCCAAAGCTATTTAAATTTTATTCAATAAGGTTTTCCCAGGTATATTGCAAGACATTGCCATCTCTGTCACAGGCTGTACTTGGCGTAGACAAGGAGCAGCCAACAAGAGCTCCAATGTGGTGCTGTGGCTAAGAGGGCTAATGTGATTCTTGGATGTGTAAGCCCCGTGGCCTGAAGCTCTGGAGGGTAGGGCGCTCACTGCTATCATCTGTCAGTGAACAGGGGAAAGGGAGGCCCAGAGCAGTTTCAGAAACACCATAAGGGAAGGATCTCTCTGCCACCATCTACTTATCAACAGGGGCAAGAGAATTAATGAACGAGGCCTGATTTGCATCTTTGTTATGTGCAAATTTTGGTTGCTTTGGAGAAAAGCTAGTTTTGGGTGAAAGGACACTGAAATGTTGTTATCCTTGTTGGGTGGCAAAAGGGCAGCTGGGTGAGAAGTCATCCCAACCTAACACCAGTCTAGCATGGTTGCGTGGTGGAGTATGGATACAAGTCAGTGACAGAGGGGGTCTTACTTTCTGGCAGGGAGTGCATTCCAGGTGGCAAGGACTCTGCTCAAAGGGCCTATATGCCACAAATCCCTATACACATTGCAAAGAGACAGTGCAATGACAGCTTTGTGACTTGAGGTGGCTTGGCAGTGAAAGGTGGATGTTTGCTGAAGCAACAGAGAGCAGCATCAGAGCTAAGTGAATTCCAGTGAGGTCCCTCAGCACCAATGAAGCTGAAATCACCATAGCTGGTGGTACTGACCTTAATGAACCAAGCAATAAAATCATAGAAGATTAGGGTTGGAAGAGACCTCAGGAGGTCATCTAATCCAATCCCCTGCTCAAAGCAGGACCAACATCAATTAAATCATCTCAGCCAGGGCTTCCCCTAGAAGCTAGAGACAGACTTGCCTGAACTCTGGGATTTTCTAACCGCTGACACCAGTGGTGAGTGGGCTGTAAGTGGATATGGAGGGGAACTTGACTGTTAAAGGGACATTTACTTATAAAGCATGACACCAGCAGCAAAGCTTATGCCCAAATAAATTTGTTAGTCTCTAAGGTGCCACAAGGACTCCTCGTTGTTTTTGTGTTAAAAGACTACTGCTGAACATACAGTAGTGGTGGGTATTTGTGTGTGTGTGTGTAGAGAGAGAGTTCTATTGTTGCTTTGTTCTTCCAAGTTGATTCTGTGTCCCCTTTTCCCCATTAAAAAGTTTCCCCTGTTTCAGTACTCAGTGCTTGTGAGTGGGGAAATATTGCTTGTTAAAGGAGCCCAGGGAAGGTACTTAGTTTTTCCGGGAAGGGGTGCCACCTGGTGGTATTTGTTAGAATTTTAGGCTATATCTACACAGGAATAAAAAACACCCAGGGCTGGTCGGGATCAACTGACTTAGGCCATGTCTACACTACCCGCCGGATCGGCGGGTAGTAATCGATTTATCAGGGATCGATTTATCGCATCTCATCTAGACGCGATAAAATCAATCCCCGAATCGACACCCATACTCCACCTCAGCAGGAGGAGTAAGCGGAGTCGATGGGAGAGCTGCAGCGGTCGACTTGCCGCCGTGAGGATGGCCAGGTAAGTCGAACTAAGATACTTCGCATAGCTGAAGTTGCGTATCCTAGATTGATCCCCCCCAGTGTAGACGAGCCCTTAGGCTCACAGGACTTGGGTTCCAGGGCTGTAAAATTGCTGTGTAGACATTTGGGCTCGGGCTGGAGCCTGAGCTCCGGGACTCTGCAAAGATCTTTTATCCCTGTGTAGATGTACCCCTTAAAGGATCCTCTAGGTATTTGAACCTGGCACTCGTTGCTGTTGACAACACCAGGCAGAAGGATTACAGATGTATAAATGGGAGTATTTAGTAGAAGTAGCGAGGAGGAATTACAGCATTGGCGTGAGCACTACTGGAATACTATGTCCAGTTCTGGTGGTCACACTCAAAAGAAGACATGACAAAAGGCAAAGGGTTCAGAAAAGAGCTACAGGTAGGATTTGGGGTCTGGAAAACCTGCTCTATAGTGCAAGACTTAGGATACTCAATCTATTTAGCTATCAAAGAGAAGATTAATAGGTTGATTTGATCACAATTTACAAGTACCAAAATGAAGAGAAGATTTGTGACAATTAGAGATGTTTATAATGTTGCAGTCAGACAAAGGCTTGAAGCTGCGCTAGATAAATTAAGGCTAGAAATAAGGACACAATTTTAACATTGCCTTTAATGATAATTAACCATTGGATCTGATTACCAAGGGATGAGGTGGATTCTCCATCATGTGAAATCTTTAAATTAAGATTGGAGGTCATTCTAAAAACATGCTCTAGCTCAGTCACAGCATATGGGCTTGATAAGAAATGACTGGGTAAATTCCATGGATTCTGTTATATAGGAGGTCAAACTAGATCAGAGGTGGGTAAACTACGGCCCGGGAGCCACATCCAGCCCTTCAGATGTTTTAATCTGGCCCTTGAGCTTCCGCTGGGGAGCAGGGTCCGGGGCTTGCCCCATATGTGCCGCCTGGCCGCACCTCTGTGTAGAAGCCAGAGGTGGGACATACCACTGCTTCCAGGACCGGCTTGAGGTAAGCGCTGCCCAGAGCCTGTACCCCTGACCCACTCCCGCACTCCAACTCCCAGCCCTGATCCACCTCCCACCCTCTGAGCCCCTACATCCCAGCGCAGAGCACCCTCCTGCACCCCAACCCCTCATCCCCAGCCCCACCCCAGAGCCCGCACCCCCAGTTGGAGCCCCCACCCTCCCCACATATCCCATCCCGCTGCCCCAGCCTGGAGCCCCCTCCTGCACCCTGAACTCCTCATTTCCGGCCCCACCCCAGAGCCCGCACCCCCAGCTGGAGCCCTCGCTCCCTCCCGCACCCCAACCCCCAATTTCGTGAGCATTCATGGCCCACCATACAATTTGCCCACCCCTGAACTAGACGATCATAATGGTCCTTTCTGGTCTTAAAGCTTATGAATGATATTTTTATTTCTCTATTTTCCTTGTTCTGATTTTTTAAAAAAAGTAATATGAAAATTAATTTAATTCACCATTTTATAGTCACTTTAAAAGAAATTATCTTGTAATTTTTTCCATGCATTTTAAGAGTGAGGATTTTAAGTGCTAGTTTAGTAATATGGTGTACTGTGTACTGATAATGCATAGCTGTACATAGTCACAATGCGAGCAAACATGTAAAATACAGCCTGATTAAAAATGTAGATGAAAGCCAGGCAACTTAAGAAGCATTTTCTTTTGTTGAATTGTCATACTGCAGAATAAAATCTCTATTTAATCTTTAGTATAGCATATTGAATTGTCTATCATTGTACATATTCTGTTTGATTGTGCTTGCATGCTCCCATCAACAAAGCACTTAGCTGCCCATATTTTTAGTTATTTATGCTTTGTTATGCTTAAAAGGGAGAAAAGAACTTAGGAGCCTAAATTCCATTGTCTGTTGATAGGATTTAGACTCCTACATGTCTAAATCTCTTTTGAAAACAAGATTTAGGCTCTTAGATTGGTTAGGTGTTGTGACACTGAGTGCGGCAATGCCTAAACAGCTTTAAAAATCTGGGCCTAAAACACTTCAGCATCAAACAATAGGACGATGTAGTGAGCCTAGAATAGCAGTTTGTTATAGGAACCTTTCATACTCCAAGTATCCCAAAGCATGTTACATAATACAGCAATAACTGTAATATATTATCGTCGGTCAGTGCAATCATCCCTAGAGTAGATGAAGTGTTGAAAGAGTATTTAAAAGCATCTATATTTCTCCACACAAGGTGGCAGTAACTTTATATGGATATACAGGATAGTACACATATGTTCCTGTAGCGAGGCGGTGAGCTACCCCACAGCCCCGCTGAGGGCCAAACCTCCCCTACTATCAACATGGGCGGAGCCACCGGGTCCGGCGCCCGCCCCTCCGAGGTCACGGCCCCGACCCGGAAGTATAAAAGCCCGCCTGCAGCGCTCAGTGGAGCCCAGGCCGGCAGAGAGAGCAGACGTCCCTGGTCGAGCTCCCGCTTGGGAGACAGCCGCAGGCCGCGAGCAGCCTGCTGACTCACTGGGCCGGTCGAGCCTACCTCTCGCCAGGTACCCCGAGGAGGACTGGCCAAGCCTGCCCCGGGCCAGCTACCCCGAGGAGGACTGGCCAAGCCTGCCCTTTGCTACCTACCCAGAGGAGCCAATGCTGGTGGAGAGCACCGATGACATCAAGACGGCCCAGGTACCATACGAGGGGGAGTGTGGAAGTAGCCCGGGGGCAGCCGACCCCAGTCTGGCTGCTGCACTGCCAGAGCCGATGTCAGTGTGTTGCGGCCAGGATCCCCACTGACAGCAGCGAACGTCCATCGCTGCTAGGGCCCCGGGCTGGGACGCAGAGGAGTGGGAGGGCCTGCGTCCCCCCTGCCACCCACTCCTTGGGTGGCAGACTCCCCCTTTTTCCCTGGGTATTTGCTTGACTATTTGATTATTGCCCCGCCCTGACCTAGGGCCTGGGCTGCCACAAACTGACCCAGCCCCTGCTTAAGGGCCTGGGTATTTGCTTGACTATTGGATTACTGCCCCGCCCTGACCTAGGGCCTGGGCTGCCACAAACTCCGACCCAGCCCCTGCTTAAGGGCCTGGGTGTTTGCCTGACAGTGTGATTGCTGCTCCACCCTGATTGAGGGCTCGGGGCTCTTTTCTGACTGTAGCGAGGCAGTGGGCTACCCCACAGCCCCGCTGAGGGCCGAACCGCGGCCCAAAACTACTACAGTTCCCAAAGCCATTAACTTTTTACAGGAGTATTTTTATTTCAGTTTGTTACAACAAATATATAAAAACTAATAATGGTCTTCAGTTCAGTTACAGGAAAATGCACACGTGTCGTGCTCAATCCAAAGCATAGGGAAATGCACAAGCTATTTAATATACTGCTCAAAAGAATAAGCACTACAAGCTTTTGTTGCAATTGTTTGCCTACATCAGTTTTGGACCAGGACTCTATTGATTCTGTGGGATTCATATTAAGATAATTATCATGTTAAGAGAAAATAACTGTATTAAGCAGAAACAATTGGAAAAGATTAAATTAAAATTGACAGCAATTGTAGAGAACACATTGTTAAACAAATTGGCGTTTTTGAATCTATTAATTTTAAATAAATAATTTCCTTTGTATCTTGAAATTAAAGTGACTCCAGAATAGCTACAGTGGCCTAGATCCTTTCATCCAGCTGAGTTGCTCAATAGGACATACAGCTGAGGAGCAAAGCTGATTATATATCCAGCTGCTCAGAGGTTGGTTTGTAATGCCCCCGTGAGCACCAGTCTCAGAGCTGTGCTATTTTGCACCCATCAGTAACAGCCACTAAGAGCTGTTCCTGCAGCCAAGGATTTCCAGAGCCCAGCTTCACTTCCATCTGACAAGTCCTCTTCAATGTTGGAATGGCCTGTTGTGTGACTGAGCAGCTGCTTAACACCAGCAAACCAGTGGAAAGCAGTCACAATGGGGGCCAGAACCAGTAAATCGTACTCTACTCATAGGTCAGTAATAGAAATCTGCAGGAGTATCTTGTGGTAATGTATATGAGACAGAAGAGAGAAATAGTGGTCCAAGCAAATAAGCAGCACATTTTCTCATATCTGTTTAAAAAATATTGTGCATAAGTTAAAGATACCTCCATGGCACTTAAATCTCAATGACCAGCACTTATTTACCAAGCCACTGGAGATCTCACTGAAGTGAGCAGAAGACAGCTTATATGTGAACTAGAGCTTCAGCAAACTATTTGAAGCCATAGCGACACAGGGCTTTGAAGTCATCAGATCCATTGTGCACTGTAATACGGTAGATTTCACCAGGAACTTGTTTGTTCTCTCATCTTCTCCTCAGGGAGAGAAATGTACAGTGGAATGTCTTGTATTGGTAGGGATTTAGGTTTGGGGTGGGAGTTAACTATCAGCCATTATATGATAAACACTTTTGAGCAAGTCCCACATTCTGTCCAGTAGAGAGCAGTCAGTGGCATGCATGGACAGTAGCCAATACATTTAAAACTCATGCATGCACTTCAGCTTAAAGCTTTAGGCCTCTCACCAGGTAATGTCCCATTAAAGGCTAAATTCTGGCCTGTGCTGTGCACACACAAAACCCACTGTGAAGTGAGAGTGAATCAGATGTGTGCCTCCATCCTGCATGCAGTTCCACTTTTTCAAAAAAGGCTTGTGATTCTGGGTGCCCAGCTTGAGACACCTTAAAAGGCTTGATTTACAGAAGATGGGTTGTTCAGCATATCTAGTTCTTTTTAGGTTTGTTAATTTGGGGACCCAAACATTGAGGAAACCAAACCCACTAATAGCTGTTAAGAATGTAAGCTTTAGATATTCAGGTGAGAGGTATCTTTTTAGATATCTTGATAGATAAGGTAGACCCAGGGCAGCATTTGGCCCTAAAATTCCAGCCAAGATCCAATGTGGAAGATATAGCTCTACATCATGCTGTCAAGAAATTAAAATTTCATAAATGGGAACTGCTGAAATGTAAAGGGGACTGCCTCATGGTCTGTTCTGCTTTTGTCTGTCAGTGTGGAGGGAAGGAAGCACAGGGCTGGACCGCTTCACAAAGTGGGAGAGTACCAGTAGTGAGAAGAGTAAGGTTTGTTTGGGCATTGACTTCAGAGGGTAGTAAGCAATGTTCGGGAGGCCTCAGCATGCTGGCAGGAGCAAGCTGTCAAATGTTTTAAAAAACTGAAATCAGAACAAGAGCAACAACTGAGCCACTGTGAAAATATTGTGAAGTTTTCCCAAGTCTTGTTTAATGCATGTTTCTTCTCTGAGATATGACTATAAAAATGGCCCTGTGGTGTTCCATGTCTTATTGTGGGGGCAGGGATATCTCAGTGGTTTGAGCATTAGCCTGCTAACCCCGGGGTTGTGAGCTCAATCGTTGAGGGTGCCATTTAGGGAACTGGGGTAAAAATCTGTCTGGGGAGTGGTCCTGCTTTGAGCAGGGGGTTAGACTAGATAATCTCCTGAGGTCCCTTCCAATCATGATATTCTATAAGCGTCTCACAAGGATTTCTGTATCAACTATGTTCAGCATATAGGTAAAGAGATTTGGTCTTTTTCCTAACTGTGGGCCTTGCAAACTCAGCTTGGGTTTTAAAAGCCAAGCTCCATGCTCTGCATCTCATGCATCAATAGTAGAAAAGATTCTAAAGACCAAATTATGCCTTCACTTACACTTGTCTTACAATTCTGCCCTGAGGGCATGATCCAGTGTTCATTGACATTAATGGGAGTCTCTCCATTGGCTTTGGATCAGGTCTTTAGTGACATCCAGGCATGTACACTGGCTTTATAGGCAGTCACACTGATGCAAGCCTATGCCACTTTCTATCTCCCTTCCTCTTTGCTGTATAGGTGGAGTGGAGCTCAATGGACCACATCCAACAGAGGGGGGTTGTGAGAAGGGCCAGGCAGCATGTACTTCCTCCCCTGGATAGCTGTCTATCTCCTTCTAAGTTACTGCTATAAAGGCCAGCTGTGTGCAGGTTTGGATATCAAGGGCATGGCCACGGGGCAAGTGGGAATGGGGAAAGTGATGCTTCACAGCTTGTAGCCTTGCAAAGTCATTTGGGAGCTACCATACTTAATACATCCTACAGAGACTCCCTTTGTGGCTTTTCTAAATCATGAGGGATGGTCTGCCCCTCTGGAATGGCACCAGTCTGTCTGTAACAGGAGTCAATGTAGTGGTGGCTCAAGATCAAAACTGGAGGTAGAGCCCCATTGTGACACCTTGGAATCCCCTTATTCACCACTGTCGTATAAGTAGGATATGTTTTGCACAAAGTATGCCTTGTGAGGTATCATTCTAAAAGTCTTGATCTGCTAGACATTAATATCTCGTTGGATTGTATATGCTATGTATGTGTTACTGAAACATGTTGTGAGAACACCCACAAGCAGCCTTTCAGGCACAACAGTAAAAAGGCCAAACAATGTTAATGGCTTACTAAGGAAATGCACACAGGCACCAGGATTACCCCAGGAACTGCATACAATAGAAACCTCTCAGAGATAGCACTACACAATGGGAACTGTTTGACCCAGGTCACAGTAAAAGAGCTTCCCAACAAGTGGGAAAAGATATAAAAGGGGGGAATGACATCATGATGGCACCTCACTCTTCCTACAACACCACACCTGGAAACACTCGAGGAAAAAAAAAAAAGACTGAATTGGGGGAAAATGATGGTCCCAGGCTGAAAGGATTTCTAGCCTGTATATGAAAACCTGGGAAACCCAAGCTGCAAAACAAATGCAGCTTGTGCCTTAAACAGGCTGGCAGATTCTTATCACTCAGGGTGAGAATTTACTAATTAATATCCTACTTATCTAGTATGTTAAACTCAGTTTGCAGTTTTGTTTCTTTACTAGGTAATCTGCTTTGATCTGTTTGCTATCGCTTATAATCACTTAAAATCTATCTTTTTGTAGTTAATAAACATATTTTATGTGAGATAACAACCTTGGCAAATAATGCATTTTAAAAATCTTGGCCTACTAAGAAACATTTATATAATTATGTTCCCAGTCACAAATCTAGCATTCTGGAGCAAAGTCACTAAAACATAGTCCACGGGGCGGCTCCAGGCACCAGCGCAGCAAGCGCGTGCCTGGGGCGGCAAGCTGTGGGGAGGGGACAGGACGGCGTGCCGGTTGCCGTGAGGGCGGCAGTGAGGCAGCCTTCGGCGGCATGCCTGCGGGAGGTCTGCCGGTCCCGTGGCTTTGGTGGCAATTCGGTGGCGGGTACGGCAAAGGCGTGGGACCAGCAGATCACCCGCAGAAAATGCCACCGAATCCACTTGAGCTGCCTGACTGCTGTGCTTGGGGCAGCAAAAAACATAGAGCCACCTCTGATAGTCCAACAAACAAATGTTTATTTAACATGCCCCTCACTTTTTTCCCTCCACCGCACCCCACTCACCGGTGTTGTCCTTGGTCAGTGGAGACTCAGAGATCAGAGGTGCTTTCACGTGAGTACACCTCCCAGATGGGGGGCAAGAAGGCACCTTGCTCGTTCCTCCAGCTGCTCACTGTTCGCTCTGGCCACTGCTGTTCGTTGTACCACCACTCACTCCACCACTCTGTTCCCAATGGCCCTGCGCCGTCACCTTCTGCTGCCACCTGCAACTGTGACCTCTGCGAGTTGGTCTCTTGAGGCTCCATCCAGCTCTCAGTGATTTCAGCTGAGCTCTCAGTGAGGGAACCTCACTGCTAGTGCAGGCTGGCAGAAACACTGTTCCCACAGCAGGACTAAGCACTTAGACCTGATTATCAGTGATTTCAGCTGCAGTGGTCACTTAAGAGAACTAAAGACTATCTATGGAGCCTAATCAGCTCTGTCTTTAAACAGTGGAGAGGGACAGGTCCCCACCCTCTCTCTTGATGCCCTCAATCAGCACAGGCTAAGTACAGTTCTACTGCCCTTTACTCAGACAAGAACAACTACATTTCATTCCCTCCGCATTCAAGTGATTTGTAACCCAACCCCAGCCAAAATCTATCACTTGGGCAACACAGCTCTGTGTGCTGGATACCCAGGTAGATTAGGTGTGAATGTAAATACAATCTAGTCCTGAAGCCTTTCCCCCCCAGCTCATCACTAGATGTCAGGGAGAGCTCATTTAGACTTTGCATACAAATCATCATTTGAAATTATTAGGTTGGCCAACATCACCGAAATGAATGCACTGACATTGTCATAAAAAACAACAGCTGTATAAGGAAGCTAGTCTATGTTCATACTTTTCAAATCTATTATACTTTTTCAGCTACACATATTTTATCATACACTGTATATGTTTTTAAAGTGTGTATTAATGTTTCAATTTCAATTCAAATTTCCAGTCACTAAATTGGCATGTAACTAGTTCACAAAACTGGTGGGGGGTGTTGGGGAAATTCAGGGGGGTTGTAGGGAAATCACTGCCTAGCGATGTTGACAGCTCCCTCCCTGCCCAGCTGTGCACAGAGGCGCAATTAGGCGGGTCACGTGCCCCGGCAGGAATGTGGTGTCTGTAGTGTTTGCGGAGGGAGAGAGAAAGGCCGGTCTGTAGCCTTCCCCTCCCCTTCCAGCTGCAGCAGAGAGACTGGCAGGAGAAGGAGCCAACAGGCCGGCGGAAGTGCTCCCGGCCCCGCCAATCGTTGGGAGGCTAGTCCCAGGGTTCCACACCGGGGTGGGCTGTGCTGCGCTGTAAGAAATTTGATATATTTTAAAAAGGGGCGAGCGAGACAATTGATCCTGCAACTGCAGCAGTGAGGAGGAGGCTGCGGCAGCTCCAAAGGTGACGGGAAACGGGTGAATTTCAAAACAAGCAGCAGCTCTCTCAGTGCGTGTCGGATGGTGAGTGCTGCCTGGGACCAGCTCTCTTAGTGTGGGTGGGCATCTCCGGGGAAGCAGCTCTGTGTGCCGGGGGGGGGGGGGGGTGTAAGATTGGGGCGGGTGGAGAAAGTTTAGTGACGTGTCTGAATAGGGAAACTAACTTATTTTGCGGACAGGATGGCATCCCCTTGAAGATGGATGTCTGAGGTCCTTCCTCCCACTCCAACGACACATATGTTCTCTCCCCTTGCGTGGAAAAGTTTAAAGCTTCTTATAATCGAAGCCTTACCCTTGCATTGCTTCGTGGATAAGTGAGTGTGTCTTAAATCATGGCTTGTGGGCCTGTGTCGCTTCTTTTGGATTCTAAAATAACCGGGTCCGGGACTGAGTTGCCTTCAGGATGGGCACACGCAAGAACACCAAACTAAAAACACATTGCACTTAGTGTTCTTTTGCTCTCATCAGTTCTGTTTAAAATGACATGAACACGTCCTGCTTTGTCTCAGTGCAGGGTGTTTTGTATATTTAATTCCTAGCAAATCATCATCTGCTTTGTTTTTGTTGTTGTTTTTTTTTTGACTATGTAAATAAATAGTGCTTCTCTGACACTGGAGCGCTGGGGATACCCTACTAAATTAAGCCTTTAGAGAAGAACGATCACTTTTTTCTGTAGAAATGAAAAACCCAACCCTTTTGAAATCAGGTTGAAGATTGTTGTTTTTCTCTTTTAATAAACTTTCTCTGAGAGAAAGTACTTGTGAGCTGTAGGATGATTGGCAGACAGGTGGCTGCTCAGAGACCTCCATATCTTTCAACTGAGACTTTTCTCCATTTGGGAGTTAAACTTTTCATGCAGTTTCAAAGACTGCTCATTTATGTTTTGGCACCTTTTTTTCTTTTGTACATTTTTAAAAGGTCAAGCACATTGGGCCAGAGGACATTTTCATGTCCCTACAATTGTAGTTTCTGTGAATTTCTTATTTTATGCTTAAAATTTCCAGTGAGCTAGAATTCATGTGTACCCCAGTTGACTTGTGGTGTAAAATAATATAACAGAGAAGTACTTGCAAATCTTCTGGGTTGTGGACAGCTGGGTTAAAGTTATTTCTAAAAAAAAAATCACCAGTGCGTGTGAAGGAGTAGGAGAAAATTTGTTTGTATTGTTGCTTTCTTGTATTTGTTTCTATTAGAGTATGTTTTACCCACATAAAGATTGATTCATTACAAAAATAAGTGAGCAATGATGGCATGTACTACTTTTCTAGACTAGCAATATTTCTGATGTACGATACGAACACAAAAGAAACTATTTTCACTGGTTTTCAGCTGTAAGGTAGCAAGTGCTCAAGATGCAGTTAAATGTGTATGCTTAGATTTATTAGCAAAAATATATATATTCTCCAACTTTGGGGTTCTGCCCAGTTTTCAGATTGGCACCCACAAATCACATGGGAGTGATTAGTAAAAAATAAAAATAATTTCAAGGACATTGTATCACTTTAGGCTCACTCTTTTTATTTAACAGTGTACTTGTCCAACGTTGTTTTTTTGATAGGCAATTAAAATCAATGAAGTTATGTAAAACTAATAAAAAATATGAATAGTTATAGTATGGTCAAACAATTCCTTCCATATACAATATATAAGAGAGACAAGATAGATGATATGAGAAAGTATTTCCTCCTGGGACCAACATGGCTACAACACGGCAACACACCGTATATAATCAATATTTCCCTTGATTTCTTTGTAGTTGAAATTTTTGGATACAGAAGCAATGCCATAGTGTGTGTGATCTCAGAACATGTGCTTTATAGAAGATGACTTGCTCTTTCAGTATTAGATCAGACTATGATCCATCTAATTCAATATGGTGACTTCAGCAGTGGCCAGTACCACATGCTTGGGAATAGACAATTAGGGAATAACTTGCCCATAGGAAAAGTTTCTTTCTACCCCGATCAGTTAGTACTTGGCTTGGGTCCTGAGGCATGCGTCTTTATATCCTTCATAAATTTGCCTCAGTACAACTGTGGATGTTTTTATTCAGGACTACTTATGAATCCTAAGATCTTGGCCACAGTATCTGTGGCAGCAAGCTCCAGAGGTGAATCAAGCTAGGTATAAAAACGTATTTCCTTTTCCCTGTTTTAAATTTGATGCTTCTTAATTTCACTGTTATACTAAAAATGATTTTCCCCTCTTCTGGTGTAAATCAGTTTTTATTAATGGAATAGGAAAATATCATAACTATAAACCTCTTATTCTTGTAAAGAAATGGGATATTTTCCCAGAAGCCTCTCTTGTCTTTAGTAAACCCTGATGAACCATGCTTTCTGCAGTAAAACCAAAGTCCTGCATTTTCCATTTTGGAGACGTAGTATATGTATTTCCTGCCTGATCCTGAGAGGTGCTGAGTACCTACAATTGCCATTGCAGTCAGCCACTTCTAGGAGAGTTGTGGTCATTCAGCTGCTATCTCCTCTGCATCAAGCCCTTCATTCTTTTCACTTGGGTGATCTGTTTGATCTTAGCTTTGATTATATGACTTCAGGCATTGTTCAGTTTAATGCATCTTATCCCATTCCACCCCCAGGCTCAGTAGCCCATGAACTGTTCACATGTGTAGCTGGTCAAGGACAGTAGTTCTTTAGACACCAACTTGACATTGGATATTTGTGAAAGTTGTACGCCCAGGAGTTTAACGTTTTAAAAGTAGAGGTTAGCACAGCAGTACAACACGCTTTTTTCTGTAAGAAAATGTCTATGGATATTCTCTTTTTCATATCTGCACGCACAATATATAGCTTATTTTAAAAAAAAATAAGTGTCTGTAATTGAATTCCAAATTACCTTTGACATCTTAAATGGCACCTTGGTTCCTTCTCTACAGTTCCTTGGTAGAACTAGAGGTATTCTATTTAAATGTTTTACCGGTAATCTTGCTAATTGTTTCACTACTCAAAAATGTGTAAAGCAATCCCTAGTATAATTATATCATTAACTCTTAAAGCAAAAGAATAGCCTTCATTCAAAAGCTATCTGCTGCGATGAAATAGTTATTATTTCAGTGTAGTGATTCCAAGGTTTAAAATAAAACTGAGCAGAGTTATAGCCTGCATTTGTATCATAACTAAATGTCGGGATTTCCTTAAGATGCAAGGGAGGAGAGGGGAAAACTAGCAAATGGAATGAGCAGCCCAGCTATGGAAAGGAAGGTAGTTTTTAAAAAAAAAATGCTTTGTTTTAGTCTTATCATAAAATAATGTACAGCTTGATCCTGCAAGGTGCTGAGTGCCCCCTGCAAGATGCTACATGACCTCAACTTCCATTAAAACTAATGTAAGTTATGGGTACCCAATGGCTCTGCTATCCACAATTCTACTCTAAGCTGCAAAGATCAGGCTACCCCATTCACCTCCTCTCCACAAGCAATATACTTACTTTCTTGAGATGGGTCTGAGATTCTACCACCCAATAACCAGGTAGCTACCTGGACCTCTCTCACTTTACAAATACCCCAAAGTAATTCTCCAGGAAGCTGATTAGACACTCTGTGACCTAGAGGAGCTGACACATACATCCATTATATTACATTCTCATGGTTAATAATTTTTAGAAAAGAGGCCAAATTCTTAACTGGTGTAAATCAGTGAAGCCTCATTTACTTCAATGACACTGTGTCAATTAACATCAGCTGAAGAGCAGGCCCAATAGTTTAAATACTTATCCTAGACCTGTGTCTATGTTATAAGGAAAAATAACAAGGAGTCCTTGTGGCACCTTAGAGACTAACAAATGTATCTGGGCATAAGCTTTCATGGGCTAAAACCCACTTCATCAGATACATGGAGTGGAAAATACAGAGGTAGGTATAAATGCACTGCACATAAAAAGATGGGAGTTGCCTTACCAAGTGGGGGGTCAGTGCTAACGTGCCAATTCAATTAAGGTGGAAGTGGGCTATTCTCAACAGTTGACAAGAAGGGGTGAATACCAAGGGAGGAAAAATCACTTTTGTAGTGCTAATGAGGCCTGTGTAATCAAGGTGGCCCATTTCAAACAGTTAACAAGAAGGTGGGAGTATTAGCAGGGAGAAATTAGTTTTTGTAGTGATCCATCCACTCCCACTCTTTATTCAGGACTAATTTGATGGTGTCCAGTTTGCAAATTAATTCCAGTTTTACAATTTCTCATTGGAGTCTGTTTTTTGAAGTGATTTTTCCTCCCTTGGTATTCACCCCTTCTTGTCAACTGTTGAGAATAGCCCACTTCCACCTTAATTGAATTGGCTCGTTAGCACTGACCCCCCACTTGGTAAGGCAACTCCCATCTTTTCATGTGCTGTGTATTTATACCTGCCTCTGTATTTTCCACTCCATGTATCTGATAAAGTGGATTTTAGCCCACGAAAGCTTATGCCCAGATAAATTTGTTAGTCTCTAAGGTGCCACAAGAACTCCTCATTGTTTTTGCTGATACAGACTAACACGGCTACCACTCTGAAATATGTTATAAGGATGGCCCACACTATGATAAGGATATAGGGACAGAATTACAGTTGTTTTGGCTATTTCAACTCTGTATTTCCATACTTCCAAGCTTTTATTTTTATATCTAACCTTAGTTTTCAGTTTCCTGACATTCTAAGATATTAGATTTTTAAAACTGCGATGTTCTTTTAAAATGTTGGGTTTCCCCCCTTACGTTATTGATATGTATTTCATCCTTAAATCCATGTTAACAAGTTTTTTTTCCCTCTGGGAACTTCCTTCTGTTGTAAATGCTTGTTTTGAATTTTTCCCTCCCAGGACACTTTAGTTTGTTATTGATCTTCAGACATTGATGGTATTTATCTGTGCATCATCAAGTACTTATGTTGCGTAATATAAACACCACAGATGCTCCTGTTGTGAATTTTGGTCCTGCTGGAGCCCCTATATGGCTTTTAAATATTTAAAAAGCTAAATCAAGCATGATAATGCTCTCTGGAGCTTAATGGTATCTACTTATGTTAAACAGTCTTATAACAGAAAATCGCTTACAACCTTAGATATGGAAAGGCTAGTGTCTTTCTATAATGAAGTAGACAACTTTTCTAGTGTTTAGAGGCAGATATAATTTTTCTACAATCTGATTTTTATAGAGATCATTTTTCATTAGCACCATGTTCTGAAGTGCTTAAGCCAAATTACATAATCTCGGTATGAAGGTATTTTGATGAGATCTTTCTGTTTTTTTTAAGTCTCTTATTCAGACCTACAATCATCTGGATTATTCAAATATTTTTCATTCCTACAAAATTGAGGGCACTGTATGTGCTGAAGTAATTGATATTGTGGAATTCATACCTTGCTTCATTGCTACACTTGGAGGAAGAGATTTTTCATTCCGTTTCTCTCTCTCTCTCTGTTTCTATTTTGCTTTAGACTATTTCAGATTTATTTTAAAATAAATAAATAGTTTCCAGTGGCAGTTCCAGGTTAGAATTGCATAAGTGACACCAGAACTCTTCTTATACACTTGTTAATTAAGAACACTTTTGAAAGTGCTTCTTAGTCTTGTCTGGCTGTTCATTTAACTACTGTACATGTGCCTTTTCTCAAGTCTAGCTCCTGTTTTGGTGCTGTTACTGCAGTGTGCCCTGGAGCAGCTGTCCCATGTGAATGCTTCATATGGAAGATGGACAGTGTTAAATCAACAACTGTGAATGAAAATGTAAATGTCTCTTACTCTGAATTTTTACCATTTTCAAGTTGGTCGGTAACCCTGCAACCCAATGGCAGAGTTACTAATGAGTGTTCCACACATTTTTTAAGGAGAATACATAGATAATGGGTGTTTTAAGAGCTGTTTTGTAGATGTCTATGTACAGTCATATTACTGAAAAATGTACACATGTGGGTTCACAGAATTTTTAAGTTCTTCGAGTGATGGTCCCTGTGTGTATTCCGCACATGGGTGCATATACATGTCATGCACCCAAATCCGGAAATTCTTCAAAGCAGTGTCCTTTGACGCACCCACACATACTGCTGCATGGAGTCCTTCACTCCATGCATAATCTGTAAAGTAAAATCTTTGTAAATAGTTTTATATCTTAGCTTAGTAGTTGGTATATTTATATAGTTAGTATAGGATAGTTCCCTTCCCCTTCTCTCCCCCCCCCCCCATCAGGGGAAATTCTCATCACCCTGGAACTATGCCCAGAATCCCAAGATGCAAGAATTGTCTCCTTCCCTTGCTCCTTCTCCATCACTGATGAGCATCAATGGTGCCTATATTAACAGAGTGAGGCACATCTCTGCAAAGTGCAATATCTGTCAATCCTTTCCACCTATAACTAGAGAGGCTCAAGAGCGCTAACTAAAAAAGTTGCTATGAGCCCCCACTCTGACGTGGGCCGGGAGACCTCATCGCCCCCCGTACATTGGCCTCAACTGACCAGCAGTGCCCCTCCAAACACTAGCCTTGGAGCGGAGCCTTTACCACCAAAGCCCAAGAACTCCTTCTATAAGGCTCCCCATGAGAGTAAGGGGTACTCTCATGGGTGCAGGGACAGATCCCCACAGAGGACTGTCCAGAAGAAATGTGTTTCCTCCCTGAGCTGTCACATATTGTACCCATGGAACCAGCTCTGCTGAAGAGCCCCAGGTTGGAGGGCAAGGCATGGGGGAGGGAGGGGAGGGGATCTGCTAATTCTGGTGGTGACTGCGGTACCAAAGCAGAAAGCCAGACGCTTGCCAGTCCCAGCTATGAATGCAGGTCTGGACTCCTAATCGGTGCCTCCTCATTTATCCAGAAACTGTTTGGATGTGACGCACAAGCCACATCCTTCAGGCATCTCTGCTGGAACTCCCTGGACTTTGGGCTGTATGGAGACAATTGTAACACCGGAGGATATGTTCCTCCCCTACTTGCAATCTCCACTCCTTTCAGGCCCTGCCCTCCTGAGGGACTTCCTTAGTCTGGAGCAAGAATCATTACTGGTTTCTCAGGAACAGTTCCATCTCCACCCATCAGGCAGGAGCACCCTGGTACCAACAGTACCACTGCTACCGATGGAATCATCCTTTGGAATCTGAGGAGTCAGAAGAGATAGTTGCACCAGTATCTCCGCAAAGGCACAGGAACCCAGACAGACAATTCAAAGGCTGTACTTACCATCCCTTCAGATATGACCCTCGACATGAACAGCAGGTACTGATTCAGTTAGGGTCACCATGACCAATGAACCCTTTCTCCTGGCCTTATCAGGGCCTTTGGGGCTCAGATGGCAGGCATGCAGACCCCCCCCCCCCCCAGAGTCCAACTGCTCTTTCCCTTCTCATAAGCCAGTTCCATAGGTGTATGAGGAAGAAGAGCCAGAACCACTTCTGCCGGTAGTAACGGTTCCAGTAGGGGCGTTCTCATCATCTCTGGATGATAGCATCACTCCTTCATCGCGTTCTTCACTGGAAGACCAGCCTCAGTATCGGGAGCTGTTGCAAAGGGTCACTAACGATATACACATCCATTAGAAGAGGTCCAGGACCTTCAACACTGGCTCTTGGACATTTTGCAACCACAGGGACTGACTGGCGTGGCCTCTTCCAATTCATAAGGCCACATTAGAACCAGCCAGAGTGGTTTGGCACAAATCAGCATCTTGTGCCCCTACAGCAAAAAGATGTTGCTTTGTTCCTGCCAAAGGAGCTGACTTCTTGTTTTCCCATCCCGCTCCTAACACGCTGGTGGTACAGGCGGCTATGGAAAGAGCTCAGTCGCCATATCAGAAATCCATCCTGGCAGATAAGGGCTCCAAGAGACTGGATCTGCTGGATAGTTGGGTCTGCTCTGCAGGTCTCCAATTTTGTACTTCAAATTACTAAGCATTATTAGCAAAATGTGATTTCAGCACCTACGTCAGGCTTGTGAACTTTAGAGACAAACTTCCCATGGAAGACCGAGTCCAATTCAAGTCCTTTCTGGATGAGGAGAGCTTAGTAGCTTACGTGGCTCTCCAGACTGCCATAGATGCTGCAGATGCGGCGTCCAGACATGAAGGGACTCATGGCTCCAGTTGTTGGGCTTTCCTAGAGAGGTCCAAAACACCATCCAACACCTCCCCTTTGAGTTCAACCTTTTTAATGAAAAGACAGACGGACCTTGCATTCTCTAAAGGACTCGAGACACTCTGCAATCTCAGGGGATTTATGCTCTAGTCCCCAGGAGGAAACACCAGAGAGAGTCCTTTAGACTACAACCACTCCACTTCACACTCTCCATATTACCAGCGTTAGGGTGACCAGATAGCAAGTGTGAAAAATCGGGATGGGGATGGGGAAATAATAGGCACCTATATAAGACAAAGCCCTGAATGTTGGGATTGTCCCTATAAAATCAGGACATCTGGTCACCCTAACCAGTGTCCACCTGAGCCTCCGTGTAAATGACAGAGGATTCAGAGGTCCTGTTTCTTGGCTTCCTCTACTGCCACAGCTTCTGCTTATTCCAGCTGTCGGCCAAGGGCCATTTTTGACATGTAGCTTGAGACCCGCATACTGCCACTATTGCCACCTACTTCCTTTCCTGTCATCTTTGGAAGCTGTCTTACTTTCTTCACCCACAGCTGGAACAAGATCACCAAAGACAGTAGGGTCCTGGAGATTATCCATCAGGGCTACTCCATAGAGGTCTTTCCTTCCCTCCTCACAAACAACCTTCCCTATCCCCCTTAGGGGACCACTCTCATCAAGGGATTGTTCTATAGGAAATGGAATCCTTTTAAAGCCGGATGTGATTGAATGCGTCCCACCTCAGTACCAAGGGAGAAGGATCTACTCCCCATATTTCCTAATTCCAAAAACCACTGAGGGTGGAGACCCATCCTGGACCTATGCATCTCAACATCTTTATTCAAAAGCTGAAATTCAGGATGATTACGGTGGCATCTATAGTCCAGTCCCCTCCCTTCAAGAGGCAGTATGGTTCATGGCTCTTGACATCACGGATTCATATTTCCACACAAATATTCACCCATCTCACAGGACGTGCCTGTGCTTCATGGTTGGACACAAGCACTACCAGTTTTGCATGTTCCCTTTTGGGCTTCCCATGGCACCCAGAGTATTAACAAAAGTTTTCACTGTGGTAGCAGCCAAGATATGACACCAGGGCTATAAGGCATTTCTGTTCCTGGATGACTGGCTCCTGGTAGGCCAATCTTGTCAGGAAGTTATGTCAGCAACTTGATCTCTTCAGCTCCTTCTTGCTACCTTAGGCATTTGCATAAAAGAAGAAAAGTCTACTTTGTCCCCCACAATAATTTTTATAGGAGCACAGCTGGACTCAGTCTCTGTGAGAGCATTTCTCCCTGCAGACAGGTTTTACGCAATGAGCAACCTGATCTCTCGTGCCACCCGCAAATCACAAACTACAGTGTGCTGATGTATTTCTCTGTTAATGCCCCCGTGTGACTCCACTTGCACTGTCTTCAAGCTTGGCTCCACTCAACATACCGACCAAATAGCAATCTTATTGACTCCATCACTGTTCCCCAAAACAATGTGGAGTCCAGTGGCACGTTAAAGACTAACAGATTTATTTGGGCATAAGCTTTCGTGGGTTTAAAAAAAACCCCACTTCTTCAAATGCATGGAGTGGAAAATTAGAGATGCAGGCATAAATATACTGACACAAAGAGAAGGCAGTTACCTTACAAGTGGAGAACCAGTGTTGACAGGGCCAATTCAATCAGGGTGGATGTGGTCCATTCCCAATAGTGTCTCCTTAATTATTGGGAATGGACCACATCCACCCTCATTGGATTGGCCCTGTCAACACTGGTTCTCCACTTGTAAGGTAACTGCCTTCTCTTTGTGTCAGTATATTTATGCCTGCATCTATATTTTTTCACTCCATGCATCTGAAGAATATGCCTAAATAAATCTATTAGTCTTTAAGGTGCCACAAGACTCCTTGTCCTTGTGGATACAGACTAACACTGCTACCCCTCTGATACTGTTCCCAAAAGAGTTCTCACCTCCCATGGTTGGTGGTCCAACCCAAAGTCATGGTGGGGACTCCCTTCAGCCCCCTCATATCAAGGGCCACCATTCTGACAGATGCCTCTCTTATAGCATGGGGTGTTCATATGGACTACCACATTGCTCAGGGTACCTGGACCCCAAGAGAAGCCAGGTTATACATAAACTAACTGGAACTGAAAGAGGTCCACCTTGTGTGCAAGGCCTTCCTTCCCCTCATATGCTCACTCCATGTACAGATAAACAAACAGGGAGGAGCAAGATCTTGTCCTCTCTGCTTGGAAGCAGTCAGACTTTGGAACTTGCGTATTAGAAGCCACATTATGATTAAGGCTGTGTACCTTCTGGGTGTTCACAACTCACTGGCAGACAAGTTATGCAGAAGCTTCCCTGCAGACCACAGTTCTAACCAACATATTTGCACAATGGGGTACTCTGCTATGGGATCTCTTTGCATCCCAGATGAACAGAAGTCGTCCCATGTGTTGCTCTTGGGGTGCCCAAGACTGCAGTTTTCAGTATGATGCTTTCCTGGACAGATGACCTCAGATATGCCTTTCCCTTCATCCCCCTGTTACAAGTTGTACAGAAGATCTGTTGCGACAGAGGTCCCATCCTTCTCCTAGCACCCTACTGGCCCAGACAGTTCTGGTTCACGGAACTCCTAACGATGTCCATAAACTCACCTGTCAGGATCTGCCCATTTCAGGATCTCCTAACCCAGGATTGGGGGGAGGAGGGGAAATCAAGCAACTCCCAGCCTGTGTTTTGGATGGGCATCCAGATTGAGGTGTGTATGTGATGTTCCCTTGGTGTTATCTGGACCGCTGATCCGCTAGGTCACTCCAATCCTTGACTCTGGGAGCCAGCCTTACCCTGCTCTGCTCTGAGAACCCCCACTCCTGGGCTGTTCACGCACAGCCTCTGGCATGTAAGTTGCTCCCAGCTACTTGCAACCGAATGACACTAGCCAATATCTCCGGTCCCAGACACAACGCTAGGAACCTCTGTCTTGCAGTGGCCAGTTATGCCGGCTGGACGCTGCAAGCTTATGAGAGTTCATCAGTTTAACAAAGAAATTGATATATACCAGGCTTGTTATCCCAAGAGGAGTCTCTGACATACTTCAAACCAAACGCACTGCTTCAGGTAGAATAAACAAACAGGTTTATTAACTACAAAAAATAGATTTTAAGTGATTATAAGTCAAAACATAAGTCTGATTTGGTCAAATGAAATGAAAGCAAAACTTATTCAAAGCTGATCTTAACACTTTCAGTGCCCTTACAAACTTAGATGTTTCTCACTACAGGCTGGCTCGTTGCCCTTCAGCCAGGCTCTCCCCTTTGATCAGCGCTTCAGTCGCTTGGTGTGGTGGCTGTAGATGGAGGTGGAAGAGAGAGAAAACATGGTGAATGTCTCTCCCTTTTATCGTGTCCTTTCTTGTCTCTTGGCTTTGCCCTCCCCCCTTCAGGGTCAGACATTTCCTCATCGTAGTCCCAACTAATCAAGGGAAGGGGAGTGACTCACTCAAGAGTCCAACAGATCCTTTGCTGCCTAGGCTAGTGTCCTTTGTTCGTGTGAGGCTGGGTTTGTCCTATACATGCCCTGATGAGATGTGAATTGCCCCTCTGCTCTTAAAGAGTTTTTGCCTTGCTTGTTTAAAGCCATGAGGACATATTTTTAGCCTCATAACTATATACATGAAATTACAACCTATAACATTACTGTAATAACAGTTACTATAACAACAATGCTCAGTGCATCCTGAGCCTTCCAAAGACACCCGACATGACAAACTTTGCATTGGGTACCACACAATCATTTTACAAGGATGAACATGGGGGTGCTAGGTGTTCCCTCCCTCCTCCCCAGGTACAGAGTGTTGCAAGGTGTCATTAGAGGAGATTGTGGAACAAATTGATAAACTAAACAGTAATAAGTCACCTGGACCAGATGGTATTCACCCAGGAGTTCTGAAGGAACTCAAATGTGAAATTGCAAAACTACTAACTGTAGTCTGTAACCTATCATTTAAATCAGCCAATTTTTAAAAAGGGCTCCAGAGGTGATCCCGGCAATTACAGTATCGAAAAAAATGGTTGAAACTATCGTCAAGAACAAAATTGTCAGACACACAGATGAACATAATTTGTTGGGGCAGAGTCAACATGGTTGTTGTAAAGGGAAATCATGCCTCACCAATCTGCTAGAATTCTTTGAGGGGGTCAAAAAGCATGTGGACAAGGGGTTTCAGTATCTTTGGTCTGACCCAGTATGGCCGTTCTTATGTTCTTATCAGAAATAGAATGCTTATACTCTGCCCCTGTTTAGGAAATCCTTAACCAAAGTAGAAAAGATTCTACTAGAGCAGAGGTAGGCAAACTACGGCCCACAGGCCACATCCGGCCCGCAGGACCGTCCTGCCCGGCCCCTGAGCTCCTGGCCTGGGAGGCTAGCCCCCAGCTCCTCCCTCGCTGTTCCCCCTCCCCCCGCAGCCTCAGCTCGCTCACTCCACCGCAATGCTCCAGGGGGTGGGGCTATGAGCTCCTGGGGCGGGGCAGCGCAGCTGCAGAGCCCGGCCTGACTCCGTCTCTGTGCTGCGTGGTGGCAGCTCCAGCCAGGCAGCGCGGCTGTAGCACTGCCAGCCATTGGTGCTCCAGGCAGTGCGGTAAGGGGGCACGGAGCAGGGGGGATTGGATAGAGGGCAGGGGAGTTTGGAGTGGTGGTCAGGGGGTGTAGATAGGGGTCAGGGGGGAATAGGGGGTTGAATGGGGATGGGGATGGGGATAGGGATCCCGGGGGGCAGTCAGGAAGGAGGGGAGGTTGGATGGGGCGGCAGGGGACAGTCAGGGGCAGGGGTTCCGGGGGAAGTCAGGACAGGGAGAAGGGGTGGTTGGATGGGGCAGGGGTGCCGGAGGGGCCGTCAAGAATGAGAGGAGGGATTGGATGGGGTGGTGGGGGTCCGGGGACGGTCTGGGAGCAGGGGTGTGTGGATGGGGCAGGAGTCCTGGGGGGACAGATAGGAGGTGGGGGCTGGGGCACGACCTCCTCCCCTAACCGGCCCTCCATACAATTTACAAAACCCCTCAGGCCAAAAAGTTTGCCCACCCCTGTACTAGAGCATGTTATCAGGCTAAATGATGCTGCTTTTCAGCCTTGGCACATCGCCAACAACATTTGCTTGATACTGTGGGCATTCCAGTTATCCTAGACTATCTTGTCTCCTTAAAGACCTGGCCCTTCACTGGGGTACACCTAGCAGCGATAAGTGCTTTCCTCCCTCTGGTGGAGGGACGTTCTGTCTTTAACACTCCCGGCTACTGTGTGATTTATGAAGGGCTTGATCAGGACATTTCCACCCAGCATTAAACCTACCCCTGAAAGGGACCTTAACCTTGTTCTGTCAACACTCACAGGTTCACTCTTGGAACCTATGGCAACATGTGCTATGACCCACTTGTCTATAAAGGTGGCGTTCTTAATAGGGATGTAAAATGTTAACCAATTAACCAATAAGCCATGGGTCCTGGCTGCCGCCCCGCCCCTGGGGTCTCGGCTGCTGGCCCCATGACTGGGCTCTGCGTGGGGCTGGCAGCCGGGGCCCATGGCATGCGGGGCCGGCAGCCGGGATCCTGAGCACATAGGGAGGCAGTGGAGCCTAACAGTTAAACGTTTAACCAGTAAGATTTTAATAGTTTAAACATTTACTTTTTTAAAACATTATTTACATCCCTAGTTCTTAGTGGCCATCGCTTTGGCCAGAAGGGTCAGTGAGCTAGGAGCCATGATGACAGACCCTCCTTTTACAGTATGTCACAGAGAAGGTCTCCCCTTGGTTACATCCCAAATTCCTCCTCAAGATTGTTTGAGTTCCATATCAATCAATCAATACACTTGCCTCTGTTTTTGCCAAAACCCCATGCTTCTTCCGAAGACAAGAGACTTCATTCCCTTGATGTCAGGTGCATTCTACCTGCAAAGACCCAAACCCATTAAAAATATCTCTGAGGCTCCTTGTTGCTGTAGCAGAAAGAGTGCATGGGTAAGCCATATCCTCAGAGATTTCTTAGTGGGTTTTGGGATGCATCTTAGAATGCTGCAAAATAGCAAAAATTCCTCCTCATGTGGGTTTTACAGCTTACTCCACACAAACACAAATGGCCTTCGGGGCATCCTTTTAGGACTTTCCACTGCAGGACATTTGCAGAGCAGTAACTTGGAGCTCTGTCCACACGCTACGCTCTACAATGGCAGATGCAACCTTAGGAACAGCAGTACTACAAGCATCTCTGCTATCAGGTTCCTTGCACTCTCCTCCAGTCTGAATACTGCTTGCCAGTCACCCACATGTGGAATACACATAAGGACCATCACTCAAAGAAGAAATGGAGGTTACTTACTGTAACTAGATGTTTTTCGAGATGTTTCATATCCGTATTCCACTACCCGCCGTTATTTCCCTCTGCTGTGGATCCTGTTGGATTGCAGTAAGAAGAGCAACAGGAGAGACGTTGACCCACACTGCCTCTTATACCTGCAGTTGAGACCACAAAGGAAGCTACTGCACATGTATGAGTCAGCAGACACTGCTTTGAACAATTTCTGGATTCAGGTGCATGGAGCACACAGACACTCATGTATGGTCCCTATCTGTATTCCGCACATCTCAAAGAACTTCCAGTTACAGTAAGTAACCTCTATTTATTTTGTTACCAAAACCCCATGTATATTTGTTTTCCTGCTGCTTGTCAATTAATAAGGATTGTGCTACATATACAGCATATTTTAATAAGATCAAAGTTATGGAGGTAGTATAGGGTTTCTCAAATTTTTTCTTAGTGTGGACCTCATATAGACAGAGAGATTGTCTTGTGGATGTCTTCCTCTCCCATTCCTATTCACAGAACATCCCTGTTGTAACTATAATTGCTTTCATGGAAAATTAATATTGAGAAAGTGCTTAATGCATCCTAACTGTATGTTAATGTAATTTAGAGGGTGTAAAAAGGAGGAAAGCCATCTTTTCGTGGACCACCGGCAAATGTCTGGAAGACCACCAGTGGTTCACAGACCACAGCTTGAGAATCACTAATATAATGTACAGACATATTGTAGTAATTATGTTCTTCATACATGATGAGGAAAGGAGATGCATTAGTCAGTTTAGGGAAAAATTCCCTTCTCAGATCTATATAATGGATCAGGATTCTAATATTCTGCTCTCTCCATGTGTAGAACACCTTGTGATATCAGTAGGAAATTCCTGTCTGGAAAGAGAGCAGAATCTTGGAGTCAAGATCTGTAATGTGTTTCTGAGAGGAGAATTTTGCCCTTAGTTTCTGTCCAAAATTAAACCAATTACACATTTTCTTAGAAGAAGGAATCTTGACATGATTAGAAGTAAAAGACTTAGTGAATGGTATTTTTGAATCTGAGGATGTGTAAGCATGACTTGTGGTGGTTTTGTTGTTGTTGTTGTTGTGTTTTTTTTTTATTATTATTATTAAAGAACATGAATGATGCTAATCGGGGAAATGCAAGATGTTTTTGCTGGCTTTCTCAGTCCCAAATAAGAACATGCATTCATTTTTTTTTCTTAATTGCATGAATCAGCAAAACGGTGGGAAGCAATGCATAACTGCATAACGTTGATTCATGTCCTACACATTAGCTGCTCAATCATGAAAACTGAAGCTGAATGTCATGTGCGTGGGCAAATAGTTAACCAGACCAAAAGAAATTGTTTTATTGAAGTGATAGTGAATAGGAGTCCTATTTTTGGAAAATCTGCTTCAGTGACTTACTGCATTGTACAATACTTGTTACTTGGAACTAAATTCTGAATGCGTGCTATTAGGTTCCAAGTTAAAGATTAAACTTTCTCCCTGGTTTCTATTCTCTACTCTCTTTTGGAAAGACTGTTCAAAGAATAAAAAAGTTAAGTTGAAATTTTCTAGTTAAGAAAATAGACAATAAACTTTCTCTGATATTACCATATTTTCTTTCATCCTTCTCTTATCTAATTAAACGTGGATAATGCATCCATAGATCTCAAAATGCTTTACAAGGGAGGATAAACATTATTATTTCATTTTACAGATGGGGAAATAAGGCATAAAGGAATGAAACAAGCTGTTGACCTAGCCAAAGATATAATATGGATGCGCGCTTGCGCTCTCTCTCTCAGGCCAGACTTAATTGTGAGCTTTCAACTTTGTAGTTTACTTACTTTTGGGTGCTCAATTTCTCAACCTTAGTATTACGTGAAAGCAATTTTTTTGCATTTACTATTACATTTTATATAATTGTTCTTGCTGCAAACCAGTTGGTCACACAACCTGTGGTTCAAATAAAATCCTATTGGCATTGGTGACTGTACTTTAAGAATAGAATAATAGATGTCGACATGGAAAAGACTCTACCCAATCATTGGGTCCATCTGCATGTAAATTAAGAAGTGAAGATTGTTGGTATCAGGGTTAGGCGCAGAAGTCCCAATATTTTTAAATAGTATTTGTAAAGCTTTTTGAAGATGCAATATACTGTATGCTAGTATTTGTATTAGCAGAAGTAGTATTGTTATTTCCTTTTTGTGTTTTTCCTTGCTTTAGTTAGTCTTTGTAGAAAAACAATGGCTGCATTACTACAATATTTCTGATTTGTTTGGATAACATTTCAATATTGCAGATAATTGGGTGAATGCAATTATTGATAGTTTTCTGGAATCCACATTCCAATTCTGTTTGTAGGACTAAGCTGCAAAAGCACTTTCCTGTTTACTTCAAATTCTTTGTTAATTAGAGCTATGGAGAATGAGAGATTTTATTTATTATGTTCTTAGTGATCTGTGTTTGTTTGTTTTTGTTTTGTTTTGTTTTAAATGAGGCTGCTGAAAATATTGAACTATGTAATTTTCAGATGTAGTCAACATTACTTTTCCTGACAGGAAACAAGACAATTAGTTTTTCCAAAGGTGATCAGATCCAAAAGAACTGTAAATATTTACATTAACTGCCTTAGTTGGATCCTGATCTGCTAAAATGAATGGGAGTAGAATTAGGCCCTTGGTGAATTCAGTGTATCATTTTCTCTCTTTTATCAGAAATAGCCAGGTGAAAGCTCCATACATATATTAGAAGATAATTCATTCTTGCTTTATAAAAGTCAGTGACTCATATTGACTTGAATGGGAGGTTGGAGCAAGCCATTAATTATTTTCCTTTTGTTTTAAAAAAATAAGTAAACTGCATGTATTGTGTGTATGTATGTATTTGTATAATTATTTATTTCATTTTGTTTTATTCTGGAAGCCTAGTTTAATTCTGGAGTCAGTGGGTGATTTGCTGGGGAAGTAGAATTGTTCTCAAAACAGAACTTTTTCTTTCTTTCACAGCAATCGCAAGTCACTATTGAAAGAGCAGAAAACGCCAGTGTTAATTTTGGTTCTGATGTGGTTTTTATACTAATACAAATAAGTTTTGCTTTATCATGGCTTCTTAATATGTATGCAGTCAAATAGTGCATAGATCCGCATCGTGATTGAATGTTTTGTGTGGTGTGAAGCATTCTTCTGACCTAATTAAGAATGTAAATCTTTACAAGAACAGTTTAGTTACGTTGATATCAAAGTACTGAGAGCAAGCGCATTTGGAGGATGAAAAACATTGAATACATTTGGAAAATCTATATTTTTCCAAATAATTGTCATTTGAAACAGACATAAAGTTATTGACTCTTCCTCATGAGTTTTCAGACTTCTCTTTCATTTCCAGCCAAACTGAGAATAACTAAATACACTAAATCTTCTCTTATAATTATTTACTATTTGTATCGAGGTAACACCTAGAAGTCCCAGTCATGTTCCTTATTGCGCTGAGTTCTGTGGAAGCAGAGGGGAAAAAACATGGTCCCTGCCTCCAAGAGCTTCCGATCTAAGTTTGCTCTTTTTTTACCTTCCATGGTGCCAAGAGTGTTTCTTTGTTTTTTGGATTTTTTGTTTTGTTTCTGTTAGGTAGATAAATAGATATCTGTGCTATTTTAAATACTAATATGGTCACCATCGCCGTAGTGTCCGAATACCTCACCATCTTTAATAGAGTTATCCTCATGACACCCCTCTGAGGTAGAACCCAATTCTATCAAGTCCTAGGTCAGTGCCTTAACCATTGGACCATCCTCTCTCCTCTGGTAGAAAGTCGAGAATGAAGTGGGGGGCAGGGGGCGGGATGATGGTAACCTGGATGACTCGATTAGTTTTTTCAGGAACATGAATTATACTTATCTAGGGTTCAAGTTCTGCTGCTGCTGTTGATGCTGAGTAGTGCCTTATTTCTGAGGCCGCATGACCTAGTGGATAGAGCACCACACTGGTCCTCAGAGTTCTAGTTCAGGCTTTGCCTCCGGTCTGTGGTATGACCTTAAGCAAGTCACTTCTTCACTCTGTGCCTCTGCTTTCCCATCTGTAAATTGGGGATAATGATAGTGACCTCTCTTGGCACCTAGGGATGAAAAGTGCTATACAAGAGCTTATTATTTTATTATTTATTTCTTATAAATAGTCCCACTGAAATCAATGAGGCCATTCACAAAAGGCCAGACTTCGGCCCATCTTTTCTGCCAACACAAGGCGGTAAGGAGATATAAATACCCCATAATCCACAGCACTTCCCACCCCCCTCATGGGTAGCAGTGTGTGAGGGATAGCAGTGACCATGGGATTGCTCCAGTCTCTCCTACATAGGTGAGCAGGTAGTGGGCGGAGCCTTAGATCCTCTCCTTTTTTCCCCAACCTATGGGCCATCACATGAGCTGAAGTACTGAGGAAGATAATCTGCAACAGGCACAGGGCAGCTGCGGATAATATCCTCCATTGGAGCAAGGGAGCAAGAAACAAACTGTGAATCTGAGCCTCAGTCTGGTTCTCAGTCCACTCCTTGGACAGAAAAAATCTGCATTGCCCGTTGCTCAGTGCTTGTTGCAATGCCATAATCTATCCTAAAGCAAGGTGCTACGCAGTGTTCGTATAAAGGTGGCAGAATAAAGTTCTAAGGGGTTTTATTGTATTTTATACATAATTCAGCTATCTCTGAAAAATGTTTACTCCCTGCCATTTGAGTGAATGATTTTAATGGGATCAGGATAGGATCTTGGATACTGAAACATTAGGTCTCATACTTATTGTGTGCATGTATTGCGAAGGAAATGTTTTCCTTATTTTAATTCATTCCACATATGGTGATTTGGGGAACTTCTCTTATAAGGATTTTGTTCTATTCCTGAATTTATTAATGTTTTTATTTTGTAGCCCTTAGTATTTCCTTTAATATGTTAGATATTTGTTATTAAATCCAAATATCAATAAAACAATTAAGAATGAAAACTTTGTGATTCATTTTTCATATACTCTCGCTATAGGGCTCCCACTATTGGAAAAAAAGCTGCCCCAGTCTGAGTGCCTGCTTAAGTCACCCTTCATAGACACCGTCTTTGTAACATGAATCTTGCTTTAATACACAGGATCCATGGTTCCTAATTATGGCCTTACATAGAGAACAAACTGTGCTTGGAATTTTTATTTTCTCTGCAGAAATTTCAACTTTAGAGATATTAAAAAAAAAAAAAATACAATGAAACAAAACCAAACAAGCCCCAAACTCTGTACAGCAAGATTTATATCTCAGAGGGAGTTCTATAGTTGGGTGAACAAGCCTCACAATTAGTCATTAACCAGGCCATGTTCAATAGCTGGAGTAGGCACAATGGTGTTTTTGACATTCACATACTTGGTGTGGGCAGATTCTTCCCTTCCCAGCCCCACTCCCTACAACCTTTCTGATAGCCTTACAGGCTGTCTCACAGCAGTCATTCTACAACTCACATGCACAGCACTCTCTCTAAGGGGCAGGCTTGCATGGAAAATAATCTGCTTCCCTCTTTTCTTTCATGAATTAGGTAGGGTATACTTACTAGCTCATACCTGTTGCACCCTTAGCAGTAAAGAATCTTGGTATGACTGCAACTGTGATTCACTCTCTGTTTTAAAGGGCTGCCGTGTAAAATATGGTCTGTGCCATTATCAAGTTTGTAAAAATGGCTCTTTTGGCGGAGATAGAAAACTTGGCAGTTTGATGTGTAATGGCCTATGCAGGAGACAGTCCTGTAGTTGTGTCTGGTTGCCTCTCACAGTTTTGGAGAGACTTGTACAGCTCCTGTTTCTGTGGCCTTCCTTCTGCTGTACAAGTACCTTTTTTTTTTTTTTTTTTTTTTTTTTTTTTTTTTTTTTTTTTTTTTTTATGAAGTGCTCACATGCTATATTTGCCTAGAATCAATAAGGAGGGATTTTCCTGTGCTGGAAACCCACACAGGACACTGTTTGCATACTCCTAGCTGAAAAATTGTGGTACATTCTATATCTTTCACTGCCAAGGTTATGCCAAAATTAGAGCGCTTTCTCAAGCAGTAAGATAAACACGTTCATTAAGCTGTACTACACCTCTACCCCGATATATCGGGTCGCGTTATAACACAAATTCAGATATAACGCGGTAAAGCAGTGCTCTGGGGGGGGTGGGGCTGCGCGCTCCAGTGGATCAAAGCAAGTTCGATATAATGCAGTTTCACCTATAACGCGGTAAGATTTTCTGACAATAAAAATTACTACACAGCCCCAGGACGGGGGACCAAAGCCTGAGGTCTCCTGCCCAGTGGGGTGTGGGAGCCAAAGCCGAATCCTAAGGGCTTCAGCCCCGCTGCCCAGGGCTGAAGCTGAAGCCCGAGCCTTGCCGCCCAGGGTGGGGGGCTTGGGCTTCACTTTCGTCCCTGGGCCTGAGCAAATCTAATGCCAGCCCTCATGACCTCATTAAAACAGGGTCGTGACTCACAGTTTGAGACCTGCTGCTTTAAACCATCTTGGTAGCTTTCTGGCTCCACTTTCCTGTCAGATGGCTCTGCTTGCATTGACAGAGAACTCTCTCAGTGAGCTCTCATTGTCCTGCGATGTCCAGACAACAGAGCAAAGAAAGCTTGCCATCCTTAGCCTTTTTATTTTTTTTGTTATGTACAGTATGTAGGGTGACCAGATGTCCCGATTTTTATAGGGACAGTTCCGATATTAGAGGCTTTTTCTGATATAGGCTCCTATTACCCTCCCACCCCTATCCCGATTTTTCACACTTGCTTTCTGGTCACCCTAGCAGTATGGCTTATGGTTTTGCCACCTGTGGGTCCTTAAAGAGTGTTCTACAACTATAGATAGTTCGTCCTTAGGTAGGTGGGAAGGGAATTGTTTGCTTTGCTTTGCTTAGGGAGTCATCTGAACCCAAAATACAATCTCTCTCTCTCTCTCTCTCTCTCATATGACTATGGATGGAACATCAGTCTTTGCATCCAAAATCCAAATTGCACAAAAACATAAAACACAATTTCTGATGTCTGGAAGGAAAAGTCAAATTATTGTAAAGATATATCTATCGGGGTCATAAGATATTCTTCCATGAGCAGCTGCATCTTCTATGGATAACTGCAGGTTCCAGTGGGTAGTGTACTAGCCTAGGATTTGGGAGACCTGAATCCAAGTTCCTGCTTTGCCACAGACTTCCTGTGTGATTTGGGGCAAGTCACTGAGTCTCTCTGTATCTCTGTACAGTGGGACACTTCCTACCTCACAGGGGTGTTGTGAGGGATTAAAGATTGCAAGGTACTCGGATATCAAGGCAAAGGGGACTATATTAAGTATCTTAGTTAAGTAGAGTATTGTTTTAGCCGTGTCGGTCCCAAGATATTAGAGAGAGGAGGTGTGAGAGGTAATATAACCTCACCCACCTTGTCTCTTAGATAAATAGAGACCACTATACATTCTAATGAGAAATATCAAAATGGCAGTGGTATTAAAAACTTCCTCAGCTTAGTTCTTTACATTTTTACTATTATTTGGCTATGAAGACACAAATCGTTTAAAAAATGATTGTAGCCACTGGAATGAAGTTGTATGTGTACTACATATGGAAAAGAACATACAGTAATCTGTTGGAGGCCTTCTAGTTAGCATTTGTGGATATTTGACAAAAAAAATCTAGAGATACAGGGTTTACCTTCAGGACGTAACTAGTTATTATGTGTTCCATCTTTGGAAATGTGAGTTCCAGTTACTACTCAAGCTTAAAAAGAAATGGGAAAAATAACCCTATCAAGTAACCATAACTCTTCCTTTATTTCACATGGTAATTTTGGTGGGAAAAATGCATTCCTGATGACACGATTTGAAAGTTTTATAAGTAGGGCATGCCTTTCTGTTCCATGGAAATATATGGGAGCGAGAGAGGTTTGAGGAGAGACAAAGTGGGGAAATGTTTCCTTTATATTTTAAGGGAAAACACATTTCCTTCTTAATGGATAGATGTTGTGTATGGATGTCAAACCTATTCAGCCTTAAGCACCAAATGGCTTCATAAATATCTATGACTTGACTGAGAATTAGTAATGATGATGGGTAAAGCTTAAAGCAACTGAGAAGAGTCTCTTTCATGTAGAAATGTGAATGCTTATCTGACTTATCTGAATACTTTGGGACTGCCAGCAGCCTCCCTCCTAAATCTATAACAGTATGGCAAGTACATTCAGGAACATTTTGTACACACCAGTTAGGTCTACACACACCAAGTAATGCGCAACATGTTAGTGCACTTTAGAAATCTCACCCCTGTACTGCGCTACCTCACCATGTAGAAAAGCCCTTTGACTTTCCATACTTTTATAGACTCTGAAGACTTTCCAACTCCTTGCATTGTAGGATGGTATGGCCCCAAACCCTGTGAAATCCTTTCCACTCTCACTGCTTTCTTGAATGAACCAGAAATGAGCGACTTGGGACTAGGATTCAGGAAATCTGGGTTCCCATCCTGACTCTGCCACTGACTTGCTGTGTAATCTTGGGAATTTAACTTCACCCTTCTCTGCCTCCGTTTCCCTTCTTCCCCTTTGACTGTCTTGTCTGTTTAGACTGGAAGCTCTCTAGAGCAGGACTGTCTCTTACCATAGTGTCTAGGGCAATGAAGCCCAGTTGGGCCCTCTAAGTGTTGTTATAATACAAATAATAATAATTGATAATATTGTGGGAAGAGAGAAAAGGCTCTTTCATATTCTGGGATTTTTCTCTTCCGTGTTGCACTCCGGGTCAAAATGTGAGGATGATCCAGAGAATCTTGTTACACTAAAGTCATTGAGAACATTAGGCCCACTGGAATGCATAGTGGTTGTATTGCACAAGAGAGAAGGGGAGGGTGATCAGGTTGCCTTTAGAAGCTCAGGCTGGAAGTGGGCTGCCCAGACACCCTTCTTGTTCCACTCCTTTTCTAAAGGTAAGTAGGGGTGGGGCTTAATCAACATTTTCACACTTTCCAGAAAAGTTGAGTTTAAAAGGTGTTTTTTGTTAGAACTTTATAAACTGAACCATTTTTTTTCTGGTCTTTTCTAAAAGTCAATAACAACTTGAACAAAAACTAGGGAAAGACAGTCAAAGTGGTAAAAGGACAATGGTTGTTACTTCTCAAGGTGAACAAAGGCAGCCTTGTCTGGCACTGCAAATTATTAATGCAAGGTCAACATAAGTTAGTTATTTGTTGCAAGGAAAAAGATACATCAATGTGGTGTTTGCTAACAAGCAAGTTAACTCCATGGTGTCAGGACTGGTGATTTCTGGATGTTAACTGCCAAATGGAAAATGAATTGTCATGACCTATGAGTACTTTAGAACTCCTGACCCTGTGTGTGTGATAAGAAAAAGGATTTTACAAAAGGGCTCAGCACCCATAATTTGGGGGCAAATTTTCAAAGCACGTAGGCACTGAAATATGCTCAGTTTATCAAAGGAATGTAAGTGTTACAGTGGGAGCTAGTGGGTACTAGGCACTTTTGAAAATCTGGCTCTCATTTAGGTGCCCAAACGAGAGCTGAGTTCTTCAGAAAATCTGACCCCAATTGTGAATGCTGAGCACAAGAAACCTATTCCGCTGGTTAGGAAAGATAGAAAATGTGGCAAAAGACCACCTTGGCTTAACCACGAGATCTTGCATGATCTAAAAAAATAAAAAGGAGTCATATAAAAAATGGAAACTAGGACAGATTACAAAGGATGAATATAGGCAAACAGCACAGGAATGCAGGGGCAAGATTAGAAAGGCAAAGGCACAAAATAAGCTCAAACTAGCTAAGGGAATAAAGGGGAACAAGAAGACTTTTTATCAATACATTAGAACCAAGAGGAAGACCAAAGACAGGGTAGGCCCACTGCTTAGTGAAGAGGGAGAAACAGTAACAGGAAACTTGGAAATGGCAGAGATGCTTAATGACTTCTTTGTTTCGGTCTTCACCGAGAAGTCTGAAGGAATGCCTAACCTAGTGAATGCTAATGGGAAGGGGGTAGGTTTAGCAGATAAAATAAAAAAAGAACAAGTTAAAAATCACTTAGAAAAGTTAGATGCCTGCAAGTCACCAGGGCCTGATGAAATGCATCCTAGAATACTCAAGGAGCTAATAGAGGAGGTATCTGAGCCTCTAGCTATTATCTTTGGAAAATCATGGGAGACGGGAGAGATTCCAGAAGACTGGAAAAGGGCAAATATAGTGCCCATCTATAAAAAGGGAAATAAAAACAACCCAGGAAACTATAGACCAGTTAGTTTAACTTCTGTGCCAGGGAAAATAATGGAGCAAGTAATTAAGGAAATCATCTGCAAACACTTGGAAGGTGGTAAGATGATAGGGAACAGCCATCATGGATTTGTAAAGAACAAATCATGTCAAACCAATCTGATAGCTTTCTTCGATAGGATAACGAGTCTTGTGGATAAGGGAGAAGCTGTGGATGTGGTATACCTAGACTTTAGTAAGGCATTTGATACGGTCTCGCATGATATTCTTATCGACAAACTAGGCAAATACAATTTAGATGGGGCTACTATAAGGTGGGTGCATAACTGGCTGGATAACCGTACTCAGAGAGTTGTTATTAATGGTTCCCAATCCTGCTGGAAAGGCATAACGAGTGGGGTTCCGCAGGGGTCTGTTTTGGGACCGGCTCTGTTCAATATCTTCATTAACGACTTAGATATTGGCATAGAAAGTACGCTTATTAAGTTTGCGGATGATACCAAACTGGGAGGGATTGCAACTGCTTGGGAGGACAGGGTCATAATTCAAAATGATCTGGACAAATTGGAGAAATGGTCTGAGTTAAACAGGATGAAGTTTAACAAAGACAAATGCAAAGTGCTCCACTTAGGAAGAAAAAATCAGTTTCACACATACAGAATGGGAAGAGACTGTCTAGGAAGGAGTACGGCAGAAAGGGATCTAGGGGTTATAGTGGACCACAAGCTAAATATGAGTCAACAGTGTGATGCTGTTGCAAAAAAAGCAAACATGATTCTGGGATGTATTAACAGGTGTGTTGTGAGCAAGACACGAGAAGTCATTCTTCCGCTCTACTCTGCTCTGGTTAGGCCTCAGCTGGAGTATTGTGTCCAGTTCTGAGCACCGCATTTCAAGAAAGATGTGGAGAAATTGGAAAGGGTCCAGAGAAGAGCAACAAGAATGATTAAAGGTCTTGAGAACATGAACTATGAAGGAAGGCTGAAAGAATTGGGTTTGTTTAGTTTGGAAAAGAGAAGACTGAGAGGGGACATGATAGCAGTTTTCAGGTATCTAAAAGGGTGTCATAAGGAGGAGGGAGAAAACTTGTTCACCTTAGCCTCTGAGGATAGAACAAGAAGCAATGGGCTTAAACTGCAGCAAGGGAGGTCTAGGTTGGACATTAGGAAAAAGTTCCTAACTGTCAGGGTGGTTAAACACTGGAATAAATTGCCTAGGGAGGTTGTGGAATCTCCATCTCTGGAGATATTTAAGAGTAGGTTAGATAAATGTCTATCAGGGATGGTCTAGACAGTATTTGGTCCTGCCATGCGGGCAGGGGACTGGACTCGATGACCTCTCGAGGTCCCTTCCAGACCTAGAATCTATGAATCTATGAAAATCAGGTTCCAGAGTCTCTTGAAAATAGGGCCCCTGCTCCCTCTCTCTTGTCCCAAGACATTAACGATGGTATTAGATAAATAAAAAAGCAGACTTGCTAAATCTGGAAACAATGCTTACCTTTTAAAAAATGTGCTTTCTTGCAGGGGTATTCGGTCTGTTGAAGGAACAGAAAATTAGTGGGCACAGCAGTATGGAGGCAGAGGATTTCCCTCCCCCACCACCTGAAGGTAACTGTAATATTCCAGCTTTTTAGTTACTCACAGTGTAACCGATATATCCCCTCACCACTAACCATTTCCAAAAATCTTTAGTCAATTTGATCTTTTTTCCAGGTGTTTTTGTTGTACGTGTTGGCATTATCCTCATGAACACATTTTATGTTTGTTCTTTAACCATTATTCCTCAGCCGTTCTTCAGGGGTGATGTATATTTAAGGCCTAATTGTTGGTGCATTATGTCAGAGATTTGAGCACTGAATCAAGCATGAAGTTTCATTTTTAACAGTCTCCCCATTGCTATGAATTTCCTCATCCATTGATCTGATTTCCGAGCTCTGCCAGTTACTGTCTCCAATATGAGGTGTTAAAAGTTGATTAGATTGATACAAAATTATTATTATACTCAGAAATGTCCTCTTTCGGGACCGTCACCTTGTTGTGGTGAAGGGACTTGCATGTTTCCAATGATCCTCGGAGCTAAGTTGTTGGGAGCTTCATGTTCCTGGTAGGGTCTCCCAAGGCAAACAGGTTTATCATAGAAGATTAGGGTCGGAAGAGACCTCATGAATCCGCACATAGGCGGCAGTAGTTAGATGGTTATCTGGCACCTGGACTGAGACAGGGGTGCAGTTCGGCAGCTACTATAGTGACTGAGGAGTGCTCTTTAGGATCCCCTCTACTCATCCTGCATGGGGAGAGGGCTAGAAAAGGTGCCCGAAGCCTAGGCTGTCTCATACATTTCTGGCTAGATTACCGTGTCCAGTGGGAGCACTCGGCCTGCGGTCGAAGCTATAAAAAGACAGTGACTTTTGCTACATGGAATGTTCGCCCTAGAAGCTGAAAACACAGAGAGAGGAGGAAGGAAAAAGAAATAACTTTCTCCCAGCGCCACAAAATGTCTGTACCGACTGCAGGCAGATTTGCAGTTCCAGGATCGGACTCCTGAGTCCTATCAGGACTCCTATGTACATCTGTGGTAGAGATCATCCTTGGATTGAGGGATCGCTAGGATGACCAGATCGCAAGAGTGAAATATCAAGACACACTGGGCGAGCGGGGGCCGAGGGGGCGAAGAGAGCCACAGGTGCACAGCCCCAACCAGAGCCATGAGAGGGGGCGCACAGCCCTAGGAAGCTGCAAGAAGGGTGTACGGCCCCTGCTGCAGCCCGCACCACAAGCCACGGGGCAAGGACTCAAGGCCCCAGCTCCAGTCCCCAGCAGAAGCCACAGGGCCAGGGACACAGGGCTCCAGCCCCAGCCCCCAGCTGAAGCCGCAGGACAGGGGCGCAATATCCCGGTTGCAAAATCCGACTTGTTTGCAGGGCAGGGGAGCGAAGGGTCGCAGTTCTAGCCCTGGCTCCAGCCCCAGCCGTAGTCACAGAGGGGAGACCCCATAGTCCTGCCTTCAGCCCCAGCTTCAGCCACTGACAGCTGAAGCAAACTAAGGCCTGGTCTACACTAACCCCCCAAGTCGAAGTAAGGTACGCAACTTCAGCTACGTGAATAACGTAGCTGAAGTCGACATACCTTACTTCGAACTTACCGCGGTTCAGACGCGGTCCACACGTGGCAGGCAGGCTCCCCCGTCAACTCCGCGGTACTCCTCTCGTTGAGCTGGAGTACCGCAGTCGACGGCGAGCACTTCCTGGTTCGATTTTTCGCGTCCAGACCAGATGCGATAAATCGAACCAGGAAGTTCGATTTCCAGCCGCCGAACTAGCGGCTAAGTATAGACCAGCCCTTAGTCTCAGAGGTCTGGAATCAGTGAGTGTCATGGCCCCCCGACTAAATTATAGACTTCATTGTAATACAGATTTATTTGTACACTAAACAAACAACAGGTAAAGGGCCGGGTGTTTTATTCAGTCAGTAAATCAGCTTCCCAATTTGCATACCTCTCAGACATGCCAGAAGTCTAGAACTTCTTGGATGACTCTGCCATAGTCATGACTTGCTTCTGGGCAGTCACAAAGCTGTAGAAGTCCTTGCAACTCATCCAGAAATTCATTTTGACAAGGGTTTCACTCCACACCAAGTCTATGCTGTTTCGATTCTGGACATCAGTCCATGCACCTTTCATGATTGAAAATACACGCTGTGTGTATGTGTTGGTTACTGGTATACTCAGCACGTATGACACCAGCTTTGTCATGTTTAGGAATTCAGTGCTACCGTCCTTGTTTCTCAGCACTTGAGACCAGAGTTCCCCAGCTGAGTCGTTTCCAGGCTCCAACATGGAGTTGATGTCTTTGATACAGTACTCATCATAGAGCTGATCAAGATCCACTGTTTTCTGCAAACACATCCTTGTATTCAAATGGCCTATTAACTTTGATGTTCAAGCACTGGGTATTGAACAAGTAGCCAGTTGTTGAAAAATCAAACCATTTCTCCAAATATAGGATCGACACATCATAAAATTTCATTAAGTCTTTCTGGAGACATGCAGCAGTGACAGGCAGCATCTCCGTTAATGCATTTTCAACTTTGGAGCCAAAGAATTTGTCATTCTTCTGTTGCTGAAGTTTAATTCTCAGAGTACTTATTATGGCATACACTTCACATGCTGTCATACTCTCATTTTCCAAACTGAGCACAGTATCATTGAAGATTTTCAGGACATTCTGGAGGAAAAGCAGATGAACCTCAACTTTGCTAGGCCCCTCACCTTGTTCACCGTTTTCCATGTCCAAGAACAGCATCCATAGAGATTTTGGGCACTTCTCACTGCCCAGAGAAACAAAGTAGCACTTAACAGCCTGCCATGTATTTACAAGCCTGTTTACAGCTGGGAAAAGACTCATTCAGCGTGTCGGAACGTGGCGCAGTAAAGTGGCATACTCCATATCCACAAAGTCAAACATGTCCTTCAATGCTGCTACTCTCTTAGCAGAACTGCTGAAATGATTGAAGGTCTTAATCACCAGAGTCTCAATGTCAACTTGTAGGGTATTGCTAGCATGTTTCACAGTGTTGTGTACAACATGGACAGGGCAGTTTGGAGGCAAGATATTTTCATTTTGTTTTTTAAAATTCTGGTACACTGATTGTCACTTTCCATAATTCACATTTGCATTATCAGCACAGTAGGAAGACACTTTGTTTAGGTCTAGTTTGTCGCAAGTTTTTCAAGTAATGTGTTGAGATGAGGCAATAAACTGTTAGACTTCTATGAGCAAAGCTTACCTTGGACCCCATGTTCGGGGGTCCAGTTGTAACGATGCTGGTCTTGGTGGGACCCAACTGAGAGTGCCAATTCAGGACAAATTGCTTAAAGCAGAACAGTTGCAGCCCAAGGCTGGGGTTTTTCCACCTCTAAGGCAAACCAAACCAGCTAGCCAGAGAGGACTTTGGTTTTGCCCCACTGGATAACCACCAAGTCACACAAGCAATTCCCTTAGACACTCCAGTTTCCCAGTATCACCACCAGTGCCACTCGTTATGGGGATGAATGGTTATGAAAACCAATACCCCAGTAAAAGAAAAAAGGTTCGCTTGATCCCAAAGGATCAAGCCCCAGACCCAGGTCAATATACAAATCAGATCTTACCCACAAATCATGCTGTTGCCAATCCTTTAGAATCTAAAATCTAAAGGTTTATTCATAAAAGGAAAAAATGTGGATGAGAGCTAGAATTGGTTAAATGGAATCAATTACATACAGTAATGGCACAGTTCTTCATTCAGACTTGTAGCAGAGATAGAATAAACTGCAGGTTCAAATTAAGTCTCTGGAATACATCCCCAGCAGGGATGGGTCATCAGTCCTTTGTGCAGAGCTTCCGTTTGTCCCTCCGGAGGTAAGAAGCAGGATTGAAGACCAGATGGAGATGAGGCATCAGCCTTTTATAGTCTTTTTTCCAGGTGTAAGAACACTTCTTTGTCCTTAGTGTGGAAAATTACAGCAAAATGGAGTCTGGAGTCACATGGGCAAGTCCCTGCATACTTTGCTGAGTTACAAGGCGTATTTGCCTTCTCTCAATGGGTCAGTTGTATAACCGATGGTCCTTAATGGGCCATCAAGCAGGCTAGGCAGAGCTGACACCAACTTGTCTGGGGTGTCCCTCAGAAGCACAGCATAATTTTGAAATTATGACAGTACAGTGCCAATACTTATAACTTTAAATACAAAAATGATATATGCATACAGATAGCATAATCATAACCAGCAAACCATAACCTTCTCTTAGACACCTTATTTGACCTCCTTTATACCAGATTTGGTGCCACTACAGGACCTTGGTTGCAACAATTATCTATATGGTCCCAGATTATATCAATAACGTCACACCAGTATCTTAGCAATAAGGGGAAAGTTTTCACATTGCCCTTCTTAGATGCATCTGTGGCAACTGAGAAATAAGGACCGTCTGGCTTGCTGAGGTCTTTTAAAAATTCTGTTGAGAGCGGTGACAGCACATTTTTGATCAATGCCTCCACTTTAGTCTGGCCACAGCTGACATGCTTCGCAATCGTTGAATCTGGATACAAGGTAGGTGCTAGTTTAAGTTCAGTCACACGAGCAATAGGAGTGTTGATGGACTACTGTGTGGTAAACCTGAGTTAGCTCAGCTCAGCAGCGATAACCTTGTTATTGAAGAATTCATTTGGCCTTCTGAAAAAATGTGAGATCAGGGTATTCCTCTTGTGAGTCTTGGTGTTTTTGTTCATGATTTTTTGAATCAGCATGATGCTTAACATCAGACTCACCGCCATGGCAAATGCTAAATTCCTTCCTGCATGCTTTACAAAAGGCTTTTGAATCCCACTCGTAGGATTTCCGAATCCAGGTGTAAGTGGCTTCCCAGTCTGTCCTGTATCTGCACTGTCCGTTTTTTTTTTTTTTTTTTTTTTTTTTTCCCCCCCTGATAGTTGGTCCTCTCTTGTGTCTGCCATTTCGGGTGGGGTTTTCGGCTGAAAACTGTTAGCTAGATAGCTAGCCACTGAAAAGAACTGCGCAGTCTCTGTACTTCTTACGTGTTATTACGTGCCCACTGTAGTTTGTCCTACGGTATGCACTGTGGTTCAAAACTGTAAACTACATATCCCTACTGTAAATTGCGTTACACCTGAAAACAACCTAAAAAACCAAAATTGCCAGTAGATAACAGATCACAATCGACTAATTTTCTATTTCACTACCAAATTTTAAATTTTACCTGAATATCGGGACAAATGGCATCCCGATTGTACATCAAGCAGATGTACGCCACCAGGTGCAATCCCTGCTTGCCAATGTGGGTAAGTGAACTGGGCAGCAGCTTAGCAGTGCTCTGCCCCGGCCTGCCCTGGGTGGAATCAGCATGTGCAGAGGCAGGTGCCTCCTTTCCTTGGCTCTGCCATGAGCTAGGTGGACCGGTCTGCACTCACTCTACTGGGGGGAGGATACAGCTATTACCTCTGTGGGGCACCTGCCCCTGCCTCCCCCATGCAAAAACAGGCGGTGAAAGAAAAGCTTTGAAATGGCAACTCTCCGATTCTAGCAGCCTCCCCCATCGAGCACAGAGCCACATCTCATTTCAGAGCCGGCAGTTCTAGCCCTTCCGCTACATCCACGGAACTGGCTGCAGGGGACTCCCCTCCTGGCTCTGCAACCCAGGGCTCCCTGCGAGCTGACCTGCCCAGCCCTTCTTAGGGGCACCCCAAGTGCAGAGTGGTTCCGTTCCGGGGCTGTCACTCAGCCTTGGGTGCCGAGTGCCATTGGAACACTCCAGCTCTGGGGCTGGGCCAGAGAGGAGGTCAGCAGCAACCTGGGTTCAAATGGTTGGGGTGGGTTTTCCTCTGTTGTTGCTTGCTGCAGAGTGAGTTTCCCAGATGGCAGAGCTTTCTGGGGGTGCTGCCCCTGCCCCTTAAAATAAATGGGCGACTTCAGTTCACTTTGGATCGGTCAGATCCCAAAGCTCATTCGCCAAGAGTGGGTTTGGATCTGGTGCAGCGCTAAGCCTGGTCACAAAGCGCTGGCAGGTGACAGCTGGACTGAAGTGTGACTTTTGTTCCCAGCCTCAAGGAAAGGGCAGTCTTTTCAGTACCAGGTTTACAATGGTGACTCAGTGGCACCAGGCCCACACTCAGAAGGGGCCCTGTAATGGCCCTCTCCATTTGTGCTGCACCCCCAGATCCCACCAAGCCCACTGGCTCCTCTCCACCCCCTGCCCTGGCCGGACCCAAGTGCAGCTCCAGTTCTGAACAGTCTCGTGCCCGCCACCTCTAGGGCCTCCCTGTCTCCTCAGAGCCGAGCTGCCTGGAACCGGTGCAGAAGTGGGGTCAGACTCAGCCAGTGGGGGGAGGTGAGTGTGTGTGGAGGGCTTGGCTGGGCGCCTCCAGACAAGTGGGTCCTGAAGAAGCCTGGAAGGGGCAGGCCCTGGCCTGGCTGATCACGCTGCTCCCAAGAGTGATTCACTGCCCCGGGACTGGCCCGGACCACACTGCTTGCTGAGCCCAGCTGACACTCACTTCAGGGACCTGCCGGCCGCTTCCCGGGAGCCACTCCAGGTAAGCATTGCCGGGACCCGCCCCTGCACCCTCTACCCCCGCCTTCAGGTGAGGAGGTGAGCAGCGGGAAGGGTGGGGCCGGCCAGGGGCAATGGGGTATGCATGGCATAGCCAGAGGCACACTGGTCCGCCTGGCCCTGTGCTAACAGCATGCCCCTTCCTGTTGCAGGTGGGCCTATGCTGCGCCACACAGCTCCCCTGCCTAGCGCCCCCTGGATCCACTATGCCCTGCACCCCCTGAATTCACTATGCCTAGAGCCCCCCCCACAACCCTTCCACCACAAATGCACAGTGCTGTGCACACCACCATCCCTGCCCAGCGCCCCTGCCCACAACCCCAGCACCCCACACAGAACCCCCCACTCGCTAGTTTCCCAATACACACAGATTTCTCCTCCCTCCCTCCCAGTGCCCTTCCCCACAGCCCCACCACCACAACTAAACAATGCCCCACACAGACCCCCAGTGCCCTGACACATACAGATCTCCCCCACTGCCCAGCGCCCTCCACACCCTCACAGCCCAGCACCCACACATCTCCCAGACACTCACTCCATCACACCCTGCCCCCTTCCCTGGCCGCAGTCACCAGCCCTGCTGGGAGGTCTCTGGCTCCTAGGGTCAGAGCGGCGAGGGGAGGGTCTCCAGACTCTCCACGTGCTGCACCCGCGACAAGCACTAGCTTCCTGGCTCCCATTGGCCAGGAAAAGCGCCAATGGGAGCTGCCGGAGCTGCGGAGCGGGGCTTGCAGGCGGGAGCAGACCACAGAGCCCCCTACCCTTCCTGACCCTAAGAGCCAGAGAGACCTTCCCGTGGTGGGGGGTCCCAGCGGTGCCTACCTGGGGCGGCTCCCGGGAAGGATCTGGCAGGTCCCTTTGGCTCCTAGGATCGGGGCAGCCGAGGAGTCTCCACGTGCTGCGCCCACTCTAAGCTCAAGCTTCATGGCTCCCATTGGCCGGGAAAAGCACCAATGGGAGCTGCCAGAGCCGCGGAGTGGGGCTTGCAGGCGCCAGCAGTGTGCAGAGAGCCCCCAGCCCCACCCCTAAGCCAGAGGAACCTGCTGGGGGGAGAGGTGGGGAGTCCTGGCAGTGCTTACCTGGGGTGGCTCCCAGGAAGCATCCGGCAGGTCCCTCTGGCTCCTAGGGCCAGCGGGTCGGGCCGGAGAGGGGAGCGGGCACAGAGGGCTCTCTGCCCACTGCCGGCACCTGCAAGCCCTGTCCGCGCAGCTCTGATTGGGCAGGACGGAGCCGGTGCAGCACGTGGAGACCCCCTTGCCACCTCTGTGCCTAGGGGCCGCACTGGAGGTTCCTGCTGGTGGGCGGGCGCCGGGGGCTGCCCCATGAAGCGCCGCCAGCCCGGGACCTCAGGTGTGTGCGGTGAGCGGTCTCTGATATCAGGACGAAGGGTGTCCCGACCGATGTGCGGTGGGGACGCAGGACAAATCACTTAAAATCGGGACTGTCCCGATATTATCGGGACATCTGGTCACCCTAGGGATCGCCAATCAATCACTCAGAAATGTGTCAGTGCTGGTTTGATTTGGATAGAAACTTTTCTTTTTGTTTTTATTATTATTATTATTTACATTTTTACTTTAATAATAATAATAATAATTTACATAGCGCCTTCAATTTGCATAGCTCTTTAGAACATCCAATAGGACAAGTTTCCTACCTCAAAGATCTTGGGGACAGATTCTGTCCCTCAACCTGTCAGCTATATGATTTTGTGGTCTAATGGGGGCTGCTGTAATGTGGCCTAATGGAGGCTGAGGGAGACTCCCCTAGGTGCAGGGACTAAATTTGCCCTCCGACAAGCCCTGGCACAGAGGGCATGCACAGACGGAGAAAGGAATGGGAGAGGATGGGGCTGTCCACTGTAGCATGGAGCGCTATGGAAGATTCTGGGTGCTCCAGATTGTGGAGCAGACTATAGGCAGCTCTTGCAGGCCTCTGTCTGCTTTGATTTATTCTGAAGGGTAGAGTAGCTCAGAATCCTGAGACCTCAAAGATGGCATTACATACAAAGCTACCTTTGCCCCTCCCTCTCCCATTGGTCTGTGTCTACTGTGCTGGAGAGAGAATTCACCTTTAGGCTTTTTCTGTTTCATTTGTGGATTTACGGTGAGCACAGTAAGGTATATAGGCACTTGTGTCCATTATGCACCATTCACATCTTGACAGGACAACCAGAGGAGTTTCTTTCTACATTGTTTCCCTAGTTATCAGCACCATCTTGTTTATTCCCTGAGTTATTTAACTATTTGTATATGTAACTATTTCAGACTGTCTGAATCTTTCTCTCTCTCTTTCTCATATATATTACATTAAAACTTCATTTTACTTAATACCAGCTGAGAAGATTCTCCAGCACTGTAGTTGCTCTATCACTGACCATTTTAAAACCAAAATTGGATGTTTTTCTAAAAGCTGTGCTCTAGGAATTATTTTGGGGAAGTTTGATGGCCTGTGTTATACAGGAGGTCAGACTGGATGATCACAATGGTCCCTTCTGGCCTTGGAATCTGTGAATCTATAAACGTTTTCCAGTTGCCATAAACATTAAAAATCACTTGTCTTGGTTTTGTTGAGTGATGACTAGGTAGGAACATAAGAATTGCCATTCTGGTTCAGAACGGTGCTCCATCTAGTCTAGTATCCTATCTATGACAGTGTTGCATACCAGATGCTTTAGAGCAGTGGTCCCCAACCTTTTTCATCTGGCGGGCGCCAGACGACAAGCCATGGAGGACTGTGGCGGCGGACGAGCATCCACTGAAATGCCGCCGACAAGCAGCGTCATCCAGAGGCGTCGCCGCCGAAATGCCGCCTCTACGCCTCTGGATGACGCTGCTTGTCGGCGGCATTTCGTCGGATGCTCATCTGCCGGCCAGTACGCGGGCGCACTTAGACGCCTTGGCGGGCGCCATGGCACCTGCGGGCACCGCGTTGGGGACCCCTGCTTTAGAGAGAGGTGAAAAAACTCTGCAGTTATGGAATAACATGCCCATAGGGAAAGATTTCATATGGCCCCACTGTTTTGAGGTTGACTTATGCCTTGAAGCATGAGGGTTTAGATCCTTCCAAAATGTGCGCTTGCTGTCTCACTAAATCCTTGCTATTATTGCTCTGGATGTGACTCTTGGTTTTGTTTAGTGATGAATTATGAGCATTGGCAGGATATCCATTTACTATAGAAAGATGAAGAAAATCCCTTATCAGACTACCCATCTCTAAAGAATGTACATTAGCGGGGGAAAGGCCTGTTCTGCATATGGGCTGAGGCTGTTATTGAACAAAGAGCGCTGGCAAAATAATTGTAGCTGTGGTATTTAAGGCTTTGATTAGCAAAGCATTTTAGCCCATGTTTTACTTCAAGCATGTGTGCCAATGGGACTGCTTATGTATTTAAAGTTAAGCCTTTGCTGGAGTGCTTTGTTGAGTCAGGGCCTAACTTCTGACTCACATTTTAGACAGCAGCAAATTTTAGTTCCTTTATTTACTGAGATCCGACTTATTTAAAATGTGCCAAGATGTTGCTCTAGATCCTACTTTTACTGACACTGTTGCTGATGAACACAAAACCCCTGTTCTGAAGAGCTTACAGTCTAAAGATTCCTGAAGCTAGAGTATTTTTTTTTTAATTGATGTGGTGATTTATGAGTTCCAGGATGTGAATGACTTTAATGAACGAGCAGATTTGAATTTACTGATGATTTCTCGCTTGAGAAAACCCCATGCTAATAGAAGGCCTGGAAGTTAGATTAAAGGAAAGCTTCCATGATGCTGAATACAATAGGAAATCTCAGTAATTGCACTAAAGTGCCCTTGTTTTCCAGCTCAGACACCAGTGTTGCTAAGGAGATGTAGTGACCTGTGCCTCAGGGGGGAGAATACATGTGTTCTAGGATGACAGTTTCACTTATGACTGGGCTCATGGGATATTTCCCCTGCAAAGTGTTCATAGCAGGAGAAAGTCATGAATTTGGGTGCTGGGAGGGTTATATCAGAGTTTCTTTTGGATACTGATCTAAATATTGATGATGGTTAATTGAGGCAAAGAAACTCCAATAAAAAGTCCACTTTAAGCAATTGGGCCAACATTTTCAAACTTGGGAGCTGAACGTTAGGAACCTAAATCCATATTTAGGCACCTGAATAAAATTGACCTGACTTTCAGAAAGACTGAGGAACGACCGTCCCTGTAGAATGTATTTGGTAGTTGTGAGTGCTCAGGCCCCTCCTTTAAGGTCTCTAAATGAAGATGCAGGTGCCTAACTGAAGTGTGTGATTCTGGCTTCTGTCCTTGGCAGCCAGGATACCGGGCTAGATGGACCATGGGTCTGATGCAGCATGGCAATTCCTATGCTCCTACATATTCATCAGTGAACAAAACCTTGTGATTTTTAACACTAAAGACCCTTGTAAAATGTTGGCCTTATTTCCCTACCTCCATTTCTTTCCCTTTTCTATACTGGGATCTTTAGGGTGACATTTTTTGCTCTTCCTACCCTCTTGTTCCATACTAACCTTGCTATGTTTTTGTTCTGTCCCATCAAAACACACATGATATTTTCTCTCTTGTTCACATTGCAGCTACTAGAATAGCATGACTCGAATATCATGGGGGTGCAAGGCAAGGAGGTGGGCTCTCAAGATGTTCCCTGCCACTTTCTACGGAGATGTATAGGGAGGAGCTGAAGTTCATGCTTAGCAAACTGGACTTTCTGTCCCCTTCCCCCTGCTGATTAGTTGGGGAGGTGGCTAAGTCCCCTGCCCAAACTCGTGTGGCTGAGAGGTGGAGGTAAGGCTTGTGCTCAATGTTTAAGCCCCTCTCTCGGACTCTGGATGGACATAGACACACAGCAGCAGCACAAAGGGAGCTAGGGACATTCAACAGATGAGCACGTTGCTAGGATGCTGAGCAGGGGTGGCACTGAGATCCACGCTCTGCACTGACTCCAGTGGCCTCTGGTACATGGCGGTATTCTTTCTCAGAGGGTGCACAGCCATCTTAAAGTCCTGAACTATAGTCTAAGGGCCAAATGGTTAGAGGAGGAAAAAAAATCTCATTAAGTCAATAGATATTACTCAGCATCTCTGTCTGCCACCCTCACAAATGCAGCCTGAGATTTGAAAGTCATCTGGACTCTTTCCTGTTGATGGAAGGCAGCGTGATCTGCAGTGCCAGGGTGGGCATCAGGTGTCTCAAATTCTATTCCTGGCTCCACCCCTGACTTCCTGTGTGGCCCTGGACAAGTAACTTCACCATGTGTCTCTACCTCAACATCTCCACATGTAAAATAGGTTAACGGTATTCTCCCCATCTTCCTCATGGGGGTGTTATGTGGATGAATTAAAGTTTGTACAGTTGTCATGTCAGTGCGAAGTATGATTAGTCTTAGGATTTGTCTACCTGGTGCATTAGTCTGCACCAGAAGGGTGTAAATTCTAGGGTGCATTAGCATGTCACACACCCTACTGGTGTGCACTACAAATTCCCTAATGCATGTTAATGTTGTACTGTTTGAAGCAAGACTACGTTAACTCCGCTTAGGGAACTTTTAGTGCATGCCAGCAGGGTCCACCTGGGCCAGTTAATGTGCAACACACTAGTGCACATTAGAATTTACACACTTCTAGTGTGGATTAATGTAACGTGTGGAGAAATCCTTACACAGAGCGGGCAGTAACTCTGCCCCAACTGAGGTGTATTATAGGCATATTTAAGAAGCTGCTGAGGTCTACAGGAGGAACAATAGCTGGGAGAGTGGTGCATGTGTTTCCTTCATCTCCTCCTCCCTTTATTGTTTTCAGGCAACATAACTAACTGTAGCAAACACATGCTGCTGAATTTCATGTGTGTGTGTGCGCGTGCATAATACTGACATTCCATTCATGCAACAGTTTAATTTCATGGTGACAAGTTTACACCAGTTAACTCCCACAGAGCAAATGGAGGCACTGCAGAAATTTTAAAAGATGATGATTGTTGTCATGCTCCCTTGCCCCTCCCAAGTGACTTGACTTTTAAGTGATTGTCCTTTCAGGCACAAACATCAGGAATTCCCCAGTATTTATGTTTTTGTTTATGTTCAGTGGGCGTATGTATTAGCAGGAAGAGATTGAAAAAGAAAGAAATGAACTGCTTTATTTAAAAAAAAAAAAAAAAAGAGGCAAACCCAAAAAACCTGGCACTTGTGAGCTCTGATAATGCCAGCCGCGTTCACTGCTTGCATATGTGTGTGCACATACAAGAGGTGGAACACAACTTTTAATATTTGTTGATTCTTTTGAGGCCTAATAATAATTAAAAAATTAAAGACTTCTGGCCTCCCCACCAGCAGAGAAAAGACACTTTAAATATTAAGTGTTTAAGGATAAACGAAGGCCATGTACAATGCACTGTTATGTTTCTTATTAATTACTGTAGCCAAGTATGTGCTCCACACCCATCTGGACAGTGAAGGGACATGTTGTGGAATGGAGACACTGTAGTAGTTGCCAGGCCTGGAAGGAAAGGCTTGCAGCCATAGAAACAGATGGACTGGTGGTTTCTGCTCACTGCATTTCTTCCCACAGCTGTGCTTTCTTCACACTGACCAGCAAGGACTTGAGTCTGGTTGCTCTGATGCCATCTATTTTGTACTTGTTTATGGTACTCTGTTGCAAAGGGCATTACTTTTCCTACCACCCTGTCACAAAAGTTGTTTTTTCCTTCTACCCACATGGGAACAGTCCTTTTGACCCTGTAAAATGGGATCCCCTCTGCTACTTACCCTTCCCTCTGGGAGGAATTCGAGATACTTATTGGGACCCTGTTGAGAAGGAAACTGGCCTGCCTGCTTCCTCAGCAGAAATGGGTACCAGAAAAACTGTTGCCTGCCTGAAGGAGAAAAATCATCTATTTGTTTTTAACAGACCGTTTTGGTGTGTTTGTTTTGCCACCTTTTATTTGGTTGCTACCTCTTATTCCTGAGGTAAGGTAGTGTCCCTCATCAGTGACAGATTCAGAACATATTGAAGTCAATGGGAGTCTTTGGATCAGTTCCTCAGTGCTTTGTACTAATCAGTCGTCCTAAAAATAAATCATCCTAACCAAATAGTGTAGCTGCAGAGCAGCAAGATAGGCTGCTTAGTAGCAATTAGCCTTGTCAGATTGTGCTAAAATTTTTCTCTTCCTGTTGTATTATAACTCCAGAACTGTGCTTATATAGTGCATTCTTTTGTTCCTTAAATATCTGTTTAAAACTGTATTGAAATTTCATGATGTTTAGTGTACAAACTCTCCAGTTGGATGTATCATTCTTCTGCATTTCCTTACTTCAACTGCTCTGTGGTATTGTAGTGAGCTTTTAAGCAGCTGCCACATTTTGCTTTAGAGATGGCTGTATGTCATTACCAGATGAAGTGAATTCCATACTGTTTACAATATGCACTGTGAGATTAAAGGTGCTGTATAGATCTCATTATTCATTTACCTTGTTCAGTTCCAATTGAATAATATGACATTTCTGGCATCATCAAAAAATATTTTATTAAACTTGTGTTGTGAATGACACTGAAATGAGGCAGTTAAACTGGAGTTTTCATAATATTGGTAAGAAAAGCAATTGATATGTGTCTTGTGATTTGTTTATCAAGGTTAGGAGCTGTGAGATACGTGGGCCCATATTTCATGTTATAACAGAATAAGTCAGCATTACCATGCTTGCTTTGGGGGTTTTAATAAGATCATTTCCTAAATTAAACTGCAGTTGTACAGGGAATTCGTCTTTGGCTATGCTGCATTGTTTGTAAGAGGTGCCTGTTTTCAGCAGACAGTTAGAAATGATGGTAAAAAATTAAGCCAAGAATGAGAACAGAATATGAATTGTAGTTATGAATAGTCCTTTGTTTTGGAAGCTGTTTGCAGCTTGTTGATGTCTGAATCCCATTTAGAATAGAAAAACTTAAAAGATCACATTACTCTCAATAAATAACAGGAAAAATAAATCAGTTAAAGTAAGGATCCATTATTTAATTTAACAATAGATTCAGGGTCTCTAAATAAGAGCAGTAAAAATATTTAGATGGTAGCAATACAGCTGCAAATTCACGTCACCCCAGTCACGTCTCTGTTTCCTCTAACCAAGCGTGTTAAAGACAAAAATTTGTGAAGTAAAGATTTACTTCCAAATATAATATTTACAATACAATATTTACAACCCTCCCCCACTCCACCCCCTTTGAAAGAAGCCAGCAAACCAGTCACTACTCATTTGTAACTAGGAAACCTGTCAGATATGGATGATTCATTAGTGTTGCAATAAGAAATACTAGCTTGTCCGTTTTGATGCTTCCTGATATCTCTCTTCTAAATTTCTTTAATCTGAGTAATTCTTCGTACTGCTCCTTAATATGCTATTGTTGCCTGAGTGAACTAAATATGATGGGACAAGTCCCAGAGATCTGAATTGAAATCTGTTTGACTTCATGAGACAAAAGGATGCCTGATGGACATTAATATTAGGGAAAAAGAAGATGAACTCATGTCTGGCCTGGGGAGAATTATAATTAGTTGTTTTTGAAATGAAAAGGGAATATATTTATAAAGGGAAATTGTATTGATTTGTGTATTCATGGGAGAATGTTAAAAGATATTTCTGACATTTGAACTCCAATAGCCAAACCAGAGTACAGTAGAACCTTGATTTTTATTAACCAGACTTATAGGAACCATTTTTCCTGATTGGAAAAAAATCGCTTAACAGATATGCTGCTGCTGAAGAACAAATTGACATTCCTTCACATTCTGATGCCCTCAGAACATTGGGAATTGCTTTGCAATTGTTTCCAGGACAAGAAGAAAGTGATACAGGGTCCTGTGCTGAAAGGTATGCACTGTACCTATTGTAATTTTAAGGTGTTCAATTTTATGAGCTTGTCTATTCTTATGAACTCCTCAATCCACAATTAGTTGGTAAAACAGGCATCCTACTATATAAGGGGAAGCTGAGCTTACTTCTCTCCAGTACTTTGGGGCCCATGACCAGGATTCATTGGCAGGAGGCAGAACAGATGGCTTTGCAATAGGCAAGAATTTTTTTCTGCTATACTGTCGGTCCAGGTCAATATTTCAGTATTCCATAACTAAATCTAGGACCAATCAAGTGGTGCTTTCCTTTTTCATTGATTTTATAGTTACAATGTTAACATTATTGTAAAGGCAGAACATACCTCCTCAGCCTTGTGGGAAAGAAGAGAAGATAACGTTTTGCAATTTACTGGACACTTAGATGGGGAAGATGAGAAACAAACAAAATTTTGAGCATGATTAAAAGCAAAAGCAGAGGTGAGAAGGCCAGTGAATGGAGTCTGAAAATATATCCCTCTTTCCCCCTCTTCCTTCCCAATTTCTGTGGCTTACCACCACAAAGCAATTTAAAAATCTCTGGTAGATCCTATTCAGAGAGAAACTGGATATACTCCAGACCACTATCACTGCTTTTGAGGTCATTTCAAGCATGGTCTACCAAATTTGATTGCCTGGATAAACCAATGGAAGAATATACAGATACTTGAGAGCAGGTTGCAGTGTTGAAGAAACCGATTGAGAGGATATTGTCTTTACCAAGTGTTTTACTGCAGTGGTTTGGCACAATGTAATTTTTTTTCTTTGTTTGCACTGGGATAACTTGTAGGCGAAGCTACATTTAAAAAAAAAAAATTCATCCAGAGAGAAAGGACAGGCTTTACAGGTGATATGCTGAGATAATATCCAAAAAATGAAACCTCAAGAGAGGGGAGGGATAGCTCAGTGGTTTGAGCGTTGGCCTGCGAAACCCAGGGTTGTGAGATCAATTCTTGAGGGGGCCATTTAGGGATCTGGGGCAAAAATCTGTCTGGGGATTGGTTCTGCTCTGAGCAGGGGGTTGGACTAGATGACGACCTGAGGTCCCTTCCAACCCTGACATTCTATGATTGTATGACATTTCTTGAACAGCTACCTGCTTACACTTTCAGATAAATAGAACTAGCAAAGCCAACTGTATTAGTATGCCTTAGTAATTCAAAGTAATATTAAAGCTACTAAAAAAATTACCATGTAGGCCCTGAATCAGCAAGATATTTAAGCACTACCCACTTTTAAGCTACAAATAGTCCCATTTGAACTACTTGCTTAAAGTTAAAATACATGCTTAGGTACTTGGATAAATCAGTGCCATAGGGTATGTCTACACTGCAGTCAAGATATGGGATTGCAGCAAGTGTAGACATGCTCAAGATAGTTTTGATTTGAGCTAGCTCAAAGCTAGTTCAAGTAATAATAGCGGTGAAGTTGTGGTTGTACAGGTCACGGCATGGCCTAGTCCTGCACACCTGGGACCCTGGGTACATACTTGAGGGGCCACTATGCTGCTGCAGCTTCATTGCTATTGTCATTTGAGCTGACTTACTTGAGTTAGTAGATAATTTTTCTTTAACTAGGTTTTGATTAAAGTGTGGGTGTACTGCAATCACACCTTCCAACTGCAGTATAGAGAGGAGCTTAGTGACCTTAGTCTGTGACAGGGACACCAGGGAATGCCAGCGAGTTAGGCTGGAAGCAACTCAGCCACATGGACCAGAGCAGTCTATAGGGTTTAATAAGTTCCACTTGTTCAACCTAACCTGTATTCAGATTCTCTTTGTGAATAAAAATGTGGGTTCTCCATTACTGTGATCAGGAGTATGGTATAAGAACTTAGATTCCACTGGGTCAGGGCCTCTCCACTGCTACAGAGCAGAAAGCGAGGTCAGGCCCTACGAAAAGACTGAATAATCTATTATATAGTGGTTGCCAAAAATAATGGTTAACAAAAAATTTTGCTTAACCAAAAATAACTACTTAAAAAATTTATATCACTGTACTGTGGCATTTTGTTGTAGGGTTAGGATAGGACAAGAACACAACTACTGGGAAAAGTCGATATTGTGAAAAGGTGGGTGTTGGGAGGGGGTCAGTTAAAGTGGCCTCGAAGTTCCAGACAGCAATTCTGAGGGGTAAAAGTAAGACAGGCACAGAAACCCTGCCTCCACTAAAGAATGCTGGCATTCCTAGTACCGGTTCAGGCACCTGGCAAGCTTGTGAGATATTTTATATCTACAAATGAACTTTCCTACTATCCATCTGAATTGGAGATGCTCCAGGGAAGCCTGCAAATGTGTCTGCCTGCATTGTTTAATTCAAACTGTTGCTCAGCTGTTGCGGATGGGAGGAGGCTCAGGTTGAAGCCGCACTGGTCCAATTGCTCCTCCTTGCTTTGTCTCTCAGTGCTCCTGGCCAACCTTATATATATATATATTTTTAATAAATGGAGATATCCTATCTCCTAGAACTGGAAGGGACCTTGAAAGGTCATCAAGTCCAGCCCCCTGCCTTCACTAGCAGGACCAAGTACTGTTTTTGCCTCCGATCCCTAAGTGGCCCCCTCAAGGATTGAACTCACAACCCTGGGTTTAGCAGGCCAATGCTCAAACCACTGAGCTATCCCTCCCCCCAACCTTCAGATAAAGCTTTGTCATCTCCAAGTACTGATTCTATTACCGGCCAAATCCCTCCCTCACCAGAGGCATCTTGTGGCTGTGCTCTTTCCATGCAGATGTGAGAGGTGTTGAGAAGGTGACTCCCTTCTAAGGGGGATACAACTGCAGGCCTGACCTGGCATCCTGGGAGGTGCGCTGTCTGCCAGGGGCCCGTATGCAAGACATTATGGAAGGACTGCCATGGACCATCTGGCCCTCTGATTACTACCTCATGCTGCTCATCCATGTGGGCACTAAGGATACTGCAATGTATGACCCTGAACAGATCAGAAGTGACGACAGGGCTCTGGGAGTGAGGGTGAAGGAGTTGGTGATGCAGGTGGTATTCTCATCGAGACTTCCGGTCAAGGATAGGGGCCCAGGAAGATACAGAGACATCCTGGAGCTAAATACATGGCTGCATGAATGCTGTCACCAGGAGGGCTTCAGGTGCCTTGAGCATGGGTTCCTGTTCCATGAAGGACTGCTAAGCATAGATGGGGCCCACTTGTCAAGTAAGGGGAAGAGTGTCTTCTGATACAGACTGTCTAACCTAGTGAGGATTTAAACTAGATTTGATGGGGGAAGGAGACAAAAGCCCACAGGTAAGTCCAAAACACATTGACCTGGGTGAAGGGCTGGAATCTGGGGGGAACATGGGCAATCACAGTATGGACAAAGGAGAGACAAGAGGGAATATAGAGGGGAAATCTAATAAACATCTTAGATGTTGGTATACTAATGTGAGAAGTATGGGGAATTAACAGGAGGAACTAGAAATACTAGTGAGTAATCACAATTACAACATCATTAGTATCACAGAAACTTGGTGGGATAATTCACATGACTGGAGCATTGGTATACGCTTGTTCGGGAAGGACAGGCAGGGAAAAAAGGGAGGAGGTGTTGCCTGGTATATTGAAGAGGTATACACTTGCTTTGAGATTGAGATAAGTGTTGAAAATCTCTGGGTAAGGATAAAAGCGGTAAAAAACAAGGGAGATGGCATGGTAGGTGTTTATTATAGATCACCTAATCAGGAAGAAGATGTGGATGAGGAGTTATCAATTGTTCACAATCAAGCTGGAAGGGCATATCGAGTGGAGTCCTGCAGGGTCCGGTTTTATTCAGTATCTTCGCAATGATTTGGATGATGGCATGAAGAGTACACTTATAAAGTTTGTGAATGATACCAAGCTGGGAGGGGTTGCAAGTGCTCTGGAGATAGGATTGGAATTCAAAATAATCTTGACACATTGGAGTGTGATGAAGCAGAGAAACTTTAACTCCTTCCATGCTGGTGCGTAGAGAGCCATTGGGCCCAGCTAGCCCCGCCCTGTTATACCTGCAGCCAATGCCTGGCCTGGAGGAGAGAGAAAAGAAGGGGGCCTGACTCAGTTGTAGCTGACTGGTGAAAAGGCAGGAGCTAGCTGTCTCTCTACATGAGGGAAAGGATCACTAGCCTGCCAGCCAAGGCAGCCACCAGGAAACAAGCACCATCTCCCTGGTCAAAGGAGACTGAGGAAGAGGCCTAAGAGCACCAAGCCTACGACAGAACAGGGTGACCAAAGCATGGAGACCTTGAGGTTCTGACCCCTCCAAACTTACAGCTGCCCCATGGAGGAACCCGGGACCGCAACAGGAAGCTACCCAAGGCTCACAAGGGGGCACTAGAGACGTGCTACCACTACAACTTGGACTGTCGGGGCCAGTCCCCAAACTGAAGGGACAATAACAGGAAGTAGCCCAGAGCAGTGGACATAGCGTAGAGCTCCTCTGCTCAGGGGTTGACTTGCGCTGGGCTGGGATCCGTGGAGTGGGAGAGTCTGAGTCTAATTCCCCCCAGCCTTAAAGCCCGAGGCACCTCGACCAAGTAGGGGGCCAAAAACCAAGCGCTCCAACCACCAGGCCGCCCGGCCTTCCAAGGTCCCTGTTACATGGAGAAATGGTCTGAATTAAATAGGATGAAATTCAATAAGGAGAAATGCAAAGTACCACACTTATGAAGGAATAATCAGTTGCACAAATACAAAATGGGAAATGACTGAGTAGGAAGAAGTACTGAAGAAAAGCATCTAGGGGTTATAGTGGATCATAAGCTAAATATGAGTCGTCAATGTAATACAGTTGCAAAAAAACCAAACATCATTCTGGGATGTATTAGCAGGAGTGTTGTAAGCAAGACACCAGAAGTAATTCTTCCAGTCTGCACTGATAAGGCCTCAACTGGAGTGATGTGTCCAGTTCTGGCCACTACACTTTAGGCATGATGTGGACAAATCGGAGAAAGTCCAGCGGAGAGCAACAAAAATGATTAAATGTTTAGAAAAAATGACATACAAGGAAAGATTGAAAAAACTGTTTAGTTTGGAGAAGAGAAGACTGAGGGAGGACATAACTGTCTTCAAGTCCATAAAAGATTGTTTTAAAGAGGAGGGTGATAAATTGTTCTCCTTAACCAGTGAGGACAGGACAGGAAGTAATGGGCTTAAATTGCAGCAAGGGAGATTTAGGCTAGACATAAGCAAAAATTTCCTAACTGTCAGGGTAGTTAATCACTGTAACAAATTACCTACGGAGGCCATGGAATCTCTGTCACTGGAGGTTTTTAAGAACCGGTTAGACAACCACCTGTCAGGGATGTTCTAGATAATACAGTTTCCTGCCTCAGTGCAGGGAACTGGACTAGATGACCTATCGAGGTCCCTTCCAGTCCTACTTTTCTATGATTTTTGTGATTCTAAGCACTTGGTGTTAGGCCTGGCACTGCTCTTGGCAAAGTAATGCAGGGTACAAAACAGCTTCTTGAGAAAATAGAACAGGGGCTTCACTAGGGTTACCATATTTCAGCAAGCAAAAAAGAGGACGGGAGGAGCCCCGCCCCTGCCCCTCCCACTTCCCGCCCCCCTCAGAACCCCCAACCCTCCCCCCGTTCCTTGTTCCTGACTGCCCCCTCCTGGGACCCTTGCCCTTAACTGCCCCCCAGGACTCCACCCCCTACCTAAGCCTGCCTGCCTCTTGTCCCCTGACTGCCCCCTCCTGAGACCCTACCCCTACCCTAACTGACCCCCTAGGACCCTACCTGTACCTTGATTGCCACAACCCTTATCCACACCCCCACCCCCAGACAGACCCCTGGGACTCCCATGCCCCATCCAACCACTCCCCACCCCCTGACAGCCCCCCCCAGAACTCCCGACCCATCTAAACCCCTCTGCTCCCTGTCCCCTGACTGCTCCGATCCCTCTCCCCACCCCTGCCCCTGACAGCCCCCCCGCTCCTTGTCCCCTGACTACCCCTCCTGGGACCCCTGCTCCTAACTGCCCTCCAGAACCCCACCCCCTACCTAAGCCTCCCTGTTCCTTGTCCCCTAACTGCCCCCTCCTAAGACCCCCCACCCTAACTGCCCCCCAGGACCCTACCCCCTACCTGTACCCTGACTGCCCAAAACCTTCTCCACCCCCCCCAAAAAGCCCCCCCCCGAACTCCTGACCCCCCCGTCTCTTGACTGCCCCCTCCAAAATCTCCCTGCCCCTTCTCCTGCCCCCTGGCTCCCTTACCTTGCCGCTCAGAACATGGTGTTGGGCTCTGTGCGGAGCCGGACACGTGGCTGCGCTCCCCAGCGCAACACACAACCCGGTCCCTGCCTCCGCACAGTGCTGCCGGAGCGAGGGAGCAGGGGAGAAGGAGAAGTGGGGGGAGGAGGAGCTGCCGAGGCCCGATGCAAACGGCCCGGCAGGCCGGCCGGCTCAGAATGCGGGGAGGAGGAGCTCTACAGCTGCTCCGGAGTCCAGCCCGGCAAGCTGCGGGGGAAGGGCTCTGGCTGCCAGAGCCCCATGCGAGCGGCTGAATTTCCTGCAGCCCACCCAGCTGCGCCTTGCTCTGCATGGGGGGGGGAAATCCCGGACATTTTTAGTGATTTACAAATTCCCCCCCGGACGCTATTTTTAACACAAAAAGCAGGACATGTACGGGTAAATCCGGACGAATGGTAACCCTAGGCTTCACACTCTGAGCACTCCATAGAGCCCAGCTCCCTATGTGTGACCTTCCCTGAACAACAAGGGCCTAATTCTCATTTACACTAATGCCACTTGACAATGTAAAGGGGCTTAATTTGGTTGAAATGTAACTTGAAGGCTCTATTTCACTCCCAGAGCAGGGTACAGAGACCATAGTAAAAAATGAGAATCAGGTCTGAAAGCTTCAGGTGTGGTAGGTCATCCATTACATGAATCCACTGGCTATTCTCCATGTATTGTGATACAAAGGCCATTACAGCAGCAGAGTGGCTAGATTCCTTCTTTCCCAGGTCCAGAGAAATTCCCTAGCACACAGCCTGGCTGTTCAGACTGTGCACTGAAGCCAGGATGTAGGTTTTTCGTGACGCACACCTCTCTTTCACGCTGTCTGTCTGAAGATTTGGGTGGTAGCGCTTAATCAGTTTCACAGTCACAAGGGGTAGAAAAACCCTGTTGTTAAGCGACCGATTAAATTCTGCAGAATTTGATGAATACAGCCCCCTTCACTACCACACTGTTGAAAGTTCTCTGAGCCCCATTCATCAGTGCATGAGTGGATTTACAACACTCTGGTGCATATTAAACTTTATCTCTGGTTATAAATCAGTCAGCTCTTTATAGTGCTTTGTAGTCTGTGGGGGAAAGATGAGAGAGCTGGCAAGAAACCAGCTGAAATCCATACTATTAACATGTGTGGCCCCAGGGTTCTGTAGAATAAATGGCTGAACCTGCTCCAGTACAAGAGGAAATGAAGCTTTATGGATACAGACTAACATGGCTGCTACTCTGAAGCTTTGTGGATTGTTTCCTTGTACAAATTATACCAGGAGGAGCAAATACAAAGTATATGTCAACATTAAATTAAACTAGATGTTTAATTAAATATCCAACATTACATCAACTATATCATTTAGTAGCTGGGTGATAGGAGATATATAGGTATCAGTTTTGTAGGATAAAATATGTCCTTGGGATTCAATTTACCTTTCTTGGGAGGGGAGGGGGGGGGGAATATTTTTTTGTTGCACTGAGTCCAAAAAGTAAATTCAATCCCAAATACAGATTTTTATCCTACAAATTATGTATAATAAATCTCCTATCTCCATGCTTCTAAATTAAACATTTTAAAATATTTTACTGATCTACTTGATTCTTGATTCATGTCCATTGTGAGGGAGTTTAAGGCAGATTCTGCCCATTAACAGTAATTGCTTCAATGTACAGGAACAATGGTTTATCTTGTTACTCATATTTTTAACTGTTCGAAAACCTGTTTCAAAAATAACCTTTACTTAAAAAAACCCCAAAAAACGGTGGCCTCAATTTCAGTTTAAAATTAAATGATTTCAGTAGGTCTTTACCTGGTTTGCTAACTTCTCATTTTCCTCCTCAATGAAATAATATCAGTTCCTTCATAATTCTCCCAAAATAGCAATTTCAGTATCAGATTTATGGGCTGCTTGGATACATGTGCTGGCAGACTTTGTTGTCAATCTAATAGTCACTAGGTTACAAGTTCAAATGTGCTGGGCTGACTAGATTTAGCACAATTCCAATAAGACATTTCTGTTTTTTTATGTAACAAAATCTAGTGCAACTAGAAATGTGAAATCAAGCATATAATCTACTTGTGTTAGATCACCTAATAGTTAAATGCCTTTATTATATATCAATACAAATTAGTTACGTACGATGGCAAACTCCTTTGAATTAATAGTTGTGTCCACACTGTTTGCCAGTCCGTAACTCCTCTCCCCATGTATCATGATTGCCCCTCACACCAATTCTCTATACCGCACAGTGGATTTCCATCCTCTACTTTTGACACACAGATCAATCCATTTTATCTCGATGAGAGGTATTGTATTAATTTAAATGGAATAAATGGGCTAAAGGCAAAAACATAACCCAATCACTGTCTAACATTAAACAGTGTTAAACAAGGTCTGGGACGTGAAATACAGAGACCCCAGCCTGCTTAGCACCATGGCAAACGCACCATTTAAAAATCCTTTTAACCTTTTATTAAAGATTCAGAAAAAATGAAACCCAGTTAAAGCATTTGAGAAGTAAAGTATTGAATAAGGCTTTCATTTTCACATCCCATGATCCTTTTCACTTTAGCTGTAGACAGTTTCTAGGTGGGGGAAAAAAACATGTTATTTGACAGTCTTTTAGATGGTATCAAATTAAATTAATGGAGATATCCTATCTCCTAGAACTGGAAGGGACCTTGAAAGGTCATCGAGTCCAGCCCCCTGCCTTCACTAGCAGGACCAAGTACTGATTTTGCCCCAGATCCCTAAGTGGCCCCCTCAAGGATTGAACTCACAACCCTGGGTTTAGCAGGCCAATGCTCAAACCACTGAGCTATCCCTCCCCCCAAAGGTGGTAACAACTGTCCTTTTTGGGGGAAAGAGAAAAAGTTAGTTTGAGATGGGCTGGAGATGCTGCTGCTGTCGTTAAAGTCCAGCCTTAGAAGGAACAGCCCCTTGTTTGACAATTGGGTGGTATCAAAGATGGTAATAACTGTCATCCCAGGTGGTGTTTGGGATTCAGCTGGAGCAGGTACATGTGCCTGTGTCATCTGGGTCCATCTCTTTCTGGCCCATTCTGGTCAGGATACCTCTTAGGTTCAGAATGTTGATGGTCTGGGGTTTCAGGAAGTGGTGTGTGGGGGCGGGGGTGGCAGCCATGATAGTGAAACTTACTCCAGTAGCTTCTGTCTGTTCTTTTTGTTGTTGTTGTGTTGTTTTTTCATTCTTTTGTTCTTCCTTTCCCCACAAAATCTTTCTTTTAAGAACCCCCAAAGGGAGTGATGGGTGTTTTGTGCACCAGTTAGACCTAATATCAAACATACCAATTTGGGCTCATTAACTACTGGCTCCGTATCTTCTGTTTTTTAACAAGCATAATTTCAGCTCAGTCCTTGAATTATATCAACTTCACCTTTCTATTTAGACTAGTTCAGTTATTCTGTCTCTGTTTCGTAACTTTCCCCAGCAACATTTGTTATAATTATTGTAACACCTTATGAACTTTTGCGTGCTTTTTACAGTTCAGCTCACAATTGGGGTATATTTGTAGGCCTAATTATCAAAACAGAGGCCATAAAAGAGGCTTTCAACTGCAAAGCTCTAGTCTCTATTTGCCTGTACAGCATATAGTCCTTTTCCCATATCATATAGCAGGACTGGAACAAGAGCCTGACTTATGGCATGCTTCTGTTTCCATTAGTGCTATGGTTATTCTGCCCTCTATATAGAAATCCTCTCTGACTCTCACTTGAGATGTTTGTATCTTTAGAAATATGACAGAAAACTTCCATTCTATAGCAAGTACTCCAGAGGACAAGTTAGAGCAGGTTACAGACTCTTCTCCGGCTAACTAACCAGGTTCTCTTGAATGTTGAAATATGGGAGATGGTGCAGAAAAGATCCACACAAATTATTTGGGGGATGGAGAAAATGCCTAACCGAAAGAGACTTAAGAGTGCCATCAGTTTAGTTTATTAAAAAGAAAGTTGAGAGGTGACTTGATTGCAGTGTATAAATATCTTCATATGGAGAAAATACCAGGTAATCAAGGGTTCTTTAATCTAGCTGAGAGAGGCTGAACAAGAACCAAAGCAGGAAGCTGAAGCCAGACCAATTCAAATTAGAAATGAGGAATAATTTTATAACAACGAGGGTGATTATCCTTGGGACAAACTACCAAGGGAGATGGTGAACTCTCCATTTTTTTTTTTTTTTAATTTTTTTGTCTTCACATCAAGAGTGGATGTGTTTCTGGAAGACAGTTTAGCCAAACACACATTGCTGGGCTCAATAAAAGGATAATGGGGGGAAATTTAATGACTTGTGATATACAGGCAGTCAGATTAGATGATCTAATGGTCCCTTCAAGCGTTAAGCTCTATGAATCTATGAAATAAGCATTTTTATTGATTATATCATCTTTTCATTAGCTTATTAAACATCAGTATTGTTTCTTATATGTGGTGAACTCAAAAGACCTTGCACACTCTCTGGCTATGAATGGTCAAATCTGGTCCTGGGTTAAATTCTGTATGCTATCACCACCAGGTTCCTTCAGCTCTGTTTAGTGGGTTTAACACTTTTCCTAGGCTCTTTAAACTCTGAAAAGTTTTTTTTATAGAAAAAGAAAATCTCACGTCATTGGTGCTTTACATCTATAAATGAACTGAGTTTGAATGGTTATACTTTTGGTAGTCTGAGTTATATTAGTATTATCACTTATGTGACTGATTTGAATTCCAGTTCTTTTCAGATATTAAATTTTTGCTTCTTTTAGACTTTGAGTCTGGTTTAAGTTAAAAAGTCACATTACAGCACAAAGGCCATGATCCAAACCACACTGAAGTCAACTAAAAGACTCTTATTGACTTGAGTGGACTTTTGATAGGGCCAAAAAGCATTATTTAAAGTGGAATATATAACTTTGTTGCTTACTGAGAGGGTTGAAGGGTGGTTCTCTACAAGAGCAGATAAAAACATCTTTAATTATTTTAAAATCTCATTCTTCTTACACTCTTTCCAAAAGGTGATTTGATAATTACAATCTGTATTAATCTGTGCCAATTTCTTCCATTTCTAATAGCATTTTGGACATAGAGAGATAATTAAAAACCTACCATAAACCCATATTTTAGAAGGTTTGAAAGACAATATCACAAAAACATATTACTCTTTTCAACATCTTAGCAATCAATATCTGTTTAAAGTGTTGGCTTGGTTATTTTTAAGTTATAGGAATGCAAAATTACCCTAATTCTTCAGGAAGTGCCTAAAAGGAACAGGTTTTCCCTCAATCGAGTATGCAATAATACACCTCTACCTTGATATAACGCTGTCCTCGGGAGCCAAAAAGTCTTACCGCGTTATAGGTGAAACCGCGTTATATCGAACTTGCTTTGATCCACCGCAGTGTGCAGTCCCGCCTCCTCCGGAGCACTGCTTTACCGCGTTATATCCGAATTCGTGTTATATCAGGTCGCGTTATATCGGGGTAGAGGTGTAGCTGAAGAAAAATAATTCAGTTTATCATATGGTAAGACAATAATAATTTATTATTAATTTTTTACTGTTTATTAAAATGTATATTTCAACAGCATTCGAAGGTCCTAGTTGGGGGTCAGCGTTCCCAGCGTATTAGGCACTGTACAAACAGAGAGCTCAGTTCTGCACTAATGATGATAACGGGAGTGCTCCTGTCTATTAGAATGGGTGCAAAACCAGCTCACAGCAGAGTGTCTCTGCTCCAAGTAGCTTACAAGAAAAGGGGCAGCTTGTGGATTCCTGTCTCATCCTGGTGAGAATTTACTCATGCAAGTAGTTTCAATGGCATTACTTGTATTTTTAAGTGCTTACCCAGGAATAAACGCTGTACAATCTGGCCCGGACTCTAAAATTATGAGGGAGATAAAATGTTCAGAACTTACTCATTCCACAGTTGGTTTCCTAAAATCAGACTTCAGTACCAATGCCAACCAAGGTATGGGTAATAGCTACAAAATCTGTCCAAGGTATCACTCACATTTATACTATCCACTTGATGTTGTGAGTTTACGAGTTTGATCCTGCCTACAGGCCTATTACAAAGTTCTGCACTTTTTGGTGTGTTTAGTCCACTAATCTAATTAGAGCTTGTGTCAGTTTTCCATAAGTTTTTAGTTTGTTTCACAGCATGTTTCACTGTGTTTGAAAAAGACTGTGGTCTAAGCCCACATCCATTTTATCTTGGCAAACAGAAATGGATCTATATCTGGCTCAGTCAGCTACAGCTGCAATAAAAGCTAGTTCCTAAGATTACATCAAAAAGTCACCTCTTGTCCTGGAATAAAGCAGTGTTGCATCAGGATGTGATTTCTCCCCCCCCCCCCCTTCTGTGATTAAGGACTGATACAAATGTTATGAAGGACTTCACATTTATTCCACTACACACCAAAAGCTATGTTAAAGAACATCATTAGGAAGGTTGCAAAGTCCATCCCTCAAAAGTTAGGAAATGCCAATATTAAGGTTGCTAGTACAACCTTAATTTGTCCCCTGTGGGTGGGTGGGTGCGCATTATGATAGTCTTTAATTACTAGTTCCTAGTCCTGGTCTCTGTGTCCAGCCAGTCCCAGTTTGTTCCTCCAGTTCCTTGTCAAAGCTCAGTTTCTACCCACCCCCTAGCTCCCAATCTCCTTGCGGAACCAGTCTGTCTCCCGTTGTAAACACCCAGTCATGCTTTCTCTTCCTCACACCAATTTCAGTCTCACCAAGTCTCCTTGTCCCAATCTACTCCTTTCCCTCCTTCTGTATTTGAGTCAGAGGGCTTCTCCTCCATGCTGCCTGGTTAGGGTTGCCAACTCTCTGGGTTTCGCCAGCAGTCTACTGGAATCACACGCTATCTCCCAGAAACTACTGCAACCAAACCAGGAGATTTTAGGCACTGACAGTCTGGCGGCGCAGCGGAGCAGCCAGCACATCCATCTGGATCCTGGAGGGGCAGGGGGTCTCCGTGCACTGCCTCCACCCCAAGTGCTGACTCCGCAGGTCCCATTGGCCAGGAACTGTGGCAATGGGAGCTGCGGCGGCGGTGCCTGTGGGTAGGGGCAGCGGTGCACGGAGACCCCCCGCACCCTCCCCCCCCCGGCCTAGAAGCCATTGCCAGAGTGATGTATTGGTCGCTTTTGGATGCTGCCTGAAGTAAGCACTGCCCTCATCTCCTCCTGCACCCCAGCCCAGAGCCCGCACCCAAACTCCTTCCCAGAACCTGCACTCCCTCCCACACCCAAACTCCCTTCCAGAGCCTGAACCCCCTCTCACATCCCAACCTCCTGCCCCAGCCCACACCCTGCACCCCCTCCTGCACTCCAAACTCCTGCTTCAGCCTGGTGGGTGTGAGTGAGGGATGGGGAATAGTGTGAGGGGGGTGGGGCCTCAGAGAAGGGGCAGGATGGGGGTGTGGTTTTGGGCGGGGAAAGGGGCAGAGCAAGGGTGTTTAGGCTTGTGCAATTAGGCAGTTGGCAATCCTATGCCTGGGAGACAGCGGGGGGTGGGGTTCAACAGGAACACAGGAGAGACAAACTTTGTTCTCAGTTCCAGTGCCTTGGCCTCAGCAACAATGATGAGGAAAGTCCAGCTTTGTCCCTGTATCTCTGGGCTGGAGGGAGCATGCTCCGTCACTCTGTGGAGATGGCGCATGTGCAGTCTGGTTAGCACTAAGAGCATGTGCAAACTAGAGTTTTTTCAGAGGCTTGTAACTTGGCCAAATTGGGGTGAATTTTCACGGGAACATAAAAAAACCACATTCCTGACACAATGGCCAATTTTCAAGTCACTGCTCGACTTGGGGATGCTAGAGCTTTTTGAAGAAAAAGTCACCAGAATTTTGTAGCATTGGCAAAACAACATATTTTTTCCTGGCCTTGTTTTTTGGAAATGGCTGACCTGTTTTGGCTGAAGAAATAAAAAAACAAAACCAGTCTGAGTGCTGTTTGTATATCAAAAGCAATGTGTGGGAGGTACACCTGCCTAGAACTGCAATTAGCTATGGGCGTGGGGGAGAGACAACATTGATCAAAATTTTGCTTTGTTACTTCACTGAAACTACTTCCCATGTGGCTGAGAGCAACATTTCCCCAATGCTGCTTGATTGATGCCTTCTCTTTCAAGGCCCCGTTCCATTTTCTTGTGCCCTTCACTGCCGCTGCACAGCTATATAAGAACTAGACAGAATCTGACCCTTAATAGTAATGGTCTGAGAAAGCCAGTAAGTCAGTAAACACTTTCTCTGCTCTCTCTCAGAAGAGGGCCAATGAAGTCATCTCTGGCATAGTCCCCTGGCTAAGTAACATGCAGGGGATCATGATTCCTGCTGGTTTCCTTTGATTCAGCTTGGTGAATTGGCAAACATCACAATTTTTGACATCTATTATGGTGGCTAAATGCATTCCTGGTCAGTAAACATATTACTGTAGTTGGTTATTCAACTTTTCATTATACCCATAAGTAGATGATCATGAAAATATTTAAGGAGATTGATTTGAAGGAAACTTGGCACACAGCATTTCAAATATTTGAACAATCCAAAAGGTTTTCATGAAAAAGAAAGAGAAATATATTGGGCCAAAGGCAGGCTGGAATAAGCATCTGCAGCTCCCAGGGCTGAATCTAGGCTAGATTCAGCAATGTAGAACAAAAGCTGCGTAAGTAGAACTGTCCCCCACCAAGGATGAATTTTTCATGACCATTTGCACAAAAAAATATTTTTTCTGTCAGAAAATTTGAATTTGGAAAATTTCTGCAAGCACTAAATGTAAGCTAGTTATATATTGGGTGTAAGTGACAAAGAAAACTTATGCTGATTTGGAATTCAGTGGGTGTGCAAAACAAGTATAAGCTAAAAGAACAGGAGTACTTGTGGCACCTTAGAGACTAACAAATTTATTAGAGCATAAGCTTGCGTGGGCTACAGCCCACTTCTTCGGATGCATATAGAGTGGAACATATATTGAGGAGATATGTATACACACATACAGAGAGCATGAACAGGTGGGAGTTGTCTTACCAACTCTGAGAGGCCAATTAAGTAAGAGAAAAAAACTTTTGAAGTGATAATCAAGATAGCTCAGTACATACAGTTTGATAAGAAGTGTGAGAATACTTACAAGGGGAGATAGATTCAATGTTTGTAATGGCTCAGCCATTCCCAGTCCTTATTCAATCCTGAGTTGATTGTATCTAGTTTGCATATCAATTCCAGCTCAGCAGTCTCTCGTTGGAGTCTGTTTTTGAAGTTTTTCTGTTGTAAGATAGACCTGCGGGTGGCTGTCATTGAATGGCCAGTCAGGTTAAAGTGTTCTCCCACTGGTTTTTGAGTATTATGATTCCTGATGTCAGATTTGTGTCCATTAATTCTTTTGCGTAGAGACTGTCCAGTTTGGCCAATGTACATGGCAGAGGGGCATTGCTGGCACATGATGGCATATATCACATTGGTAGATGTGCAGGTGAACGAGCCCCTGATGGTATGGCTGATGTGATTAGGTCCTAAGATGATGTCACTTGAATAGATATGTGGACAGAGTTGGCATCGGGCTTTGTTACAAGGATAGGTTCCTGGGTCAGTGTTTTTGTTCAGTGATGTGTGGTTGCTGGTGAGTATTTGCTTTAGGTTGGGGGGTTGTCTGTAAGCGAGGACAGGTCTGTCTCCCAAGATCTGTGAGAGTAAAGGATCATCTTTCAGGATAGGTTGTAAATCTCTGATGATGCACTGGAGAGGTTTTAGTTGGGGGCTAAAGGTGACAGCTAGTGGTGTTCTGTTATTTTCTTTGTTGGGCCTGTCTTGTAGGAGGTGACTTCTGGGTACTCGTCTGGCTCTGTCAATCTGTTTTTTCACTTCAGCAGGTGGGTATTGTAGTTTTAAGAATGCTTGATAGAGATCTTGTAGGTGCTTGTCTCTATCTGAGGGATTGGAGCAAATGCGGTTATATCTTAGAGCTTGGCTGTAGACAATGGATCATGTGGTGTGTCCTGGATGGAAGCTGGAGGCATGTAGGTAAGTGTAGCCGTCAGTAGGTTTCCAGTATAGGGTGGTATTTATGTGACCATCGCTTATTAGCACAGTAGTGTCCAGGAAGTGGACCGCTTGTGTGGATTGATCTAGGCTGAGGTTGATGGTGGGATGGAAATTATTGAAATCATGGTGGAATTCCTCAAGGGCTTCTTTTCCATGGGTCCAGATGATGAAGATGTCATCAATGTAGCGCAAGTAGAGTAGGGGCGTTAGGGGACGAGAGCTAAGGAAGCGTTGTTCTAAGTCAGCCATAAAAATGTTGGCATACTGTGGGGCCAGGCGGGTACCCATAGCAGTGCCGCTGACTTGAAGGTATATATTGTCCCCAAATGTGAAATAGTTGTGGGTGAGGACAAAGTCACAAAGTTCAGCCACCAGGTTAGCTGTGACATTATCGGAGATACTGTTCCTGATAGCTTGTAGTCCATCTTTGTGTGGAATATTGGTGTAGAGGGCTTCTACGTCCATAGTGGCTAGGATGGTGTTTTCTGGAAGATCACTGATGGATTGTAGTTTCCTCAGGAGGTCAGTGGTATCTCGAAGATAGCTGGGAGTGCTGGTAGTGTAGGGTCTGAGGAGAGAGTCCACATAACCAGACAAGCCTGATCTTAGGGCGCCAATGCCTGAGATGATGGGGCGTCCAGGATTTCCAGGTTTATGGACCTTGGGTAGCAAATAGAATACCCCTGGTCGGGGTTCTAGGCATGTGTCTGAACAAATTTGTTCCTGTGCTTTGTCAGGGAGTTTTTTTAGCAGATGGTGTAGTTTCTTTAGGTAATCCTCAGTGGGATCAGAAGATAATGGCCTGTAGAATGTGGTGTTAGAGAGCTGTCTAGCAGCCTCTTGGTCATATTCCAATTTATTCATGATGACGACAGCACCTCCTTTGTCAGCCTTTTTGATTATGATGTCAGGGTTGTTTCTGAGGCTGTAGATGGCGTTGTGTTCAGCATGGCTGAGGTTATGGGGCAAGTGATGTTGCTTTTCCACAATTTCAGCCTTTGCACGTTGACGGAAGCATTCTATGTAGAAATCCAGTCTGTTGTTTCGACCGTCCGGAGGAGACCACGCAGAATCCTTTTTTTTGTAGCCCTGGTAGGGGGGATTCTGTGGGATAGTATGCTGTTCAGAGGTATGTTGGAAATATTCTTTGAGTCGGAGACGTCGAAAGTAGGATTCTAGGTCACCGCAGAACTGTATCATGTTCGTGGGTCTGGAGGGACAAAAGGAGAGGCCCCGAGATAGGACAGCATTTATTATGCTCTAATAAATTTGTTAGTCTCTAAGGTGCCACAAGTACTCCTGTTCTTTTTGCGGATACAGACTAACACGGCTGCTACTCTGAAACCTGTCAAGTATAAGCTACGCACCTGAGAGGTAAAAAAAGGTTGGGTGTGTAAGAAGAAGATTGATGAGCACAACTTATTCATTTTGCACTCCCACTGTACTCCAAATAGGTCCCAGTTATGCTTCTTTGTCTTGTACATCCATTTACACCCATTGTCTTATCAATTTACACCTGAGGGATATCACTACACCACCATTTTGTTCATCATTGTTCTCACCCTGTGGTAGGCAATCTACAGTGTATCATCCACTTTTGGCAATGTGGTCTCACTGACTGGGTTCCAGTTGATTTATATCTAAGGGTACGTCTTCACTACCCGCCGGATCGGTGGGTAGTAATCGAT
>NW_020664393.1:47054011-47091531 GCF_002925995.2 Terrapene triunguis | reverse complement strand
AGTGGATGTGACTTACTATTGTAGAACACAAAGGCACCAGCTGGAATTGGGCCCCATTGTACTAGGTTCTGTGCAACTGTATAGGGCATGGTCCCTGCCTTGCAAAGCTTATCTATTTTCAAAAAAAGGCTGTAATAAGTAAAGGAAAGGAGCTATAGGAGGAAAATGGGTAGGGAGGATGAGGGTGACAGTAATAAGATCAACAAAGTGATCTTTGAATAGGTCAACAAAGTGCACAAACTTCTTAGTGCTGAATCGTTTTAAGTCTTATAAAATTACTAGGGCTATCGATTTAATGGCAGTTAACTCACGCGATCAACTAAAAAAAATTAATCGCGATTAAAAAAATGTATTGCCATTAATCACCATTTTAATCGCATTGTTAAACAATAGAATACCAATTGAAATTTATTAAATATTTTTGGATGTTTTTCTACATTTTCAAATATATTGATTTCAGTTACAGCACAGAATACAAAGTTTACACTGCTCACTTTATATTATTATTTTTATTACAAATATTTGCACTGTAAAAAAGAAACAAAAGAAATAGTATTTTTCAGTTCACCTAATACAAGTACTGTAGTGCAATTTCTTTATCGTGAAAGTGCAACTTACAAATGTAGGTTTTGTTGTTGTTACATAAATGCACTCAAAAACAAACCAATGCAAAACTTTAGAGCCTGCAAGTCCACTCAATCCTACTTCTCGTTCAGCCAATCGCTAAGACAAACAAGTTTGTTTACATGTACGGGAGATAATGCTGCCCACTTCTTATTTACAATGTCACCAGAAAGTGAGAACAGGCGTTCATATGGGACTTTTGTAGCTGGCATTGCAAGGTATTTATGTGCTAGATATGCTAAACACCCGTATGCCCCTTCATGCTTCGGCCACCATTCCAGAGGACATTCTTCCATGCTGATGACGCTCATTAAAAAAATAATGCGTTAATTAAACTTGTGACTGAACTCCTTGGGGGAGAATTGTATGTCTCTGGCTCTATTTTACCAGCATTCTGCCATATGTTTCATGTCATAGTAGTCTCAGATGATGACTCGGCACATGTTCATTTTAAGAACACTTTGCTGCAGATTTGACAAAACACAAAGAAGGTACCAATGTGAGATTTCTAAAGATAGCTACAGCACTCGACCCAAGGTTTAAGAATCTGAAGAGCCTTCCAAAATCTTTTCAGGATGGGGTGTGGACCATGCTTTTAGAAGTCGTAAAAGAACAACATTCTGATGCAGAAACTACAGAACCGGAACCACCAAAAACGAAAATCAACCTTCTGCTGGTGGCATCTGACTCAGATGATAAAAATGAACATGGGTCGGTCTGCACTGCTTTGGATTGTTATTGAGCAGAACTCGTCATCAGCATGCATGCATGTCCTGTGGAATGGTGGTTGAAGCATGAAGGGACATACGAATCTTTAGTGCATCTGCCATTTAAATATCTTGCGATGCTGGCTAGAACAGTGCCATGCGAACACCTGTTCTCACTTTCAGGTGACATTGTGAACAAGAAGCAAGCAGCATTATCTCCTGCAAATGTAAACAAACTTGTTTGCCTGAGCAATTGGCTGAACAAAAAATAGGACCGAGTGAACTTGTAGGCGCTAAAGTTTTACAGTTTTATTTTTGAATGCAGTTGTTTTTTGTACATAATTCTACATTTGTAAGTTCAACTTCCATGATAAAGAGATTGCACTCAGTACTTGTATCAGGTGAATTGAAAAAATCATTCCTTTTGGTTTTTACAATGCAAATATTTACAATAAAAATAAATATAAAGTGAGCGCTGTACACTTTGTATTCTGTGTCATAATTGAAATCAATATATTTGAAAATGTAGAAAACATCCAAAAAGATTTAAGTAAATGGTATTCTATTATTGTTTAACAGTGCGGTTAATCACAATTAATTTTTTTAATCGCTTGACAGCCCTAAAAATTACCATCAAACAATCTCCTAGAAAAACATCACCACCTGTGCTCCCTGAACTTTTCTCTCTGTCCCCCAACAAGAAAAAGGAATCCTGAGTTCACTTTACATATCCTGTTATCTTTATATTTGTTGTATGTAGTTTAAGAAAATTCAGAATTACTGAATGGGCATGGTACCAACTGGCAGCACCGCCAAAAGGAGACCGCTAAAGTTCATGTTAAATTTAGCTACTCACAACCAAGTCTCAATAAATATACTGTGTTTATTTCTGAGGCCTGTTCTGGAGAAAGTAATTTCATTAAATAATATATTGCACAAAACTGCTCAAATTATAAATAATTATAATATAGTCATAACTAATGTGTGTGTCATGTTAATTATAAGAAAATATAACATTCCTTCATTTATCCTGTAATTTTTATGTTCATACATGTACATAACATATAAAGGGACACCAAAGGGACAAAGGTCAAATTTGGAACGACATGTTTGGAAACAAAATATGCTATTGCACCAGACAAATAGAAATGTCTTCATAATATTTTCAGACTTCACATGGAAATAGTTTTTGAACAAATAAACATTCCCTAGCTGTGTTTTTAAGTGTAGAATTGTGAATTCTATCAGAAAGTTAAACTGATTAGTCTAGTCTTGTTGCTCAGGCTGAGGAAAAATATATGAAATACACATAAAATTAGTTCCCCATCCCCCAAACTTTTAATAAGCTAAGGTGTTGTTTGTCACATAGGGAAGGAAATTTTATACTGATGCCATATTAACTATGAGCATTTCAAAATCATGAATCAGGCCCTAAATCATCATGAAATTAGTTTAAGAATCACTACATTTAAAATAAAATATTTTGGGTCTTTTTATTTGCCTTGTGGTTATTTAGCTCCTGGGATCCCATTTTCAAGCTCTTCTCTGCAACCACAAGAGCTAAAAATCTACTTTCTTTAAAAGAAAGCTGAGAGTCTCACCTCTTCACAAGCTCTCAGGAGCTGGGGCTTTCTGAAATGTACTGGGTATTGCAAGAAAATTGACAGTACTGTAGGGCCAGATTTGGTTCAGGATTGAATCTGGTTTCTGCCTTCATAAACCCTTGCACTGCATCCTAGTGGCAGAAATAAATTATATGCCTGTTTGTTTGTTTGTGTGTAGGGGATTATTGCAGCAGAAAAAGTTGGCATAACTGGCATGGTAAGAGGGGCCAGGATGGCTGCGGGATTTGCTGAGTCAGTACATTCCCCCAGTGGAAGAGTGTCTTTGGAGCGTCAGTTCTAACAAAAAATCCCAAGAGAGAGCAGCAGCAGCAGTACAACTGCCTGCCGTTCCCTAGTGTAGATCTTCCACTAGGGAGCAGAGGGCCAGGGATAATTTCCCTTCATAGATTTCACTTTAGCACTTTCTTTAACGTGATGGTGTCGCTTCAATACACTGCATTAAAATGAAATAGGCTTCAGGTTCAAAGTCTGGACCTGGAGATGAACTCTTCCAAAGTTTGGGAGTGCCTTGTGGCTGGAGATTTAGTGATCTATCATAGGCACACAGTCTACAACATTTGTATCTGAACTTCCTTTAAGTTTGAGGCTATTCAGAACCAGGGCTTGGGTTTATCTGTAACTGATCTATTTGTAAACAGGTACATTGGTAACTTCTAGATTGCCTGAGTGAAGTTTAAGCAATATCAGTCAGAACAATCCCACTGATAAAATTATAAAATAATTAAATGGACAGGATTATGGAAAGAGTGGCACTGCCCTACTTGGGCAAATTCTTCCTACTTAATAAACATAAATCTATATCTAAAGTTTGAAGAAAACAAATTGCTTTGCTAAAGATTATGAGAACTAATTTTGCGTCTTGTTATTGCATGTTAGGAAAAGAAAGGATCAGTGTATGAGGGAATATCCTCGGGCCTGAGTCTTCCTTTCCTTTTACTATTACTGTTATGTTTTACAGTAGCATCTAGAGACTTTCACCAAGATAAGGACCCTGTTGTGTTCCAAAGAGCTTACAAACTATAGACAAGAGACACACAAGAACTACTATTATCTTCATTTTGCAGATGAGGAACTGTGACAAATTGAGTTTAAGTGACTTGCTCAAGGTCACACCAGAAGTTTGTGGCAGAGCCTGAAAATAAACCTAGATATCCTGAGTCCCAGTCTAGTGCCTAAGACTATTCTTTTTCTCTGGATGGGGTAAACTGGTGTAAGTTAGAGGGTTCTCTCACTCTTTTTCTGGTATATGCAGTGTTATAGCCATGTCAGTCTCAGGATATTAGAGAGACAAAGTGGGTGAGGTAATATCTTTTATTGGGCCAACTTCTGTTTGTGAGAGAGAAAAGCTTTCAGGCTTACACAGAGCTCTACTTCAGGTCTGTGTAAGCTCGAAAGCTTGTCTCTCTCACCCCAGAAGTTGGTCCTTCTCCGTCTATTTGATGACGACTTCTGGGTAATGGCCTTTGCTTAGCTCACAAGCACAGAGCCACAATTTTTTTTCTTAAATAGTTTTAATCAAATTGAAACAATTATAAGAATACTTATTTTCAAAACCATATAAAGGTCAGGTGTGCTTTCTGCATAAGTATAATTATGGGTTTCTATGTTGTGCTATAATATGGGTTTTTATGTTTCATCAAGTGAAACAATGTGCCCTCAGGATTAAAAGACTCAACAGAGTAACATTTTTATTACTTATTAGATTCAAGGGATCATTGGATGTTAAGGTTTAAAGCTATTCATGTTCATACAGAAGAAAGGAAGGAACATGGCAGTGCTATAAGATAGAATCTAGTTTTAAAATTTCCTGAAGGAGAATCACTGGTCCACAGAGTTAGTGTTTCTAAAATGTGTGTAATATGATAAGGAGTGTTCTCTCTTTATTTCCCTGCTTAACTCCTCATTCCATCACTGGACTGGTGTGGGTGGAAGAGCTTCCACGGTCGGTGCTCTTCAAGTTCTGTGCAGAGGTCATTTCAGAAGTGTGGTATGGAGCAATCAATATATTTAAAAAGCAGGGACTGGGGTAAAAATTGTGGTAGGCACTTTTCAAAAGTCCAAAGTATGTTAGAAGCAGAAATCCCATTGAAAGTCAATGAGACTTATTCTTCTAACTCACTAAGACTCTTTTGAACATTCTCCTCTGATTGGGTCATAATATTTACTTATATCACTTTCAGTCCCTCACCCTATTGCTCCTTCCACTTCACAATGTCTCAGATAAATTTTCTGGAGATGGCAGTTCTTGTCAGTGATACTGGGCTACATTCACAGACAAAGGAGGTGCGTGGCTGTAAAACTGGTGTGATGGAATAGTGCATTAAACCTATTGTTTCCAGATGAATAAATCTAATCTTCTCTGTTTTCTGCCTTCTTTTTTCTGCTTCTCTTTTCCTCTTCTATTCAGTGGGCCAGATTTTCCACTGCCTGGCTCCATGTGTCACCATTTACCCTTAGGTAAAGTAGGTGTATAGTGCTACCAAATCAGAATTCTCTGCTTATCAGAGGGAAAGGGGGGACAATAGTACCATGGCCCTGAGCTCAGGCCCTCTCAAAACGTCTGTAACCTCTGTGTAAATAAAGAAATGGGAGGGGTAAGGTCCCAACGCACATGATATTCCAAGGCCCCAAAGTTCTCTTCGTGGGCCTGATCTACTCACACTTCTGCTAGTGTTTCACACCACATTGTTCAGGTGTAAACAAGATGCAAGACAGAGGAGAATCAGAATGAGATCATCAGGACCAGCTGTTAGATGCAGCAGGCGGTTCGATGGAGATCGGCAGGACTGGCAGCAATGCATATTAAGAGCTGTGGTGTGGCCAGTGGGTTATCAGCTGCACTTATCCACTGACATGGCACCTTCATACACACACAAAAAAGTGTACTCAGACTTTGCACAGGAGTTGAGATTTGAGTTTTCCAATAACAAGTAAAGCACCTGAAAAAATTGAAAGCCATTTTCCCCCTCCCATGATCTGATAACTCAAAAATGGTCACCTAGGCCTAATCCAAAGCCCACTGAAGTCAGTGAAAGTCTTTCTATTGCCCTCAATAGGCACTGTATCAGCCTCATAGAATTTTATCAATTTGGGGGGGGGGAGAATCACATTTGGTCAAATACAAATATGTAAAGGTTCAGCCCCAAAGGTAACTTTATACAATATATAAACACATGAAGAAAATGGCTTGAAATTAAGTGTCCTGTTGCCTCAACCATAAGATATGATAGTAAGCAGGCAACTTATACATTTTTGTTCCTTTAAAAAAATGAGTCACCTTTTCCCCTCTAGAGAAGGACTGTGTGAAAGGTCTTGTTATTGTTGTACAATCATAAAATATGCTGTCTCAGCCTGAAGAAACTGAAGCTCTGGCAAGAATGTTTATAACCATGACAATCTAAACAGTTAAGAGCTGTGAACTGTGTGGGTTTTATCATAAGGATACCGAGCATGTCCTAGCTAGTGAAGATGGTGATAAAATCATCACAACTCAGGAGATTTAATAAACCCTGCAGGAGTTTGCTTTTACCTCATATTACCTCAAGAAAAAAATGGTAAATTTTACTTCTCTTACACACTTAATATGTTGTTGAAAAATATGTACTTTAAAAATATATTATGGAATGTATTCTCCTGTTGCTGTGGAAAAGCCAGGGGGAGGGGGTGTGTGGGAACAGAGCAGAAAATCCACTCGTTATTACCTCCATCTCATAGGGGTTTCTGGCAGTTTTCTCCTCAAGAGGCATGGGGGTTGGGATGGGGTGTTGTGCCAGGCACAGAGTGGGAAGCGGTAAGGTGTGTCTCAACCCTTTGTGTTCTGATGACCCTCAAAAAAGGAGATTGGTGGAAGCAGGTACCACTGCTTGAGCAGGCTTCCTCTTTCTGCTGCTGTGTCCACCATTGCCCTGGCACAATGGCTCCAGTAGGAGCTGAGGCTGCCATTGACTAAGTTCTCTGAACTCAGGCAGTAAGAGCAACAGTGGGGGCTTTACTGTGGCAGAATTAAATCCTAATGGGGTATCCATGATGCTGTTGTCACACAAGGATAGTGACACAGACAGCAGCTGGATCCCAGTTCCTGCCACATAAACCCTGCTGAGACTGGTCTCTGCCAAGAAGATAGAAGGGCCTATGCGGGGAACACCTTCTCCTTCTGCACTTCATCCCTCCCAGTTTTTCATGGACAGAGTCAAGGAGCTCACCCTGTCTGGTTGGTCACAGGAGAGGTAATTACATTGATTCAGTTGTTACTTTTACAAAGGTCAGGGTTTAGAAAAGTGGAGTGCTGTTGACCTACAGGTTTGTTGACAGAATAGAGAGCATTTCACCCTAGGTCACTTAAAGCCAGCTCAAAGCCAGCTCAGGCTGGTACTGAGCATAACTCAATACCCTCTGATACCCTGTTTCCCCGAAAATAAGACAGTGTCTTATATTAATTTTTGCTCCTAAAGATGCGCTAGGTCTTATTTTCAGGGGAGGTCTTATTTTTCCTGGAGCTTCGGGGCCTTATATTCTGGGGTGGCCTTATTAGCGGGGAGGTCTTATTTTCGGGGGATGCCTTATATTACAGCAAGAGGCAAAACTGGAAGTAGGTCTTATTTTCGGGGGATGTCTTACTTTCGGGGAAACACGGTAGATATTTGATGGCCCATGTGAAGAGAGTTTCTGCTATTGTCATACTGGCACTAACTGGTGCTGTTATTGGCAGTTTCAGCAGAGAAACCAAAGTTTGAGTGGGCAGATCTAAAATTAATATGGCACACATTAAATGGATTAAAAACTGAATAACCGATAGGTCTTAAAATGTAAATAGGGAACCATTATTGAGTGGGTGCGTTTTCAGTGGACTCTGTATGCTATTTAAGATTTTATCAATGATCTACAAGAAAACATTAAAGTCGTCACTGATGAAGTCTGCAAACGACACAATTGGCGGGAGTGGTAAATAATGAAGAGAACAGGCCATTGATACAGAGCGATCTGGATCACTTGGTAAACTGGATGAAGGCAAACAATATGTGTTTTAATATGGCTAAATGTAAATATATATACCCAGAAACAAAGAACATAGGCCATACTTACAGGATGGACACTCTATTCTGGGAAGCAATGACTCTGAAAAAGATTTTGGGGTATGTGGTGGATAATTAGCTGAACATGAGCTCTCACTGTGATGCTGTGGCCAAAAGAGCTATTGTGATCTGGGAGGCATAAAGAGGGGAGTCTTGAGTAGGAGTAGAGAGGTTGTTTTATCTCTGTAGAATCTAGCCAGTGGTGTGACCGCTGCTGGAATACCATGTCCAGTTCTGGTATCCACAATTCAAGAAAGATGTTGATAAATTGGAGAGATTTCAGAGAAAAGCTACAAGAATGATTAAAGGATTGGAAAACATGCCTTCGCATGATAGACTCAACGAGCTCAATCTATTTAGCTTAACAAAGAGAAGGTTAAGGGGTGACTTGATCACTGTTTATAGGTATCTACATAGGGAACAAATATTTAATAATGAGATGTTCAATCTATCAGAGAAAGGTATAGCACAATATGATGCTAGTTGTGGAAGCTGAAGCTAGACAAATTCAGACTGGAAATAAGGCATAATTTTTTTTAGCAGTTTTGAGTAATTAATGATTGGAACAATTTTCCAAGGGTCATGGTGGATTTTTCCATCACTAACTATTTTAAAAATAAGATAGCTTTTAGAAAAACATCCAATGCTCTAGGAATTATTTTGGGGGAGTTCTATGACCTGTGTTATACAGGAGGTCAGATGATCACAACGACCCCTTCTGGCCTAGGACTTTGTGAATCTATAAGGAAAGTCTGCAGAAGAGAAGAATGAGGGGGGATTTGATAGCTGCTTTCAGCTACCTGAAAGGGGGTTCCAAAGAGTATGGATCTAGACTGTTCTTAGTGGTATCTGATGACAGAACAAGGAGTAATGGTCTTAAGTTGCAGTGGGGGAGGTTTAGGTTGGATATTAGGAAAAACTTTTTCACTAGGAGGGTGGTGAAGCTCTGGAATGGGTTACCTAGGGAGGTGGTGGAATCTCCTTCCTTAGAGGTTTTTAAGGTTAGGCTTGACAAAGCCCTGGCTGGGATGATTTAGTTGGGAATTGGTCCTGCTTTGAGCATGGGATTGGACTAGATGACCTCCTGAGGTCCCTTCCAACCCTGATATTCTATGAGTCTATGAAAGAGGGGCTTAAGTCACAAAGTTTAGATTTGGATCTGGATTCAGATCTGAACTTTTCCAAAGTTTTCAGAGGAAGCTGTTGAAGTTTATTCATAACAAGTGTTCTGGTTCTGGCTGGTCTCTATTAAAAATAGAAACACATTGTATTATATATGTGTTTACTTGGCGTGGTTTACATTAAAAAGATTACTAAGAACTTCATGGTCTTAGAAATATATCAAGGAGCACTGCTTTGTCCTAGAGAGCCTAAAATTCTAGGACCTAATTGTGCAACCCTCATTCACAACAGTGAGCACTTATCCCATTAAATCATTAATAAAAAATGGTTCCTCTCTGCTCAGTTCTAGAAAATGAATTAAAAGGCTGTGGTACCAATGATGAAGAGGAGGAAGAAGGGGAACAATTTGATTTCGATAGTGGCGATGAAATACCAGAAGCAGACAGACAAGCACTTGTGCCACCTGCTTCAGACTCTGGGATTAATGCAGAACATGAAGACACTAACTCCACAGGTAAGCCTTTATATGGCTAATAGGCCAGGGGAGTACTGCTCAAGTAAGGATCAAGCCCCATGTTCATCAGATGCTTTTCATGCTGATAGAATTGCTGTAGTTCACAAAAATATTTCCATAGACGGAATGTGAAAGTCATTTAATTTATCCCAAATACTTTAGTTCCTTGTGGACTTAACAAGGAGAAAGGGTAGTTATTGTCCCTGACTGGATTCTTATTCCCCTGCTGCACTTAACCTAGGAACTGGTTTCCTCATCCCTGTCTTGTGCAGGAATCTGCTGTGATGGTAGGGTCTTTGTGACAACGATTATCTATGGATATCTCTAGGGAAGCTTCATAGGGTGTGTCTACATAGTCCGTGGAAGTGAGCCTCCCAATGGGGCTCATACTAGCACTCTAAAAATAGCTGTGCAGACAGTGCTTTGAAGTTGTGGCTCACACTCTGAAGGCTAGAGAGTGGTGTGGGCGTCAGAGCCTGAGCCACTTCAAGGCGCTGTTTACACGACTATTTTCAGAGCACTAGCGTGAGCCCCATAGCCCAGGTCTAACGACCTGGGCTGTGAAGACGTAACTGTAGTGGCAACTTGGCAGCTGGGGGGCATGCTTCACTCAGCTTGGGCAACCTGGTTGGTGGCATTGAGTGGATGTGCTCTTAAAAATAAATGGAGCATATTTTTGTGCCATACATGAAAACAAACCTTCTTTCTTTGACTATTAGGAGCTGTGGACCTGTGTGTCTGTTAAGAGCATTCACCATGTCCATCAACTCTTAGACATGATCTAACCACCAGGCTATAGAGTCACTCACCTAGGAGGTGGGAGAACCAGGATCCCATCCTCCCTGCTCCAATCACTCTTTCATTATTTGTCCAAAGTGGAACATCTTCAACAGGAGAGATTGAGGGAGCCCTGCATCAGACTGTCCCATCGCCCCATGGCTAGGGTACTCACCCGAGAGGTGGCAGAGCTCTGTTCAAATCTGTTCTCCTTGTCAGGTGGAGGGGGGATTTGAACCAGGAGTCTCCCCCCATCCCAGGTGAGTACCCTAACCACTGGGCTAAAAGGTACAAGGGACATCCCCCCCGCCCAATTTGTGTCAGTTCGCCATCTATAAATTGGGGATAATAGCATTGTCACAACTCACGGGGTGCTGTGAGAATAAATACTTTAAAGATTCTGAGGTGCTCGGATACTACAGTGGCAGAAGCCATATAAATACTAGAGTTACTATTTAGTGCAATATAAATTTCAGCTTGGAAAAGAGATGACTAAGGGGGGATATGATAGAGGTCTATAAAATCATAACTGGTGTGGAGAAAGTAAATAAGGAGGTGTTATTTACTCCTTCTCATAACTCAAGAACTTGGGATCACCAAATGAAATTAATAGGCAACAGGTTTAAACAAAAGGAAGTATTTTTTCACACAATGCACTGTCAACCTGTGGAACTCCTTGCCAGAGGATGTTTTGAAGGCCAAGACTATACATGGTTCAAAAAAGAACTGGATAAATTCATGAAGGATAGGTCCATGAATGGCTATTAGCCAGGATGGACAGGGATGGTGCCACTAGCCTCTGTTTGCCAGAAGCTGGGAATGGGTGACAGGGGATGGATTAATTGATGATTACCTCTGGAGCACCTGGCATTGACCACTGTCTGGGCTAGATGGACCTGTGGTCTGAACCAGTATGGCTGTTCTTACGTTCTTATGATGTAAACGAAAGCTTATGCTTCTTTTATTTGTCAAGGGGATGACAACATAGGTAGAACTGAGAAAATACAAACAACAGAATCCCGTGCAGATGGCGCTCCAACAAAAGTAAACCCGTATTCAGTCATAAATATTTCACCAATCCAAGAAAAGGATCATTCCTCATCACCAGAACCCAATCCTCAAGATGAAAATGCAAGCCCTAACTTGTCTGGTGTATATTCTGTTCCGGTGCCCTGTGGCTATGCTGTACCATCCAATTTACCACTGATGCTGCCGGCATATTCCAGTCCTGTCATAATACGCAGTGTTTCTGTGGACGAAGAAGGTACAATATCTCTTGAATTTACTTTCTCTCAGGTTGCGACCTAGTTTAATTTCAGTGAACCATATTGCCCTCTCAGTTTTTATGTAGCACTCTTCCTTGAAATCTGTGGGGAACTCTGTAACAATTGAAAATCATCTCCATCACAGAGTACACAGCTGAACTTCGCTCCCAGTCATCTGAGAAGGATTTTTGTTTATTAAAGAGAAAGAAAATCCATGAAGGACTCTGTATTATTAGGAATGGGCCATTTAAGAAAAAACTATTCAAGTGGGATTAGTGCACTTTGAGAGATGTGAGCAAACACACATTTTTTTTTAAACAAAAAACCCCTTCTACATAGTTTTTTAAACCAGAGGTTCTCAACTATTAGTCAGTGGAGCAAGGACATGAAATTGGTCTCCCAGGTGAATGCCCTTACCACCAGAGTCATTCTTACTTTCTCTCTGTCAAGTATTTGATACAAAGTGGAATAGTTTCACCTGGAGAGATTGAGAGAGACCCATAAAAGATTATTTGATAGGCTAGAGCAAAACGGGAGACCAAAGTTGACATCTCTTCTCCATCTCAGGTAAAGGGGGGGAACTGAACCCTGATCTGCCTCATCCCAGGAGACTGCCCTTACCACTGGACTAAAAGCCATTTTGTGCATTTATGAAGTGTCCAGATTTTAAAAAAGCAGTTCATTTTGGGTTGAATGAAACATTTTGTTTTACTGAAACAAACTTGTTAATTATTTTTCAATTCACGCACATTTTCCTGAATTTTCAGACTTGGTTTGACCTGAACCAATTTTTTTAAAGATTTTTTTTGGAACTTCTAGCAAACTGAAAAACCAGTCATTCATCCAGCTCTGGGTTCTGTTAACAACTCTGCCACTGACTTGCTGTGCCCCTGTGCCTTAGTATCCCCATTGCCAAAATGGATATAATAACACGAAGAAGCTTAATTATTTTTGAGAGGTGTTCATAAACCGCATTGAGATCTGTAGATAAAGGGCATTGTATAAGAGCAGATGATGATTAATAGTAGCAGTACTATTAATTATTTAAGTTAGAAGCTAACATTTGAACCAAAAATATGTTTTAGTCCTAGCATTCTAGTAACTCTGCTGTCTTCTACTCTTTTTAGTGGGTATGCAGTCAGTAACTGAAGATGGCAATAGTAATTCCTTGAGCTCAGAGGATCCCCCAAATAGGTAATTGGCAGCATTTATTTATCTCCAAATCCTTAATTCATGAGATGGTTTGTTGGTTACTTTTATATTTTTAGTTTTATTTTTTCTTGCCTGACATTCTCATTGCTGGGTTTTTAACAACTTCAGCTTTCATTGTGCTTTGTGGTGCCAGATCAACTCTGTTTGTGTACTAGCATCAGCACTGGGTGAACTCTTGCATATAAAACCATTACAAGTGGCCCTTTGACATCTGTGAAAGAGAGAGGTTTAATTTTCTGCCTTACAGGGAGACTGCAAACACAAAGAATTTCTTTGGAAAATGAAGAATAAGTGATTTATTTATTTAAGCTAATATTGTCAACAATGGGTTGCTAAAGTTAAATTCTTAATTCCATATTAAGTCACTTAGATCTTAAAAAGAAAAACATAAAACTTACATATTAAGTCTGAACTAGCCAACAGTTTTCTAGTGCCTTTTAATTTCAGAATGCGAGGAAAAAGATGAGTAGAACTTAGCTACTTATTGACATGGTTTAAAACGAACGTTGCAAGATTTTTAATTCATTTATTTTGTGGGGTTTTTTCAAGTGAAGATAACCAGGTCAGTAAAGAAGAAGATGCTCTAGCCAAATGGGTTGCAGATCCTGCAAACACATCATGGATGGAAAGTAAGTGTCAATCAGTCACAGCAGTGTCACTGTGTCAGTAGGTGACTCAATGTCATCATCAGTCACAGCTTTATGCCTGGGAACATCTGCATTGTCTTTTCCTGCATTTTTCAAACATGTTCCAGAGCTAAATAACAACAATTAAAAAACACGCGTCTCCATTTTTAGTATAAGGGCCAAATTCTGTTCACAATAAGTGTTTGTTGAAGTAAGTGAAGTCATGTACCAGTAACCGGGGGGATAATTTGGCCCCATCTGATGGATGTATATTGAGGAAGAAATTTGCTTATGACCTAATAATTCCATTAAGTCCTTGGTAGAGTCACTTGAGGCTGAAACTGGCATTATGCAAACAGGTCTATTTGCCACATCTGGCAATTGGATTCATCATGGAGAGGTTGGGAGTGAAGAACTCTGGGCAGGCTAAGTGAATCCCTCTAAATCCTAATGTGGGAAACTGGCTCTTAGCTTGTTGAATGAGTCTGTGTCTCAGGGCAGGAAATTGAAAGAGGCTCTGTAGCTTAAAGAGGCATTCTCCCTGCCTGAGCTGTGTTATATAGCTCAGCCAGGACAAAGAGATGGTGCCCACTGGTCTGGAAATGTCCCCCCACATGGAAATTGGGAGGAGTGGGGAATTACTTCATCACTCCAACCTGTTTCTTAGTTTACCAACATAATCATTAAATTACTTCCAGACAGCGTCTGGGTCTTGAACAGTTATATCAAGGATTCTTGACAATGACACCAGCGCCTGCAGTTTAGCACTCATGACAACCTTACAGTAACAATCCAATTGGCTTGCACAAAGGAGGAGAAAACATTTGGCCGATGAAACAGATTTCAGTCTCAAGCTCCCGAAAGGTTATAAATGATGAGGAAAAAATTGTTAAAAAAATTGTGATAAATACCATGGATAGTGTGTGTGCTAGACAGATCTAAAGTCACGCTAAAGGATGACTTTGTGTGGCCTGGGGATAGAGAGACTCTGTCCCAGGAAACCAAGAATCTGGTGTCCTGCCCAGACTGTTTAATGAAAGACAGTGTTTTGCCCTGATTTTTTTTAAACCTTGTAGCCTGGCCCCCTGAAGGAGCCAGGGGCCAGCTGAATCAGTGAAATTCACGGCAGGTTGGGGGAGCACATACATGCCAGGTCTGTCACGTTTGCCACCCTACTGTGGATGAAGATTGTCAGTGAGCGCCCCTCCCGCCAGCCTTCCCCTCAGATGGAGTCAGATTCCAGGCAGTTCTGTAAGTGGTGAGCCTATTGGCGGCCCAGCTGTACACAATTATGTCCGGCAGCTTCTGAGCCAGCTGGATTGTGTCGGGGGTGGGGTGGGGTTGGAACTAAAAAGAGTAAGAAGGAAAATGTAGGACTGAGCATGAATGAGACAGACAAAGAACTGAATACCGGTGGCACGCGGGGGAGAACATTGTAGTGTGGTGAATGTCAGGGAGAAGTGAAGAAACGGAAGAAATAAAAGCTTAAAAAATAGAGAAAGATGAGTGTGGGCTGCCTTTTCCTTCCTCTCCACTCCCCTTGTCCCACCCCAGACCCCAGCACAATAGACTGTTTTTTCACCTTGTAAAGTCAGATCACCTTATCATCCTAGCTGCAGGGTTGGGTCTGGTGCAGGGATTTGGAATGAGAGAGTGCTGGGAGAGAGCAAGAAAGGAATCACAGGATATACAGGAGAGCCCCCTGAGTGCACTTTGCAGCTTAACTGAAGTTCCTGCCAGACGTGGTGATGGCCACATGAGCCATCACTGTTATGGTTAATAATATAGATAATAATAATAATAATAATTATTTTATTATTATTATACTTTATTTATGTTATTTGATTGAATAGAAGTACAGGCAAAATACTGATATTTCTATGTAAACAGAAAATAGGGTATGTCTCTATTATACACATATTTGCTGATAAGACCCAAAATCTTTGTTGGTCTGAGTCAAATCTAAAAAGCTTTTCCCACTGTTTTTCCTTTTTGTTATTAGACCCAGATGAAGTAATTTATGACGATGTGCCAAAAGAAGATTCAGACACTGAACCAGGTTTGAGTTTATGCGGTAACTTTGATGATGATGATTTAATACAATCACAGGTTTTATTTTAATGCACACATAAAACTATAATATGATCCAGGGGAATTTGTATCAGACAGACATATAGGTGTAAGTTTCATACCCCCAAACTGCATGTAAATGCCATTAACATTGTGTCACAAATCATCAAGTCCTACGAAGTTCCAAATTAAGGACTACTCCTGTCAAAATTTGCCTCCAAAAGCTTCTTCTATTACGCTGTTCAAAGGCCTGATTCATAGATTCCAAAGCCAGAAGGGACCATTTTGAACATTCAGATCTCTGCCACAGTCACAGTCTCGCCCTTTGGGTATTGTTAAGTATTAAAAAACATCTAGAATTATACAGAGAACTGACCTAAAAAAGTATTTTCAAAACCACAAGACTTGGGGATCTTCTTGGGTGAACATCACTGAGCATGCTGAGGTAGAATAGCACCTGATATCTAAATGTAGTGGAGCTTTCTGATGTCTAAAGCTCTAGCTGCTGACTTCCTAGCAAGTCAGTCCACTCAAGGGTGAAGTTAGCCAGCAGCCAAGTCTCAAACAAAATCTGCTCTTTGACCAACTGTAACATAACAAATCAGGAGGAGAACTCATGCCAATGAGCAGCTTGCACCCAGTCCACTACACTACTACTACAGCTTACTGTACATCAGTCAAGGAAGACGTTCAAAGAGGCTGCAACCGACCTATGTATACCTCTGTAGAAAAGTTTTATTCTAACTCCAAACTAACCTAACTCCTTTACTGGATGGAGGGACAAGAGTAGACTTTGATGAAATCCTGGCAACATTGGTTTTCACCTTGAAAATTGTGAGTAGTGGAATGCTGGGTGCAGTGTTGTTTAAAGATATTAGATAATGTGATCTGCAAAATCACACCTTTCTCAGGTGCCTTCCTTACTGGGAAGCCTCCATTTGGACTACATCCCCCATCATACACCAAGACCAGGGATTCCCATGGTGCACAATGGTGGTTCCACGAGAGAGGAGACCAAGATGTAGTTCAGTCTCTGAGCCCAACCTATAGAAGAGAATGAGGCATGAGGCATCTGAACTACAATTAAATCTGAATCAAAATCTTTGGTTTTAAATCAAAAGTTTTCAGCTGAAAATTTTCAGCTTTCTATTTTTAGCTGAAAAGTCTAAACTTTCCATGGGGGAAAAAACTATTTTTTGTGACCACCTGAACTGATAATTTTGCAATTAAGATCTAAGGTTTTGTTTGTTTTTAAATTGAGAACAGGTTGGGAATGCATATTATCCTATTGGATGAATTAATTTCTTGAATTTATAAGGAATTTTTAAAGTAATCACACCATGTTTAATGATGAATAGTATTAGGAATTTAGAATGTGTGCTGTTTGTAGTAATGTTTGTACCTTTATAATCCTCAATCTATATACGTTTTAACAGGAAGACACTGTCCCTGTCTCATGAATTTCCCAAATCTGAGGCTCCCATTCTGCAATTCAGGCAGATCCATTGTATTCACTGGAGTTTAGCTTGGGGGCAGGGTCTACCAGCACTGCTGTCATTGCGGAATTGGGGCCTATGGCTCCCTCTCATAAGTGCTCTATTGTGCAGATCTCCCCTTGGAGTCAGTGGGAGTTTCACACACAGATTGTTTACAGGACTGGGCCCCAAATCAGAGCTATTTAACTATATATGATCCACAAATTTTAGAGTTCACTGTCATTACAATGATTTTTTTGTTAAATTCTCTGTTTTGCTGGAATGCCACTGAATGGTGCCATGCAAGAAGTGTGTGTTTAAGAACCGAATCTAGCTAGATTCAAAAGTTGAGATTCAGCATTTCCAGGAGTTCACTTTTTGTTAATACCAAATGCTTTAAGTAATATTAATTAATATTACAAAACTGTTACTTGTCAAATTTTAGTTTTTGAATTTAATAAGTATTGGGCCATTCAAATGTGCAAAAAGTCAATTTTTTTTCTCTGAAACAATTTGTCATTTACATATAACCTAAATCTTGTCTCTTTTTTGTAGACTGTTGCATAAATCAAACATTATCTCCAAAGTGCTGGTCAGGTGTGCTGAGATTTACTGCAGAGCAGTTTTTAATACTAAATTATAATCTCCCAGAAAATAGAAATTTATAATACAAGTGCCTACATACCTTAATTGTAATGGTACAAATAATGCCATTTATAACTATGAAAGCAAATACCTGCTTTCTCATGATTATTTGGCAGTAAAATCTTTCCATTTCATTTAGAATCAATGTGTTATGGGTGATGCCTATGCCAGCTAAAACATCAGTCACAGTAAAGATGGAAAGTAGGAGACAGAAATTAATAAAGCAATTAAAAGCGTTTCCCCAAACAATGAAGTCATTTTTAATAACTGATTCAATAAGTAATTGTGCAAACTGTTTTTCATTAATTTTTAGCTGACAGCACTTGAAGTGGCTGCTGATATGAAGCCACTTGGTCAGTGATCGGAAAAAGCTTAATGTTTTGAGCTCTTAATCTAGTTTATACATAAGGTAATGCTCCTTGGTAATTTGAGGTGATGCATTCATGACTGCTGAGTATGAATGTAGTTGGGAGGATGAAAATGGGTTATAGTTCTTGCTATACATAGGTCTAATCCATTTTACTTAAAGTGGTAACTTTTTTATTTGTTCCTAGCCAAAATATGTCATCTGTTGTGTGTATTGATCATGAAAAGGTTCCTAAAGTGAGGTGGTATATGTGGTAGCAAGATACATCAAGGGGAGTTTACATATAGAGGGTCAATTCCTGCTCACCATATGCATGGGAGTAATTATGTTGACATCCCACTGAACTTGTGTGTACAATGAGCAGCATTTGCACAAAGATCTACTGTATATAAAATAAAACATATAGAAGCAAATTCTGCCTTAGCACCAGCAAACCAGCACAATAAAGATGAACACATATATTGGACACCCCTCTTTGAAGAGTCCATCCTCCTAGGGAGTGTGGTGTGGGCACCAGAGCATTAGCCATACATGCTACTGTGGTGCACCAAAGAGATATCTGCCTGGAAGCTTGAATGCTGAGAAAAGGCTTCCTACTGCTATCTATGCAGTGTAGCAAAGGGCAGACTATAGCCCAGGGATTGGCAACCTTTGGCACGTGGCCTGCCAGGGTAAGCACGCTGGTGGTCCGGGCTGGTTTGTTTACCTGCCGCGTCCGCAGGTTCGGCCGATCGCAGCTCCCACTGGCCACGGTTTGCTGTGCCAGGACAATGGGGGCTGCGGGAAGTGGCGTGGGCCAAGGGATGTGCTGGCCGCCGCTTCCTGCAGCCCCCATTGACCTGGGATGGCAAACCATGGCCAGTAGAAGACGCGATCTGCCGAACCTGCAGACGCGGCAGGTAATCAAATCGGCCCGGCCCGCCAGGGTGCTTACCGTGTCGGGCTGCGGGCCAAAGGTTGCCAATCCCTGCTGTAGACCATAGGGAACAGGCACTTTGGAATTAAAACACATGGGAACTTCTTTGATGCTTAAGTAAAATATTGTATTTTCTTTTGTGTTTTGGTATTAACGCATGCAGAGGAAATGATTTATGATGATGTTGAAAATGGAGATGAAGGTGGAAACAGCTCCCTAGAATACGGATGGAGTTCAAGTGAGTTTGAAAGCTATGAAGAACAAAGTGACTCAGAGTGCAAAGATGGAATTCCCAGCTCCTTTTTGCGAGGCAACCACAAAAGACATGTATGTAACCCACAGCAGTCTTTTTCCTTATTCGGTTTTTCTAATTACCCTGATTGCTCAACATTTACCTTGCCCAGTTGTCCCCATACCCTCTCATGAACCCAACCGCGAAGTACAAAGAGCATCTTTGCAAATGAGCTCTGAACCAGTAAGAGAATGAGGACTGAAGGCAAAACATAAAAGGAAAAAACTGGTGAAAACATAAAGGGAGACAGATCTGCACATAGGCTATGAAAATGGGTTGTTTGTTTCCCATGAGCTGTTCATGACCTTTTCCACTTCTGCAGCCACTGACATAGTGTAAGTGGCAAATGAGTATAGGAAGTAGTGTGAAGAGTAGAACTGGGTGACCGTCATGGATTTTGAGGCTGTGCAATCCGCATGAATGGGTTTGCAGAATTCACAAAACTAGTCAGTTTTCAAACATTTCTCTGCCCCCTTTGATTTTAACCCTTTATTTTATTGCTCAACTGTGATTCAGCTTTGAAAAAATGATTATTGTAGCTGAAGGGAAGCCTATGCTATGTATTGGGGGATAGAAAGACTCAAAGTCTCCCTGGTGAGGGTGGATGGTCTGTATACAAGCTGTATAGTGCCTGATTTTCTGGTCTAGTACCTTTGTTCTCCATTGCTCCTGGAGGCAACTATGGACTGGTTCAGTACCTAGAGTACATTAAACTCAGGCTGCTCTAGTTCTTCCAGTTCTACTAGTTTCTGCTAATGATCCTCTAGGCGTCATTTCAGAACTGGGATTTGTTAGGGTGCATGATGCTCCAGCCATCTATGCCAAGGTGGTCAGGACTAGGTATTGCAGATCCAGCTGTTGCAGCAGATTTGCAGAGGAACACAAAATGGCTGAGATGTAGCCTATACACTGAATCTGTATTTGAATTACAAGTTATATCTCTCCTGTCCTCTGTTGTTGTTGTTTTTTTGTTTTGGTCTTTCTTCCTACTCTATCTCCAGGTTTTTTTGCCTTTTATTTAAATAGTTACATTTTCTCTCTGCCCTTACACTGCTCATTTTCTTGCATTTCCTCTTACAGGTATTGCAAACCCAATAATGTAGCAATTTCAAACACAAAATGTTCAAGTGGGTACAAAGTTAGGGGCGGGAAATTCACCGTGGAGAGAAGACTAAACAGAGAAAATGTTGTTATACAAATTTGATATAAGATCCTATATGGAATAGAATAGAACAGAATTCCACAAGATCCACATTTTGATTTCACAGATTTCTTAACTCACTGCTCTTCATATCCCTGCTCCATCCATTGCCCTATATCCCATCCATGCAGAATCAGGATCAGGAACTAGAGTGGGGAGGAGGAATGACTGAAGAACTGTATCTGCTTAAAAGAGACTAGTTAAGCACTGTTGTTTTTCCCCCTGGCTGAAACAAGCTTAAGCTACTCTACCTGATGCTTGCTGGGGTAATTCTGGACCTGACTGAAGAAAGATCTGATTCTCATTCTGAATACATTAGGCAGCAGTTGAGAGATGCTCTGCACATAGTGTGCCTGAAGTGGCAGGATATTTTGTTTCTTCGCTCTTGTTACCTTTGGCGTATTGGTGGGGCTCCAGTGGAACACACTTTTAACCTTGTTTTTTTATTGTTGTTTTTTTTTGGTGGGGCGGCATGTTTGCAAAATGAAATGCCCTCTTGTTGGTAGATCAAATTCTGCTCTCATTTTCATGGGTGTAAGGCAAGAGTGGTACCAACGGTGTTAATTACATCTTGACCTATAAGGGTGTAACTGAGGGCAGAATTTGGCTCTTTGTTTTCAACTTGGTGGACATCTCGTTTCATATTACCTCCATTTGTTGTCAAACAATGTTACTGATGTCAAAATGCAAAGTTTTATACTGGATATTTTCAGTGAATATTTTTCTTTGTACTTTCACCTGAGGTTCTCAGAGTGCTTCACAAACATTGATTAATAAGTCATACAACAGCCCTTGGCAGGTATTGTCCCTTTAATACAAATTCATGCACAGAGTGATTATATGACTTGCCCAAGGCCCTCAGTGAATCTGGAATAAAGCTGTGAATAGGTCACAGAATTCCTGATTCCCACTCCTGTGCTCTAACTAGTAGATTATACATCTTTCTGTACTGGACTATGCTTACCCAACTCACCAGTGCGATGAACCTTCAATTTCAAAAATATTTGGAAGTTCTGCAGATACTTTGGCCTATTTTGACAGTTTTTCGTTCAGTTCACCATTCTTGAGGATCTTCAGAAATATAGAAGCTAGGATTAATACTTGGCACAATGGAGTGGTGTTCTAGGTTAATGCTAATATATTATAATAGCAAGAGATGCACAGTATAACTTTAAATTTAGATGAGCTTAGCACAACTGCTATTCTTTTGGATTGAGGGAAGCTTCCTCTTCCTTCATCATGTTGTCAAAGCACTTGCCAGTGGATCATGAAGGCCTCAGTCTAAGCCTCAGTGGGTATACTCTACATGGGGATAAAAGACCCATGGCATGGCTGTGGCTGGCCCAGGTCAGGGTCACAGAGCTTGGGCTCCACCCTGAGCCTGAATGTCTACACAGGAATTTTTCAGCCACGGAGCCTGAGACCTGCGAGTCCGAGTCAGCTGACCCAGGCCAGCCATGAGTTTTCATCCCTGTGTAGACATACTCAGTAAGTGCAGCAATGTGTAGAACACACAAACAAAAAATCCAGCTCCCCTAATTGGTTACATTCTCTCTATTGACAGGACACTGATAGGCAGACAGAATCGCATGCATGATACTTCGCATGTACTTCAGTGTTAAGTTTGCACTACAGCCTTTTTGAAAAGTTTGTATTTTTTTATACACTGTAGCTTTCTCATGACCTAACCCGTTTAAAGGAGCACTATGAGAAAAAGATGAAAGATTTGATGGCAAACACTGTGGGAGCGGTAGAGATTCAGCAACTAAAGCAAAAACATGAGCTGAAGGTAGTGTAGTTAATTTTCGTAACAAGCTACGTGTTAAAATGATTGTTCTTCAAATGCAGACAATGTTATCTTTTCTTTGTTAAACAGCAAGTTGAATATCAAAAATGGAACAGTAACTTATTTAAAATTATTACTAAATGTACTGTATATTGTACAGTTTGTCTTACAAGAATATTGTCAAGGATTTCTATAGTGTTTACTGTCTGGCTGTAATACTTTTACAAGATCAACTACAACATAGTCTTTCCTTAATGATTGAGGCCCCGATCCTGCTACCTGATCCATGTGTGCAGATCCCTTCTGCCCTTGTGGAGCCTTGTTAAAGTCCATGGGAACTATGTGGGCAGAGGGGTTGTCCCACATGGATCAGATTGCCCGATTGGGGACCTTCATGCTTTGTACAGAATGGAACTGAAATGAAGAAGGTTGTTTTTCAATAACAACTGCTCATCTACTGAAAGTGCTTTGTCATGGCAAGATACTTTTGTTTATGCCCTGTTTATAATTGACAGTGTCAGCACAATTGTGGGAGTAGTGTTCATTTTTGCTGTGGCTGCAGTCAGGAAAGGGAGAGCAGTTTTTTGAATGGAGATTTACTAGGAAAATTGCATCTCTGGCTAATAATTATAACACTTTTTTCACGTGTGCCTAAAATAAAATAATGTAGACCCTGATGGGCTATAATTTAAACATCCTTGCAATACAGTTCTTATTTAAGAATGTAATTAATTATAAATGGAACCAGTGTTCAGATCAGTTTCAGTTTGGGATAGGGTTAGTAGTTTGCATTTGAGGTTGAACTTGGTCCAGGTTTCTGCTTCATGGCAGTGACATTTTGTGATCTATTCTCAGTACATATCTGCCCAGCTGAACCCTTGAATGGTGGAAATCTAGTGGTTCTTGTAAAATTTCCACCATCTTGGATTGCATCCAAAGCAGATTCAGAAAACAGGTCTCATCCAGGTGTAGATGTTATCCAAAAAAAATCAGAGGACAGGAGAGACCAGTGTTCAGATTTGAAGTCCCACCTCAATTAATATATTTTAAAATACCTATAAATATTCATAACACCTGGAGTAGTTTTTTTCATAAGATTATAGTCATTTGACCATAGGTTAGATTTTGGGCTTAAACTACTTGACAATGTTCTTTTAAAAGGTGACATCTTTTAAGACGATTGATGCTACAATAGGTTGAATTCTACTCCTATTATTCACTGAATATGTAGAATATGTTTTTTGCTGTCTTGCAGATGCAAAAGCTGATGAGGGCTGCCAGGGAAGGTACCAAAGATGGCTACGAAAAGACTAAAGCAGCTGTGAAGAAAGGTCGGTCATTCATCAGAACCAAATCCTTTATTACCCACGGTAGGTGTGGATTATTCAAGTTTCTCTATAAAGTTCACTTAGATAATTAAGTTAATTGTCTTAGCATGTTATTTATTACCAGGAGTATACTGGACCCGTGAGAGCAGAGTTACATTGATAAAACCTGAGTCAGCCAGAGTTACATTGATAAAGCATGTCTCAGTCACAATCGGGGCTCTGATAGATCTGTGGTTGTGGAATCTCCAAGAGTTTTAAGATTTTGAAGGCAACCCTGAGGACTTTGGAAATTCACTAGAAACCTGAGTCAGCCATATTATCCTTCAGTCAGCCTTCCACCGCCATGTAAGTGTGCTCCTTTACAATAAGCAGTGTCATAGACTCTGCCTAGTCCAAAGCTCATATGCAGTATGGCAAATGGGACCATGGGAAATGTCAGGGGATAAGTGTCGCCCATTGCCTTCCTTCAAATAAACCCCTTGAACATCAGCCAGCTGCTGAAGAAATCTAAAGAGTCTGCATCCTAAGTATGCTTTCCTGGTTTAGCCCCTCAGTGGAGTGACAGTGATTACTATTAACCAATGAGCATTTGCCAAGTGACACTGTATACTTACCACCACGATTTCCTATCCTAAGCATAAAGGGAAACTGTTGTATCTCCATGCCATGGTGTGGAGTATCATTGTGTCAGCCCAGGAAAGAGGAGTCTAAGGACTGCAAGCTGAGTGCTGCCACCTACCATCCTTCAAGAAATGGCAATTGATAGGAAAGGAAGGAGCTTTCGCAGGACACTGCTGATCTGAATAACCCCTGTCCTTGATAACAACAGATACACAGCCCTCCCCACCATCAGCAGCAGAGCACCACAATAGTTTTTAGCCTGGGAAAGTGTCAGGGAGTACAAAGTTCCTTCTCATCCCGAATAAATGCAGGGAGCTAGTCTGTCTCGCCACTCAAAATGCCTGGCAAGGGGATTATTTCAGTCATAAGGCTGTAAGGACTGACACACAGTGCGTATCCCTGGGGTGGACTCAAACTGGTTCCTGAACACAGGAGTTTGAGTACTGGAGAATGGAAGGGGTTTTTACACAACTTTCCTGCTCATAAATTTATCCTCATTCATTAGTGTGGCACAGATGGATTTGGATTTTGACCTTCACCATCAAGTCAGCCAGTCATTGTTTAGTCTGCCATGGAGCTAACATATCTAGTTATTTAGGGGCTATGTAGCACAGAAGACGGGCATGTACATTTCTGGCTGGATTGAGCTCTCAGCCAGTTTCCTAGTCCATGGGAAACTGGTTTGTTTTACAGACTCTTTCTGAAGAAACACATAGACTTTGCAAGCTAGCAGAACTCCTTTCTTAATTAGCTTTTTTCTAAGTCATATCTGCTCATGCTCTTTGCTTCCTGAAGCATTACTTCCCTCATATCTGTGTGTATTACCAATCACTGTACTGAGTGTTTTCTACATAAAATCAATAGCAATTGTTAAGTCCCTAGTGGACTACATGGAATCTCTGCCTCTCTTCTGTTTCTCTGCTAGAGAAATTTTTGTTTTGGTTGGTTGATTTGCTTGTTTATTACAGGTTTATGTATTTTATTTTTTTGCGTGGGGGGTTAGTTGGGAGTGTCAGTGTGTGAGTGTCATTCTTGCTATGGTGGAAAGTATTTCTTAAGAGAGAGATTTTGCAGCATTTCTTAAAGACGGTCAGATTATGGATCACCTAATCTCCTGTGGAAGTTTGTTCAACAGATGCATCCCTTTGAGCAAGACTGCTTTGTCCCCTGCTGTCATATACTTCATTCTGGGCAGGAAAGAACAAATGGAAGTAAAGCAAAAGACACAGAGGCTGCCATCTGCACTGAGGATGCTGGGGAACTCTCCCACCCTTGCTATACCATTGATGCATCCTTATCATGATGAAAACATCAGCAGTTATTCTCTGCATAGCTCCCACTGTTTCTTGCACTGAAGGAACTACACCGGTGCAAGAGTAATGATGGCAGAGTTCATTAACATGCTTGGTGTAGACAAGACTGTGGATACCCCAGTATGATGACTGTGCATGGACAATGTGATTCTGGTTTTCCTACCCAAAGAGATATAAAAATTGACTTTCTGCTGTATTTCATTATATGTAGATAATAAAGCATCCTGTCTGGAAGAAGAGGAACTAAATTTATTTATTGATGTTGACTGTATGCATACAGAAGCAATTATGACTCCTATGCCTGAAGGATTATCACAGCAACAGGTAGTACTTTGTGTGTGTTTAAATATTATGGAAACGCACAGTAAATGTCTTATAGGATAGGGCATTTGCATGGACAAAAATCTGATTTGTGGTGGGGTAATTGTGCATGTAAATTAAATAGACAATGCTGCATTCATTGTAGCTTGCATGGTTGTTCACCTGGTTTAGAAAATCATGCCCTAAATCCCTTATCCAAGGTCGCACAGGAAGTCTGTAGCAGAGCTTGGACTAGAACCAAGGTTTACTGGATTCTAGCCCTTAACCACAAGATCATCCTTTTTCCCGACTTGGCTGCCATTGCCTGTCTGTTATTCTATACTTCAGTCTAGGTTGAGGTAGGTGAAGAACAGAAATCAAATGGCACTAGAAGCATTTTTAGAGTATAATTATACTCCACCCTCTTCAGAACCCCATTTTCAGGAGACAAGCATTTTGGATGTTTCAGTTCCTGTAACAGGGGCACTTGAAGCAGAGCACAATCTAGAAAGTAGTGACAGAAGATAAGCCTAATATACTGTAAGAAAATTAATGGGCCAATAATATATTCATTCTTCAGATGAACAGTGAAGTACCAGATTGAAAACAACTTCAGTAATGCAAGAAGTAAAGTCTCTTTTACACTGACTTCTCTTTAGTCTTAGGCTTTTGGAATCTGATCTCCTGCCTTCTTCCTTACCCCCTTCAGTTCTATACAGTTCCACTTTTGAGTCACATTTCTCTTGGATCCATATCCACACCTTAGGATAGATTGGGAGGTTGAACATAGAGATGGTGTGAATTTAAGTAGCTCCATGGAAATTGGTAGGCATGCATGCAATTGCACTAGACATAAGCTTAGCCAGGGATGCAGAATGATGTCCATGATCTTGCTTTAACATTAAAACTTAAAGTTGAATGTGACATAACTTTGGGTGAAATACAGCAGCAGTCCTTAAACATGTCTATTGGCTTGAGAGATGTTACCATTGCTCCTGGTTCTCCCTTTAAAGTGTAGAAAATATCTCTCAATCCTCCTGAATCTTAAAAAATGTCTTCTGGTTATAATTATTGTTGTTTGAGTAATGTTAAATATTATATATCCTCATGTAATACTAAGTATTATCGATTAAGTATATTTGATGTAATTGGATGACAGTATAACATTTGTTCACCTTTCTTACCTGCGGCAGCTAAAGGAGGGTTTCTGCTATATAGTGGGAAGGTGTCAAAGACAATCCCTATGTACTTGGGATCTGGGTTCAGTGCTCGAGAGACCCCCCCAGTTTGTCCCCAGGTAGTGCACAACTTATTGCTGAAGACCAGCCTTTTGTTAGTTCAAGGTGCAGAGCTCAGGTTGAATCTGGCAAAGGAAATTCATACTGGGATGCAGACTGAGCTGACAGAGAAAATTTGGTGAATGGCTTGAAGAACATGGAAGCAGACAGATAGAAGCAGACAACTATATGATACATGAAGTGATGAGAAACTGACAAGCAGGGAATCCACTGGGCCCCCTCTGTGAGGAGAGGAGAATTAAAACTCCCACTATTCTAGGGACTGCACACTGGTGGACAATGTATAGGGCAGTACTGACATCCAATATAAAGGAAGCCATTCTCTTTCTGACATTCTCCCCTTTTTGACGAGAAGATGAGAAAAGTGTTGGTGCCTGGAGATTATGGTTAGTACGAGTATTGGAAGAAAGTGTGATCCAACAATGACATGATGAATGAACTTTAGGTCCCAGTCTGTGCAAACCTGAAATGACGAGAGGACATATTGTCCTCAAAGGAGTGAATAGTCTCTTAATCAAAAAGATAAATATTTTGGGAAAAACACTAGAAGCGTCTTTTAGTGATAGGGAGCTAGGACTGGTGTTGTTTGTTGTTTTTTAATGGCTATGGATAAGAATATTAAATTATTTGTGTATTGAGCATAAAAATCCATATGCTTCCCACACACATGCACATTGGTATCATGGTGTTTCTTTTTGAATGAAAAATAAAGTATTGTGTGTGCACTTGGCAATACAGTAAGTATATAGTGTACAATTTGGTCTTTTAGACCAGGGGTTCTCAAACTGGGGGTCGGGACCCCTCCAGGGGTAGTGAGGTTATGATATGGGGGGTCATGAGCTGTCAGCCTTGACACCAAATCCCGCTTTGCCTCCAGCATTTATAATGGTGTTAAATATATTAAAAAGTGTTTTTAATTTATAAGGGTCGCACTCAGAGGCTTGCTATGTGAAAGGGGTCACCAGTACAAAAGTTTGAGAATCACTGTTTTAGACTTTTGTTTATGAATATACTGCTGTCAACCACAAGGTGGCATAACAGTTTTTGTTTAAATCCAGGTCCTGTTTGAATTCCTCTTTATATACTGTGTCATACTGTGAGCCTGGAAATGTTGGATCATTGAATCAATCATTTTAGTTCTGCAATCATAATCTCTGTTACAAGTTTTATATGTTTAGGAATAAAAAATGCTGGGACATAATTTATTATTTTTCCCACCCATCCATACCAGCAAAAATATGGGTGTAGCAGACTTATAATATTACACCAAGTATATAACAGACCCTTTGTTAGTGTCTCCTGGATATCTATCTGTGTTAGGCATTAATAAGATGTCTGTCACAATGATATGTAAGCACTGATATTGTGCATTATATTTTATGTACCGCTGGGTCTGATATATGTCAGAAAATTATTATAGAGGTAAAATCACAAAACCCAACATGTTTTGGAGAAAAATTCAATGGAAATTAGTCATAGAATCATAGGACTGGAAGGGATCTCGAGAGGTCATCTAGTCCAGTCCCCTGCATTCATGGCAGGACTAAGTATTAATATCTATCTATCTATATATATATCATGGGACCTATTACAATCCTGTTACGCTGTATGAGAATAAACAAGAATGTTTTTCCTCATGTAAAGTCACACAGTCAAGGTAATGGGAACAAAGCATTGACCCTGCACCAATACTTTTTCACTGTTATTGTTTATAAGTCCTTATCTTCAGAAGTCTGTCATTGGATTTATTTTCCTCCAAATCAGTGTTAATATGTTATGAAGATGTAAAACAACAAAAACATAACACTTGAAGCCTGATTTTGAAAACTGCCAACTATGTTGCATCTGTATATCAAATAGCTAAGGTTCTATCACCATCTGTGCCCACAGCTAATTGTACCCCAAAAATTATGGGTGGGAAATAAGAGGCCATATTTTAAAAGTGAACCTTTAAAATGAGACAGGCAGAAAAGAAAACACATATGACTACTGCTATTTATAGTATTTCATGCACAATTTAAAACATAATTAGAGTAATAATAAGTTTCATGAATTTCTGAAGAGATATGACATTTATTTTATTATAGTTCCAATGTCAGGAATACTATAGCTTGACATATAATACAAGGGTTGATTTGTCAATGTAAGAACTTTATGGTTAACGTTTAATATGAGTCTGTGATTTTGCCTAATACTCTTAACTCTGTTTCTATTTTAGAAATAGGGACAACTGGACCAACTGTTTTTTCCCCCCTGTAAGTTAGTTATTTCAGACTAGTAAACAAAAAAGAAGAATTTAGTAAACAAACTCCACAGTGTCTGTACATCTCTGTCAGTAATAATCATTATTTTCAACAAGTCCCAGAAATGAAGGAAGTATCAACTACTTCAAGTTTGAGAGTTTAACTTGTATCACTTTGAACAGGTTGTGAGAAGATATATTCTGGGCTCTGTGGTTGACAGTGAGAAGAATTATGTGGATGCTCTCAAAAGAATTCTGGAGGTATCTAAATATTGTTTGCTTTTTACTGTTTGGAAAGGAATGAAATCCTCAAAGAATTATTCATGAACTGTACTATGAATCATATGCATAATGTTAGGGGGGCATCAGATCAAATGTGTTTTCTTTTGACTATAAGGCAGGATTTGGCCTAGGTTTTACTTTTTGATGTTAAACTCTAATTTTTTTTCAGATTGTTTGAATGAATCTGTTTTCTTTATTCAGCAATATGAGAAGCCTCTCTCAGAAATGGAACCAAAGCTACTGAGTGAAAGAAAACTCAAAATGGTCTTTTATCGTATTAAGGAGATTCTTCAGTGCCATTCAATGTTTCAGATAGCACTGGCCAGCCGTGTCTCTGAATGGGATTCTGTTGAAATGATTGGAGATGTCTTTGTTGCTTCAGTAAGTAAATACATGTGAGAAGAGGCATGAAAAATGTCTATTTTGTTTTTAAATTGTTGATCTGGTGTCTGCTGTAATAGCACATGTACCTATTAGGACAACTACATTGACACCAACACACGTCTTCTGTTTGATTGGCTGCAAGTGAAAGAGCTTTGGCCAATATTTTCAAATGTGTGTGCCTCATGTTAGCCACCTAAATCCGCAAAGGATGGGCGTGGATATGCAGGAAAGTAGCTACCCCAATCCTCAGCCCAACAAGGGACTGAACCAACCTCTGGATTAACGTAGTGGTCTTAGAGACCACTCCACCAATTGGAGTTCAGCGCATGTTAGCGCCACTCCTCTTGCTTCCACTTCCCCTAGACATCCCCTCCTTTGCATAGGAGGGGTAAATGCAGCAATGCATAGTGCTCTAAAGCATCCACGTACATCAGAGGAAGCTTTTCTGGGCAGCTGTCCCTCCTCTTTGTATTGCCAGAATCTGGTCCCATATATTTAATGTGGCTGAGCTGAAGTGGCTACTAGAACCATACGTTTTACAATTCATAAATTTTGCAAACTTACAACTTTAACTCTGCATTTGATACATTTGCATGTTGTAGCTTATCAGGAGTTAACTGGTTAGTTCCAACTATGGGCTCAATAGAAGTTGAAGGTATTTAGCAACTCCTATGCGGAGCATTCAGCTCCTCACAGCACCAGGCATTTAGACGTCAAAAATAAAAATGAGCCTGTCTTCAGCTGGATTTCCTGTTGATGACTGAGGTTTTGTCTTGTCTGCATTTCAGTTTTCTAAATCCATGGTTCTAGATGCATACAGTGAGTATGTAAATAACTTCAGTACAGCAGTGGGGATTCTCAAGAAAACATGTGCCACGAAGCCTGCCTTTCTAGATTTTTTAAAGGTGAGTTCATTTAAGCTTGAAAGAAAGCTGAAGAAAATGATGTAGCACAAGATGAGTTAGGGAAAAAATTTGGCCCCATGGTGTGTAAATTTAAAGAGAACAAATTTCACCCACAATTCTAGTGTAGCAGGAGGATGACATGATTTTAGCTCCAAGGGGTATTTTGCCATGCACCTCAGTTTTCTTGACATTCAGAATGACTGTTGGGATTCTTTCACGTCAGATAAACATTAACTAAGTCACAAGCTGAGGCCTCATCTTTCGACAAAGTTTATGCGTTAGCTACATTATATATAAGAGTCTTAAATTAAAACTCACTCTGAACCTTTCTGGGCATGGTAAAAAATACACAGAGCTAGTAGCTCTCAATCTCCTCAGTCACTTCAGTGGCATGTTTGCCTGAGTGAGGACTGCAGACTTGGGACGATAATCTTCAATTCTGGTCAGGCAAAAGTGAAGATTTTAGAGGGCCAAAGCTAGGGGGCACATGAGTGGTTGCAGGTCAGTATTGTAATGATGGGCACCATTATTTGCATTTTGAGCTGTGCAACATTATTTGCATTTTTAAATGTTGATATAATACTTTCCAGAAGCTGGGAATGGGCAACAGGGGGTGGATCACTTGATGATTACCTGTTCTGTTCATTCCCTCTGGGGCACCTGGCATTGGCCGCTATCTGAAGACAGGATACTGGGCTAGATGGACCATTGGACCATACTGACCCAGTATGGCCATTCTTATGATTCTTCCCCACTCCACCCCGCCCTGGTTTTGGACCAAATACACACTGTTCAAAATATTTCAGCATTTTGAAAAAAATGAGAAAAATCTTTAAAAATCATGAAATTTTACTCCTGTTTGTCAACCAGCTGTAATAAGAACCTCCCTAGAAGATTCCAAAGTTCTCCTCCTGAGCATGCAGAGAACTAACAAAATGACAAATCTGTTTTTTCCTCCTTTCCCTGGGTGTCCTTTGATGTTGTATAAAGATAACTATGGACTTCGCTTTGTGTTTACATAGCTTTGAGATTGAGAGTTTTCCCTAGACGTTCTTTTTTTAAAATACCAAAACGGATGAATAAATATAGATAGTACTGCATCAGCTGGTAGGGTTTTACCCCAGATCCCATGACAGAGAACAGCCATAATAGAAAATAAGGCCACGATCCAACAAAGCAGTTACTTTTATGGTTAAATTTAAGACGTGGAACAAGTCAATGGGAACACTTGCATGCTTAAAGTTAAGCTCATGCTTAAATCCATTGTCTAGACAAGTAGAAATGTGCTCAGTTCACACAGAATTTAGTTTCCCATTTCAGCTACTTTTGTACTGTTGGGATTTGTCTCTTCCCTTGTTTTTAAGGAGGAAGTTTTCTTTCTTTTCACCATTATGACAAATTAAATGGTAAGATTTTTCACAGAGACCTAACTAATATTTCTAAATGAATTTGTGAAATCTTAGTTCTATTCCTGGTACAAAGAAAGTTATTGATATAAAGAAATCCTGGCAAATATTTTAATTTTCTGAAAGACAATAATAAAACTCTACTAACATGAGCAAATGCAGTGACTTTCTCATTTCAGCAATGCCAGGAGTCGAGCCCTGATCGAATTACACTCTATGGTTTAATGATGAAACCCATACAACGCTTTCCACAGTTCATTCTTCTGCTTCAGGTAAACAATACTTACCAGTGAGGCTTAGCTGATAAATGCTTCTTTTGTATTCTCTTAGTACTCACCCTCTTGGGGGATTCTGTGGGATCTATGTTATACTGTAGCAATATATTGAAATGGGAGCCGTTTTTGAGTCTTGGGATCAAACAAGTGAAAAATTAAGTATGTAGTAACGAGAGCTGTGAGGTTCACTGAGTTTTTGTTTGTTTCACATCAGCTCAAAACTATTTTTTTGTTAAATTTTTCAGCGAGCCAAAAAAGTTAAAAAAAAAAAAATTACCTTGGGTCAAATAAAACATCATCTTCAACCCAAAATGAAACATTTCAGTTTGTTTTTTGAGAGGTTTTTTTTTTACCTTCTGAAATTGTTAAGATAAAATTGAGATTAAAAATAAAAACGAAATGTCATTTCAAATCAAAATGTTTTGTTTTGAAAATGTCAGAATGAAACTTTTTAGCTTTTTTGGAATCTTTTGTTTTTGTTTTTTCTTCGGCCAAAACAATTTGGCAAAATTGCACACACTCACCAACTGTTTGGGCCAATCCAAATCTTTATTTTTTGGCAAAAAAAAATAAATAAAAAGCTTTGTCTGAAAATTTTCATCCAGCTCTAGTAATCTTTTAGTTTGAGTGCCAGGATCTACTGTGGGAAAAAGTTACTAGAGCTTGGTACTTTACCTTTGCACGTCAATAAATATTTCTTTAGGTATCCCTGATTCAAAAACAGTTGTGCCATGTATTTGTGTACAGCTGTTGTCGTTTTAAAGGGAGAAATACACTACATTCAGGTAAGGGCCAATTGTTCTGTGCGGAGTTTGGACACTAGTGGTTCTTCTCTTTAGGAGTCTTTAGGATGTCTGTACAGTGATCAGACATCCTTTTTAAAACAAAAAATGGTTTATTTTGCTGTAGGAACAAAGCATTTAGACAAAAAGGATTTTAAAATAACAGTCTACGTGCATGTCTATTTCACCCAAAGGCTTACCATCCTCTGATGGAACCCTACACAGGCATAACTTCTTCACACCCCCAGCAGTTGCCTCTATCCCTGCTTGTATCCCCTGAACATCTCCACCCTCTTTGAGAAAATATTCCTTCTTAAACTGCTATAGTTCTTTTAATCTTTTGGCTCCCAGGCCTTTTCCTATCCTGGCACTGTCTCTTAAGAAGCCTCAAGTGTTTGCGGGGAAGTGGTTTATCTTGAACCTTTCCATTTTCTTCCTGTTTGTTTTCCTTATAGCCCCCTAGTAATCTTAACTAATATATTTGTACAATGGACATCCCAATAACTGACTCAACATATCGTATTATTAAATTATTACAGAGCAGTTCCAATTCCATCCCACTAGCCAGGATCAGTTGATTAATTTCTTCTAGGTGTCATGGAGGAAGACTGGTTTGAGGATGGTAGGCCATGTGTAAGTGTGGAATGAAGACTAGAGATGGTTGAGGGAAGGAGTTCACAAGTGGGCAGACAGGCTAGCATCATTGATGCAGCGGAGGAGATGGGGCAATCTGATAAGAAATAATAGTGGGTACATAGGAATGTCTGAGAATTGTCGGGAAAGGGAAACATGCTGTCCAAATGGTTTCAGTGTCTGCCTCAAATATGGAAATGTTTGGAAATTATTTCAAGATCCATGGAGCAGGCACTTTCTTCCACTGTATTTCATACAGCATTAAGCTCATTGTTCTCATTTAGTAAATAATAATAATGATAATGATGAGAAAGAGTTTCAGTATGACTTTACATTAAATTAAAGGTTGGGAAAGTTTTTCAGGCGTATTGGATACAGGTATCTACGTATTATAATGCATGTTGATTTTCAGACTGTTTCTTTAATGTCATTTGTATCTTTCATATTTTTCTTCAATTTGGAATCCCATCTCCTTACCTACTTACTGGAAAATAAGCTTCACAGGCCAACATCTCTTTGAAGAGCAATTAGAATATTCAGCCAACCAAGGATCCAATGTGCTGATGATTCCAAAGTGCTCTATTATTTGCATCAGAAGTCATTAATAGCATTGGGGTTATCCTTGAGTAGTCTTCAGTTTCAGAGCAATGCAATAACTTTAGACAGAAGTTTACAACACTATGTCCCATCTTTAACTTATGCCTCAGAAATCATATCTGTACTCCTTTTTTTAGGATATGTTGAAAAATACTACTAAAGGACATCCTGACAGGCTGCCACTGCAGATGGCTCTTACAGAGCTCGAAACATTGGCAGAGAAATTAAATGAAAGGAAAAGAGATGCAGATCAGCGCTGTGAAATAAAGCAGATCGCAAAAGCCATGAATGAACGTTATCTGAACAAGGTTGGGACAGAATATAATTTATACTGTGGAAGCTCATACATTGCTAATTTCTTATTACCTTCTCCTGAGCAGCTAGTGGAGTGGCTACCTAATCTGCACCCCTTTGTGTGATGGTTCTATTTAAAGCATAGGCGGATTTGGGGGATAGAATGGCTGGAAAATGTAAGGCACCTCTATGATAATATAGGTCTACTGTCCAAAACCACAAAGTGCTGTGGGTGCAGGGTTGTGTCCAGTGCTGCAGCCTAGCAGAGGTACTAGCAGCCCAATGGTGTTCCATGATCTGGTAAAGGGAGAATGCTAACTCCTTATCCCACCTCATACCTTCACATAGATCCTCTGCACAAGGACATCCTAATTTGTCTTCATGGCAGGATCCAGGATTTAGCCCTATAGGCAGTGTAAAGTATTTTATGGTCCATTTTTTCCCTTTAATATTTCAACCCAACAAAGCAATCCCAGATGCGCTGACTGATGTATCTAATAGTTTCTTGTTTTGCCTGTATTATTCAATTATTTGGATAGTAAAATAGAAATATCCTCACGAGAATGGTGAGATACATTTAAAAGGAATTGAGACAGGAACAACCTTCTTGTCTTACTGTGCAGCATAAATGCCTCTGTTCTTTCTGGGAGATGAGGCATCACATACCTGAATTACTGCTCATCTATGATTTATTCTCTTTAATACATCTATATAGGATGGTGAGCGCCTAGACCTATTCTGAGAAAAAAGTGCTGACTGCACCTCATATTTTTCTCAAGTGGTGTAGAAAGTCCTCTCGGTTTTCTGGAGGGGAAGTAGTCAACCAAAGAATAGGCATTTCTAGGCCTTTTGCATCATTAAGATCAATATTTCAAAAGAAAAAAAGTGGTGAATTTATCAGAGTATTGGGATAAGCCTGGATGTGCTTTATTTACCTGTGTAGCCAAAAGGTTAAAAATTGTGTACTGTACTGACAGCATTGGCAGGGCTGCATCTGGAACACTGGTTTCAGTTCCCAGATGCTCTGGAGGTAGAGGATTGACCTAGGTCTTTTAACCTTTCCTCCTAATTATATATCCTGTACACTGCATGGTAGCTTGTCTAAACAGCAACATGATGATCATTGACATGTAGTTAAAGGAGTAAAACAGAGATAAATTTTATCTAATAGGCACTGGCTCGTGCTTTGGGGACAGGGGAGAGCGGGGCAGTGTTCCCAATTGGAGTTCCAGGTGACATTGTGCTATCAGATGTGGCAGCTTTGTGGCATGCAGTGGGAGCCTGTATACTGCCTTATGTGGTTTTCTCAACTGCCAGTCAGCTCTGTAGACCAGTGCATGCAGAGGGAGTAGCCATGACTCTGCCTCCTCCTGCTCCTTCTTGCCCCTTTGGAGTAGTTGACACCTCAGAGCATATGTGAATTGACTGGAAGGGAGTAGAGAGAAAGGAATTGTAGAAGTCTATGGGCCCAATTCCTATTTTATGCCAGAGGGGTCCTTAAATCCACCTATAAACACTTTTAATACAGTATAGAATAGGGTATCCCATTATATTTGCCTCTGTTTTTGCAGTGGATGTTGGCTATGTCATGTGTATACATTAATATGTTGATCGTTTTAAAACTCCAGTTACTCAGCAGTGGAAACCGATACCTAATACGGACTGATGATATGATAGAAACAGTTTACAACGAGAAAGGAGAAATTGTCAAAACCAAAGAACGACGACTCTTCATGCTGAACGATGTATTGATGTGTGCAACAGTGAGTGCACGGTAAGGCTCATTTCATGCTGTTTGAATAGATCACTTGGAAACATTAACCAGAATGGATTCTTAATGGAAACTTTAACCACAGATACTAGTTTCTGTAAATTTCGATAATGTGCCAATAGCTTTGTTGTTCTTCTCTCCTGATTGAATTTTAAAGAACTAAGATAAACCACTAGAAAAAAGTACAAACAGAAAATTACAGATAGACAGAAGCAATTTGTCCAGTTTCCAGATATTGGTAAGAGTTGGCCTGTAGTGGAGATTAGGTGGCACAGTTGCTTAGTGCACTAACTCCTCACCTCTGAAGACCTGAGTGTTGGCCTTGACTTGGGTAATGGGTGAAAGTGAGTTTATAGGAGCTCAGTCTGGTGTTGATTCTTTGTGTGCACATGCACACACACAAAACTGTAATTTGGTCGAGTTTACTGTTTAAAAATAAAAAAGCTGGGGTGAAATCCTGGAACCATCGCAGTCAATAGCAAAGCTCCCATTAACATCAGTTGTGCCAGGCTTCTACCCCTGAAGCCTAAAACTGAAGGATTAAGACTGAGGTGCTTAGAAAAAGGTATCTTTTGCATAGTGCTTTCTGTCCTATTGCTGGTATAACTGGTGCTATTAGTCTGTTACTTTCACGTGTGCCAAGATCACACACATTTTAATATGTTGGTTGTATTGTAATTTTTTTTCCCTTTGTGTATGGGTGCATGCTGACAGAGAACATATAGACAGACCACTAAGTTCGTTCGTTCTTTCTTTCTTTCTTTCTTTCTTTCTTTCTTTCTTTCTTTCTTTC
>NW_020664393.1:47039881-47054001 GCF_002925995.2 Terrapene triunguis | reverse complement strand
TTCTTTCTTTCTTTCTTTCTTTCTTTCTTTCTTTCTTTCTTTCTTTCTTTCTTAACAAACTAACTAACTAAACTAAAACTAGCAACTTTTCTCAGCCCAATGTGATGTCTTCAGTACACTACTGAAATGTGAATACCTTAAGGTATTCCTTACCTATTTTGTGTAATCTTACTAGTGCTAAGTCTCAAACAATATCAGCAAGTGAAAAGTGACTTTTAATAACACTTTGCTCTTCAGATGTTCACAAGCTGTTTTCCTATTAACCAGGAATTGTGATTCTTCTCCTTTCCCTTTTATTCAGTCCTTCAGTCACACCTGGGTGTTTTCTTGTGATTCACTGAGAGAAAATTGCTTTCTTTTGCCTATTTTAGTCCTTCCTGTGACACCTTGTCCTAGATTCTGTGTAATTGTTCCTAAAGTGGCAGAATGCAACCTGTTTTCTTTTCTCATGTGAAAAGTCCATGATTTTGCTGAGTCTCTGGGTTTGCTATTAAGGTGACTGTTACAGTAATCCGACTCAATGCTCCTCTTCCTGTGGGCCTGACCATTACTTAGCACCCTGCTTAGGGGAGCTGTCTAATTTGGTATACGTATGCCATGGGGATTTGTTAACACAGAAAAAGATGTCTCATTAAAATGTACAGGGTTATTTTTTCTCTAGCAGTTCAGAATTGAACTAGCTCTCTCAAGTTCTCCACCCACACCTTTTCCATAATAATGGATTTATAAAGGCTTTACTCACGTCAACAATAGGGCTTTCCACCTCCGACCGCTGTGCATTCCACTTAGAGATGGGCCCAGCTGCAAGCTGTGCATCCAGATCAGGATCCATACTATTCTGTAGCTTTGAGGTGTCCAGATCTGGGGCTTCTTCATAGACTTTAAATCCATAAAGGATCATTATAATACTTGCTCATTTCTTGTAGGGTTAGCAAAGGAACAACATGGCTGATAGTGACTGCTCTCTGCCCCTCTAGCCAATCCCCTCCCATCCATGAAGCCTGATTTCTTGGCGCATCTGCTGATGGGATTCAGCAGGAAAGAGGAGACAAAGATGAATCTTCTTTCTCACAAACACACCCTGCCCATATTTGCTGGGTTTTCTTCCCTCCATTTATGGAGGCCGAAACGACAGTCCGGCCCATAATTTGGAAAATATGTTATCCTTTTTTTTTAAGTGACTTGTGGGTCACCCATGATTGCAAGGGGAATCCATATATAGTGGAACCCATTGATAGGGAAGTATTATTTTATTCCAGAGAATATCTTCACGCTAAGCAGAATTGCAATTTGCACATTCCAATACTTTTAAACAATCTGGGCTTTTGTTTTACTTCACTATGAAGCAGTTTTGCTATCAACAGGTTTCAGTGTATTTATGCATCATAAATGTGAAAACCTTATGTTAAAGATATATTAGGGTAGTACTGAATATTTGAAAATGCCAAGAAATGCAAATTAGACATTTGGTTTGGGATTTCATGCCTATGGAATATAGTAGATTTGATAAAGGTGATCACAGATTATAGTTAAAATATTAGAGGAGAGTGACATTTTTAGTTGACATCCTATGGAAAATAAAGGTTTGGTAAAATAAAACATCAGTGAGAACTGGTAGAGCATTGTCAAGGTAAGTGGAAAATTGTAGATACAACAACTGTCGTTTTTAAGATGCGTTCTGAACTGCCTAAGAACATATGAAAATTAATTATGCCATTATTTATCTCTGCTCTTTACCTTGCTTCTTACACATGTAACACACATGTAGAGTATAGGTGTTTTCATTTTGTGCTTTGCTTTACGTATTTGGTTGTGACTGGCATATTCTGTTTGGAATGGTTAATCATTTACATGAGAGTTCTCTGCATTATGAACAACAGCAAGTCATTTACATGTTACTTTTTCTTCCATCTTCAGAGGAAAGAAAAAGCTAAAAGACATAGTATTATGCCACACAAGTGGGGTTGCCAGGCATCCGGTTTTCGACCCCACTTGTGTTAAAAGACCGGGCTGTTAAAAGTCCGGTCGTCAGTGCAGTGGAGGCCCAGGGCTAAGGCAGGCTTCGTGCTCCTCCCGGAAGCGACTCCCAGGTCCCTGCAGCCCCTGGGCACTGGGGCAGCCAGGGACTGGGAGGCTCCGCATGCTGCCCCCACCCTGAGTACTGGCTCTGCAGCTCCCATTGGCCGAGAACTGTGACCAATGGGAGCTGCAGGGGGTGGTGCCTGCAGGTGCGAAGGCAGCTCGCACCGTGCAGAGCTGCCTGGCCGCCCATGCGCCTAGAGGCTGCAGAGATCTGGTGGCCACTTCCTCGGAGCCGCGATAAGCACTGCCGGGACCCCGGGACCCAACCTGCTGGCCCAGCCTCTAGCCCCCTCTCAGACCCCAAACCCCTCAACTCCGGCCCCACCCCCAGTGGGAACCCTCACCCCCAGCCGGAGCTCTCACCCCCCTGCAACCCTGCCCCAGCCTGGAACCCCCTCCTGCACCCTAAATCCCTCATCCCCAACTCCACCCCAGAGCCTGTACCCCCAGCCCAGAGCCCATACTCCCTCTCGGACTCCAACCCCATGCCCCAGCCTGGTGAAAGTGAATGAGGGTGGGGAAGAGTGAGCGATGGGGGGGGGGGAAATGGAGTGAGCGGGGGCGGGGCCTCAGAGAAGGGGCGGGGCAGGGATGTTCAGTTTGTGTGATTAGAAAGTTGGAAACCCCCTACACATGAGAGCTGAGGTCAGATGAGAATCTAATACTGTTTGACCAGTGGGAGCATGGCATTCTCACTAGAGGTTAAGTTCACCCATCAAAGTACAAGTCTTCTGAGCTTGAGGGCATGATAGGTAATCCCTTGGGTAATGTACTTTAAATAGTTTGTGAGCCCTCTAGTGACCCTCTCTGTCATCTGTGTTCCAAATGCCCTCAGAGGCTTGCCTGAGCAGCAGTGTGTCTATGTAGCTAGGCCTTGCATGGTATATATAGTTAGTAAACATGGTTACCTGGACCCCACTATGCCCAGTGTAGTTTCTTTATATTATGTTTGTTGTATAAAGATTAAAAGACACAGCAATGCTGGTCAATGTCATGTGTGTGATCTTTTTAAAATAGTATTGCATGTGTTACAGAGACCTATGCAGATTTTCCAAATCAAAATAGTAAATAAAATGACTACTAGCATGAAAGACCTACAGGTGCTCAAAAACTCAATAATTTATGCATCTTCCAGCTCTTCATATGAAAGCAGTGGCATCATGGCAACTGGCCTAAGGTATTTATTAAAATGGAGTGTGCCACTTGGACAAGTGGAAGTAATAGAATATGGCAGCAGTGAAGGCCAAGGAGAGAACTGCAGATTCCCACCTCAGCACTCAGCCGAGAATGTCATCGTTAATGTTAAGCCAAGTAAGTGACAGGCACCATTATTGATGGATTTTACATTCTGATTAAGGCCCTGGTTCAGATTTAGATGGGTGATTGAAAGCAAAAAGGAAAGCGTTCTCTGTATGTTTATTCTTGCATTATGTACAATAGTTTTTTAAAAATTCTGAAAATGCATAAAGTTCTAACCAGACTTTTGACTTACTATGAGACTCACCTTTATTTATGCCACTCGGTAGTGACAATGATTGGGAAATGCAAGACACCAAACTTTACTGTGTTGATTACTTGTGGGTCCTGTCCTGTCCTGGGTTGATTACTTATGGGTCCAGCCCTGAGCTTTGCAGCCACAGCGCTGTAAGAAGATCATGGCTGGTGGTGGGGAAGATTCCTCCAGAGGTGATCGTGAAACATTTCTGGCAGGTTTCTTCACAACTAAGTGGCAGTCAGGAGACACCATGTATCCCAAAGAAGTCCCCCTGACCAACACCTCCAAAATAGAGCTTGTTTGGTGAGAGCTTGCCTAAGCATTTGGCAGTGGGAGATGAAGAGGTGACACCCCCTCCAGAGATCCTTCCCACAAGGGGAAAACTTTCTGTTTATTCTGGAAAAGGACAGGCTCCCCTCCACAACCCTCCCTGTTCCCCCTTGCCCCCATTACTGCTGGAGCCACACAGATGTTCAGGGCCGCCCAGAGGATTCAGGGGGCCTGGGGCAAAGCAATTTCGGGGGCCCCTTCCATAAAAAAAAGTTGCAATACTATAGTAACATGTATTTGGAAATGTAAAAAATAACCAATGAAATACATTCAAAAATTAATTTTTAATAATTTGAAAATACACGAAATACATTATTTAAAAACATTAAATCCTTTAATGGTATGTATACATTTGCAATTACATAATGGGCTGTCGCTGGGTGATGGTGATGGTTGGTGCCAATGGGCTGTCGCTGCCTGGGGGTGGTGCTGCTGTTGCCCAGGGCTGGGTGGGGAGCTGGGCTCTGGGTCGGGGGGTGCCCGGCTCGGAGCTGAGGGTCTGGTCTGTTGGGGGATGGAGTCAGGGGGTGCCCGGCTCAGAGGGGCTGGGCTTGGAGCTAGGGGTCAGGGCTGTGGGGGGAATGGGGTCAAAGGGGTGTCCAGCTCAGAGGGGCTGGGCTCGGAGCTGGGGGTCAGGGCTGTGGGGGGATGGGGTCAGGGGGGTGCCCAGCTCAGAGGGGCTGGGCTTGGAGCTGGGGGTCAGGGCTGTGGGGGGGATGGGGTGTCTGGCTCAGAGGGGCTTACCATGCTGCTTACCCCCGCCTCCCCTCTCCCGGAGCCTCAGCGCGCCGCATCCAGGAGCGGCCCTGGACAGTGCTGCAGCGGTGTGGTGGCTCCAGCGGGGCCTGAGCTCCCGCCACTTGGCCACAGCTCGCAGCCCCGCCCCCTTACCACGTGGCTCGGAGCGGCGGGAGCTCAGGCCCCGCCCGAACCACGCCGCTGCAGCGCTGTCCAGGGCCACTCCTAAACATGGTGCGCTGAGGCTCCGGGAGAGGGGGGAAGGGGAAGGTGGAGGCGGGGGGGAGCCTCCAACATTCTCGTGGGGGCCCCTGCGGGGCCCGGGGCCTGGGGCAAATTGCCCCACTTGCCCCCCCTCCGGGCGGCCCTGCAGATGTTATTGTAGGTTTAAGTGTGCACTAACTACTGCATTCTCCATAGCCCTAGCAGGAGTGAGAGGGCTGGGGATATACATTGGCCTGCTTGGAGGGGCTTATTTACATGAGTTTCCTGTCTCCCTACCCATTCAAGCAGCCCAGAAATCCTACCTACTGAGCAGGTGCGGATCCCTTCGTCTGTTAGGAACAGAGGAACTGCCATGCCAGATACAACCATTAGTCCATATAGTCTGGTAGCCTGTTGCTGACAGTTGCCAGTGCCAGGTTTTACTGTAGTGGGCATTAATGGGATAACCTGCCTATAGGGGAATCTTCTTCCTTAAAGAAGTGATCTCATGCCCTGAAGTTTAAAAGTTTATTTCCCTTATACACTGTTTAATATACATCCTATCTACATGCTGTGCCAACTGTCCCTAGGATTGGTCAGCCTGATGCACAACATGTAAACGGGTTTCAATCGTTAGTCTTTCTGTATGCGATGAATGATTTTTTTATCCTGTGTTTTGCTTGGATGCGTTTATTTTAAGCTCATCTCTTTTTTGCATTCTAAACCCTTGCTGTTAGCTGGCAGTACTCCCTTCTGAGTTATTCAAGAGCTGTGGTTTAAAGCAGTTTCAGTAGCGAATCAATGCAGTATGTCACGCTGTACTTATTTAATGTCACTCTCTTGGCTTTTGCTTCATGCCATTCACCACATTCACCTGAAAAGAAATATTGTACCTCAGAGCTGTTTGGGATCTATCTTAAATATATAGCACCTTCCTGATCACCAAAAGTAGCAGAGTTCTCTTGCCCCTCCCTCCTAAGTGATTCTGGGTAAAATTTTCAAATGTGCCTAAGTTACTTAAGAGCCAATGGGACTAAGGCCCAATCCTCAAAGGTATTTTTAGTGAAGTTAAGACCTAAGAGCCTGTGTCACTTTTGAAAATGTTGCTCTCTGTGTTACACATAAGGTTGTCAACATTCTAATTGCACAAAACTGAACACCCTGGCCCCACCCTCTGCCCCGCCCCTTCCCCAGACCCCATCTCTGCCCCGCCCTTCTCTGAGGCCCTGCCACCCGGGTACCTTTTCGACCGGGTGTTCCGATCGAAAACTGGACACCTAGCAACCCTATTTACACCAGCAGGCTCAGGGTCTGTTCTCCTTTGCTGATAATAAGCCTCAGGCTTAGCTTAGCTGGGCGTTGATTAAGTAAGTGGTTAAGTTCTGTTCATTTTGTTACCCCATTCTCTCACCCACCGTCCAAAACAGGATAACATTACACAAAAGAGTATGGGAGGTGGCGTAGCTAGAGAAAGGAGATAAAAGAGAAAAGACAGACCAGAAGGATAGTAGATATGCAAAGGAATATATGAGTCTTCAACAATAGTCAGACTCTTCCTTCCCAATTGATGAGCACCCCCCATTAAGCTAATCAAACATAATCAGAAACTATGAAAGAAAAGTGAATGCAACCCCAAAGTCTACGGCATGCCTGTTTATGCACTACCAACCACTCTGAATACAGGTTTGTATTGGATTGGACTGAATCTTGCTTAAACCCTGAGGAACTCCCTTCCTATTTCTTGCTAAAGATTAAAGGAACCCAGAAAATATGATCTTGCTACATAGAAAGAAAACTAGCAAAGTTCTTAACATTCATGTGGGTATCATTGCACATATACTGCAGTAGCTATGCAGTTTACTTATTTCACCTCTGTACTTTCAGAATGCTTCAAAGAGATGCTCTGGTGGGACGCCAAATGCATTTAATAAACTCTGAGAGAAAAAAATTCTTATTCAGACAGTTTGGGGTCCTATGGGTGAAATCCTGGCCCCACTGAAGACAACTGGGAGTTTTGTCATTGACTTCAGTGGAATCATGATTTCACCTCATATTTCCAGTTTCTAAAACTACTAGCAATTAGAGAGAGAAGAAGAGAGACAGAAATTGTGATTAGATTTAAGTGCATTAAGTGCTTGAGGATTAGCTTTGCCTTGTCTTGGAGGACTGAGAAAAGGAGACTTGTAGGTGCAGCCTTGGCAGTGAAGTATTTAGACTCCATAAGACTAATACTCTCATGTTACTGCCTGTCTCAGCAAGGATTTTTGATGAGTTCCAACTGTATCCTTACAAGGATTGTAGGTAATTACATCAGTTTTACCATGGCATTCTTCACCCCCACAAAACCTTTTGTATAAGGGGGCAACTGTCACATCGTATCCCGTTATTATTGGCCTAATTTGTATAGCTCTGTACTCTATTCTCTTTGGGTCATTTCTGTTAATCACTACAGTGAGTCAATGGGATTCTTGTAAATGCACTCGGGTTCATAAAAATGCTGGCTAAAATGTCGTTTGTATTTTAAGATTATTGCTTGATCCATCATGACAAAAGACGGAGATAAAAGAGGCAAACATCATCTTGGCCATTGCAGAGAATTGAATAGCCTGCATTTAAATTCATCCTATAAATTATATTGCACTGGTGGAGGGAGTTTGAAAGGTTTTATGAATACATTCAAATCAAGGGCCTGCGTTAACTACCATTGTTAGTCTGAAACAAGAGCTGTGTGAACACTTTTTGCACTCGGCAAATTTATGACATTTGTTCTCAAATTTTAATAGTAGCAAAAAGCAGTATTTGAAGTACAAATCTGCTTTTTTCCTTCGCTAGGCACGAAAAAATGTGTGTAGTTTGAGCAAAAAGGGAGAGAATTCTTCCCTTAGGACGGAGCTACTTGCTATGCTGTGGCTTCTGGATTGCATGTTTAGTTGTCCTAGTTTGAGCCCTATTTTCCTGAGTAGCTCTCATTGTTGCGAATGTGGGGAAATATTAGGTCCCCATTGTTTTGCAGAATCCTTCATGCAGGAATCTGCCTGATATGAACTTAGTGCAATATACTATGATTTCCAGCAGCCGCTGCCACTGCCTACATCCTCCAACTATATTTAAAGCAAAATATTTTATGTTTGCAGTTTGAAAATAGGGCTTGATTCTGATGTCATTTACACTGGTGCAAATCAGAAGTAATTCCATTTATCTCATTGGAATTACTCTTGATTTACAATGATGTAACAGATCAGAACCCACACCTGCAGAGTTTCAAATGAAAACATTTATCTTAACTCTGTATGCTAACAGCTGTGTTTCCCCATTGAGTCCTTCCAACCTAATGTGTTACAGAAGGTTTTCCTACTGAACTGTCTGCAGAATGAGTCTGGATAAGGTTCTTTCTTTAAAACCCCAACTACAAGATCATATAGGCCATCACCTAGTATCTTCATTTCCTTATCCAGTAAACTGTCAGTCCATAAATGAACTGTTCACAATGCTGAAGAAGCTACATTCAGGTGCATGTCTTTGTGCTTGCCGTTTCTAACACAAATATGTAGCAATGTGTCTGTGTGTGTATTATTTTTTAAAAATCTAAACCAAAACACTCCACTGCACACACTTCTCCTGGAGAGAGGATGAGAGAACAGACGCATGCTAAACGTCGGACACATGCTAAATGACACGTGCTAAATTACTCATTGCACTGCTGAAAGGAGTTCGGATCCTATGGGGATGAGTGCAGTATAAGAACCTATATAGAATAGAATATTCAGACATGAAAGTGGGAACGTTTTCAGAGTAATCCTGCTTCTTTGTTAGCATGAAAAGCAATATGGATACTCTCCTTCTTCTTGATTTATTGTGTGCCAGAAAAATTATGGTGTTGTTTAACAGGAAGCTTAAAAAAATCATGGATGAGTTATCAGAGAAAGCTTTTGTGTGATATATATGTATTTGATTCATCCCCATAATATTTGCAAGATGTGAGTGTTATGGGTTGTCACCCCTTGGGTGCAATCTGGGGGCTGTGGGAACCGTGGGGCCCCGCTCCAACACACAGCTGGGTTGGCGACATAGCCAGCCTCATCCAGGCCCTGTTATCATCCAACACAACAGCAGGTGGCGCCACTCACCTAAACTGGGCTACCCGCATGCAAACAGCAGACCGCAGCCAGTTTCCCAGCTCCCTAGGCACGCACCCCCCTCTGGAGTATAAACCCAAAATTACATAGTCTTGCACTGCACAGGGATCTTAGATAGATTTTAAGTGATGGAAAACAGATCAAAGCAGATTACCTAGTAAAATAAACAAAACCACAAGCCAAAGGGTAGGTCTACACTTACTTCCTGGTCCGGCGATAAGCAATCGATCTTCTGGGATCGATCCCGGAAGTGCTCGCCGTCGACGCCGGTACTCCAGCTCGGCGAGAGGAGAACGCGGCTTCGACGGGGGAGCCTGCCTGCTGCGTCTGGACCCGCGGTAAGTTCGAACTAAGGTACTTCGATTTCAGCTATGTTATTAATGTAGCTGAAGTTGCGTACCTTAGTTCGAAGTGGGGGGTTAGTGTGGACCAGGCCTAAGACACTAGAAAGATAGGTTATGAGCAAATTCTCTCCCTGACTGATGATACAAGCAGGCTTGCAGATTCTTAAGGGACCAGCTGCGCTTGCTTTGTAGCTTGGGATCCCCTCCCCCATTCCAAGTCTTTTTCTTTCGGAGCTTCTCTCAGGTGTTGAGTTGTAATGGAGTGAAGAATAACAGATGATGCCACTCCCTGCCTTATATAGCCTTTCCATATAGCGGGAACCCTTTGTTGCAAACTCAGTTCCCAGACCAGTTTGTGGAAAAATACAGGTACCCAAAATGGAGTCCAGAGTCATGTGGGCTGATCACATGCCCTTGCAGAGTCACAGCCGCCATTAACCATAGGATGTCTGGAGTGTTCTCAGCAAGGTTCACCAGGTGGGGGATAAGCTTTTCCTAAGGCCTATTGTTTTCCGTAATGGCTCATTACCCTGAACTGGCCCTTTACAAGCAGCTATTTAGATTGGCAGCATCTTGCCTAGTAGGCGTCACCCAGATGTGACTCCATGTGAAATACAGATCCATAGTCAATATTCATAACTTCGGATACAAAAATACATGTATACAAATAGGATAATCATATTCAGCAAATCATAACTTTTCCAATGACACCTTACATGACCTGTCTTATTCAAAATGCATCATAATTACCCCATAATCATATCATCATAATATCACTATGAAGAATAGGGGGTTCAGTGTCACAGTGGGCATTATTATAACGTTAGATTTTGTATCAAAGGTGAGAAGCAAATGCCATGATTTTGGACCCAGAGAGAACTAGGCAAGGGAAATAAATAATATGGAGAGATTTTAGACTAGGAAATCGCTGAAAATCTCACTAGGCCAGATACTCTTGGCAATGTATCTTTCCCATTCAGTAGGGCCAAATAGTGAACCTTTTTCTCCCACTGGTGAGTAGTTAGGAACAGGACTCACATGGACTTCGGTGAGACTATTCCTGTACATAACTGTTCACTTGTAGGAGTAAAGGATTCGCCATCTCTCCCTAAGTGATTTTATCTTCCAGGCAACATGGTCTGGGGAATGAGCATGAGGTTCAAGAAGTCCTGAATTTTAATATTGGCTGTCACTGACTTGCTTGCGTGACCTTGGGAAGGTTGCGTCACTTCTCTGCCTCAGTTTCCCAATCTCTCAAATGCGGATTCTAATACTAATCTGCTTCCCTCACAGCCATGCTGTGAGGATGAGTTGCTTTGAATGTTTTAAGGGCTGCCCACGTACTATTTATTTTTTTGAATTATTATTCTTTGTTTTAGTATTTTAAGTGTTGTTATATGCTAAACAACTCTCATGCTCTGAATTTCTTTCATATGCTCACTCCTCTTCCTCTTGGATGATCTTTGTGAGTGAATGGATTTGTTTGTGGGTTATTTTCTGCCTTGTTGGTATGCTCCTCTTTCTTGGCTTTTTGAAGAGGTTGATCGCACATTTAGGGCCCAGTGAAATGTCGTTTGATTTTAATTTAATAAAAGGGATGCAAGTTAGGTCCAATTCACTCAAAGAAAAGTGTACAGTAAGAGCAAAAAAATGCCACCCTGCACTCCCATCATAAACAAGGGGACGGGTCAGAATGTGGTGGATATGACTTACTGATTTTTGGTGTTCTCTTGTTGGAGAATGGTTGTCTCTTTCCAAAATAAATAAAATGAATGTCCTGGGCTAAATCCCTTGTATTCACCAAATCCAGACTATTCCCCTCCAAAAGCAATTTAACAAAGGGAGCAAGCTGCTTTAACTTACACATTCTTCCCTTTGCATGTAGAAGCACAAATAATAATGTTAGTGTAGAATCATTGCTCTTTAGGGGGACTTTATGGGCAAGTGTCAAATTTTATGTGGCTGCAGTTTACTTGACCTTTAGCAATTGGGATTCCAAATTGGCATATTGCTTGCTTTTGTGGTGATGGATCTGCTGTATCACATTTCTACATGGTGCTGCAGAGAGAGAGGCTATTTGGGAGCTTGTTACAGCTTCTCGGGATAGATCTGTGCCAGCCCCAGTGTAGGTTAAAGCAACCTGGGGCAAGAATACTAGAAGGACTGACTCTAAAGCAAGAAAAGGGGAAGGGATCCAGTGAGTCATAAGGCCTCTTTTGAGTGGGAAGCATGGGGCTGCCAGCTATGGCTTGGTTTGCTGTTGCTGGCCACATTGATCATTAATGATATACAGTATATATTATCACCCAGGCAACAGCACAATTTATTTTTGGCCACGTGGCTAAAAATTAACTGAGATTTAGAAAGAGGGAGGGAGAGATGTCCATCTCTCCTGTGTGTTCCCATACAATGCTGAGTATGTTGTCAGTGCTCAAGAAATAATAATACAATGAGAGAAAGATTCAATATATTGTGTATTATTGGTGGAAGTTTGGTGCTATTTTACTTTCATAGATTCACCTATGGTGGTGAGGACCATGGTTTAACCCCAGTTAAGTTATATATTTTCTCCCTTCATGAGCAAATTTTTGAGGATACATTCATATTCCACCCCCACCTGTTTGTGGTTTAGATCTCTGTGGTTTGTATTTGTTGTTATGTTGAATAACAAGAGCATGTCAAAATGCAGACATGATTCCCTCTACTGAGTTTCCTTCTGCTTTCTGCAGTCAGTTTATGTATGTCTCCAAAGGTTACCATGGAAACAAATGTGGGCGTGAGTTTGATTGGATATACTGGATACTTGTGTTTCTGTTAGTGTCTTGGAGAATATAAAACCCTTGCAGCATTTTCATCGGACGTGACAGGAAGGTTCCTTTCGAAAGCAGAAATAATACTACTCTGAGAGCTGTAGTAGAAATGGCTGATTTTGAACAGTGAGTCTAGAAGGGGAAAAAAATAAAAATGAAAAGATCTGAGCGCCTGTCTCGTCAGCTCCTGAAAGCAGGACATCTGCAATAGTGTCCAGCAAAAATGAGGCAAGATGTAAAAAATTGTTTCATATCCCTGGTTAGTGACAAATTTGTAAATTAGTGATGTGGTCTAAATTACTTTCAGTTAAAAGGGAAGGCGCTCCTGGGCTATTCTGCTTTCAGTTCCTCCTCATTTCCTGAAGAAGGAGCAGCTGAACTACTGAAACAGCAGCTCTTTTCCTTCCTCCTAAGGAAACAGTGTCCTCTGGGTTTTGCTTTGTTCATTGCCACAATTCCAGCTCTTCTGCTCCAGGCCCTACTCAGTGTGTGGCAATACAAACCGGTGCCCACCATTATGGACTGCAATATTGGTGAATTTTGGTCCTAAATTTTCCAGTGTAGATTGAAACTCCCAGTCCTTTACTCTCCCAAATGCACTACTTTCCTTCCTTCGTCTTGGCAGAATGCAGCTTCTTTCTCTGAGAAATGTTTCTAGCATTCCAGATTAAGTGGACTGTTTTATATTCCTTAAACTTCATTCCCAATGCATGAGCTACTTCTCACTTCCTTTTAAAAACCTCTGCGTTTCCTTGCTGCTATTACATAATCTCTCACACTAGGGACCCAGTGCTGCAAACACTTACTACCTTGCACAGCGTTTGCAGCTGCAAGAAATCCTATTGCTTGGAATGGGGCTGCTCACATGAGTAATGTTACTCGCCTGAGCAAGTGATTGCTGGGTTGGGTGATAGTGAACACAAAATTATCTCCAGCGTTAAGATCTGTCACATCAGGTGCATGCTGAGACAGCTCTCCAATGTTCACATTTATATTACATGAAAATGAAGGAGTCGCACTGACAGGAGGGTGAAGGTTGATCCAGCGGTCAGGGCATTGGTCTGGGACTTGGGTGGCTCTGGTTCAGTTTCCTAGCTCTGCTACAAACTTCTTATGGTACCATAGACAAGGCTCTGTGCCTCTTGATAATAGTACTTCCATACCTCATAGGTGTTGTGAGGATATATACATTAAAGATTGTGAGATGCTTGGGGCCATATCAGTACCTTAGATGAAAAGGGTGTCCTGTATGTTAGGAGTTTATTTTCTTGTAGAAGTTAGAGTGGGTAATGCAACTAAATTTCATGAGAAGGCTCCTCAAGTTGTAGGGTGAGTATCCTCCTGCCCCAGTTGTTAAAGGGGTTCACCCAACCTCTGCTCAAGAGAGTCACCATTTGGGGGCACTATGTGCTTCTGGAATCCCAGGTTTTGTTGGTGGCCAAAAGCACCTAGTATCATTAGCTTCTCTTAATGTGTTTGCATCCTTTTTCTTTCCAAGCCAGCCCTATCTAGACTGGATCCTTCACTGTACTGTATTTGGAGTTGTACTTGAAGACCACTCTAAAGCTGCAGCTTGTGTAGACTATGGCTGCCAAACTGCTTAGCCAGAAAGATGTATTACACATTTTCTAAAATCAGCACTGACTTCCTGTTCGCTTGAGTCCAATTCTAGATGTTGATTCTAAACCACATTAAGGTGACCAGATGTCAAAACTGAAATATCGGGACGCGGGGGGCGGAGCAAAAAAAAACCGCCGGAGCGCCGCCCCACCCCCGGCCAGTCGCGTCTGGGCTGGCTGCCCCGCTGGCGCAATCCCGCGGGCGGTCCCAGAGTGGGGGCAGCAGGCCCCAGCCCCCCCCGTCCCGCTCGGGTCCCGCAGGGAACGAACCAGGCTGCCGCTGCCTCCGCCCCAGGGCTGCCCGCGGGATTGCAGCAGCTGGGCAGCCAGCCCAGACGCGACTGGCCAGGGGCTGGGCGCAG
>NW_020664393.1:46992214-47029881 GCF_002925995.2 Terrapene triunguis | reverse complement strand
AGCCCACGAAAGCTTATGCTCTAATAAATTTGTTAGTCTCTAAGGTGCCACAAGTACTCCTGTTCTTTTCACTGAAACAATGATTTTTAAGTGAATATTGCAAAATATTTACAGAAAGTGAATTTCAGGTGCATTATTGTGAATATTCAGACTGGAAACTAGCCAGGAGCATACAATACCATGCCACTTACATAGCCAGTCAAAGAAGCACCAATTTTGAATATTGAATACTTGCAGGTGGTAATGGGTGAACTGTTCATATTTATTTGAAGAATAAGGCCTCTCTCTCTTTGTGATAGAAACTTTATATAAATTTCTTAGCTATTTAAAATTAACCTACTTCAGCGTATGGACTGTTCACCATCATTATTGCTTTGAGTGTATCAGATGTACTCCTGCAAGGTGATGGATCACCTGAATTACATGGGATTGTCTCTGCTACCTGACTAGATAACTCCCAACCCCACAGAAAACTTTCAGGATGGTTAAACAAGTTCGTCTGTTTTGAATATTTGAGCAAATGTGATATTTACACAAGGATTTGAACTCTTTCTTTTTCTACAAAAAGTTTACAAAACAAAAATTGGCTCGTATAAATGTTCAGTGAAAGGTAATTAAAGGGTCCTGAATATGGCTGAAGCAAATTTATACTTTTTATTCCATTAGATGTTTGTGAATATGTTCTGCTATATTCACCCAGCTGTACTTGCAATAAACTGTTTGAAAGTCCATCATCAGATGAAACATGTTGACATAAACATTTGTCAAATAATTTTGAATGGCATTAACAAATCTGTGTAAATTATTTCATGTGCAATGTGTGCACAGAAAAAAGATTAATGTGTCCATTAATTGTTCATTGTGAATATTTCACCCATGTCTAGTGGCAGAGTTAGCTTAAAGGAGAATGTGTTAGTATTGTACGTGGACACCTTTTCTTTTAATCTTGCAGAACTTGAACCAGTCAGTGGCCCATGACTGGACATCAGGTTTACAAAAACTTATATTGAAAAAAGAAGATGAAATCAGAGCTGCGGATCGCTGCAGAATTCAGCTGCAGCTTCCAGGGAAGCAGGACAAGTCAGTAGAAATTGTAAATCTAAAACTTTCTAAGTGTGTGTATGCATGAGAAAGGAATAAGAGCTCATCATGTTCCTCAGCATTCCTAGCCCTGGGCATTCCTAGCCCTGTGTCCTGTACTTGTTAGAACAAGAAGTTTCATTTCATTTTTAGAGAGTTTATTGAAAAGTGATTATTATTTCTTTCATGTTTCACAGGTCTGGGCGACCAACTTTCTTTACTGCAGTGTTCAATACATTTACTCCTGCTATCAAACAGTCTTGGATCACCAATTTACAAATGGCAAAGCTTGCTCTTGGTAAGACTTAGTTGCCTTAAGCTAACTGAAACACTGTATCAAGTTGAGAGAATGTTAACTCTTTCTCTAGATAGTTTTTAGGTTACAATATAATGTGTGTTCGAAGATTAATTTATTTATGGAAAGACTTCCTGTAGATGTTGGAAATCAAGTTACAGTATATAGTAATAAGTGTATATCACTAAAGGTTAAAGATGCTTTTAAAAAGAGAGGGGAAGTTCATAACTTATAACTGTAATTAGCACAGCATGCTAACAAAGTTTAAGATAATTTTTACCAGTTTGAGATGCTAACTAGTCTGTGTCACAGTGAATGACAACACAACCATGTGCAGAGAGATTGGAAGAGTCATTCCAATCTAAAACTATGTTTTCAGACCAGTTCTCAAAACATTTTCAAAATATTCCTTTCGGGGTGGAATTTCTCATTATTAGTTTTATCCCAAGAAATAAATTGTATTTGGGAAGTTACAACAAAATTGGCGGAACAGTTTTTTTAGTTTTCTAAGCATGAAGAAAACCTTGCAAATAAACTCATAGAAATGTAGGGCTGGAAGGGACCTCAGGATGTCATGTAATCCATCCTCCCCATGCTGAGGCAGGATTTTATATATATAGATAGATAGATAGATGTTCTTTTAAAATAACAGGTACCTGTGCACGTGAACAACTCAAAATTAGATTTGTTTTTAGACATCAAACTTGCGACGTATCTAATCCTCAATGAAGGCAAATGTTTTTTGACATTCCTGAAATAATTAGATTCCCAAGTGTCCTTTTATAAATAATTTAAAAGGATATGCTAGCATGCACTCTACTACATTGTTGTAACTGTTTTCCATGCACTGGCCTACATTTTCAAAAATGACTAGTGATTTTGGATGCCTGACTTTTGAGGCGCCTTTGGACAGCCTGATTTGCAGAGAACAGGCGCACAGCAGTTCCTGAATGTAAGGAACTTTTGAATTTTCTCAAAGTAGGCACTCAGAAATTGAGCTATCTAAAATGACTAATTATTTGAAAATGTTTGGATCACTGATTGTAACTCACCAGAGCTATCTCAAGCATAGGTAGGCTTGGCAGAATTAGATTTTTATTTTTTTATCATTTCGATGGAGAATATCAATGTTTATTTTTAAGCATTTTTTATCAATTTAAATTTTCACAGTTGTGTAAATTTATAGGTTTTAAGCATTTTCTTCTATTATTATTGATTTAAATGTTCAGAGTTGTGGGAAATTATGGGGTCAGACAATCGGGAGTGTCAGATAATAGTTTAATGACAGTAGACATTGAGATTCAGAAAGTTAAAGCTTTATAACCATTGAAAAATTTGTCAACATCACATGCAAAATATACAAAGTTAAAAGACTTAAACTGAACTCGAATAAGTTCTCCAGCAACATTTTTCTTACTTTGCCAATCTGTAATTTTGATTATTTTCCATGAAATATTTGTGGTCGATTTGCATGTGTATGGTGAAATTGATGTTTACTGACATTTACCAATAAACATCTAACCCTTCCAAGCCTAAGGCTAAAATAATCATAGAATCATAGGACTGGAAGGGACCTTGACAGGTCATCTAGTCCAGTCCCCTGCACTCATGGCAGGACTAAGTATTGTCTAGACCAGTGGTCACCAACCAGTCGATTGCGATCGACTGGTCAATCCTAAAAAATCTCCCAGTCGATCGCGATCTCCAGTGGCGCAGCAGGGCTGACACTAAGGGTATGTCTTCACTACCCGCCGATCCGGCGGGTAGCAATCGGTCTATCAGGGATCGACTTACCGCGTCTCGTGAGGACGCGGTAAAATCGATCCCTGATCGCTCTGCCGTCGACTCCGGAAATCCACCTCGGCAAGAGGCGGCAGCGGAGTCGGCGGCAGCGCGGCAGCGGTCGACTTTCCCCCGTCCTCACCGCCAGGTAAGCCGACCTAAAATACGCAACTTCAGCTACGGTATTCACGTAGCTGAAGTTGCGTATCTTAGGTCAGAACCCCGCTGTAGTGTAGACCTAGCCTAAAGCAGACTCCCTGCCTACCCCAGCCCCACACTGCTCCCGGAAGCGGCCAGCGCAGCCCCGGGGGCGGAGGGGCAGGGGTCTCCCACTGTGCGCTGCTCCTGCCTGCAAGCACCACCCCCGCAGCTCCATTGGCTGGGTGAGCTGCGGGGGAGGTGCTTGCAGAGAGGGGCAGTGCGTGGAGCCACGTGCCCCCCTCCCCCACACAGGCCGCAGGGGCACGTTGGCCCCTTCCTGGAGCAGTGTGGGGCTGGGGTTGGCAGGGAACCTTCCTTAGCCTTGCTGCGCCTGCCGCCGACCGGGAGCCACTGGAGGGAAGTGCTGGCCAACGGGAGGCCACACCCCAACCCCCAGCCTTGAGCCCCCTCCCAGAGCCAGCACCCTGTACCCTCTCCTGCACCCCAACACTCTGCCCCAACCCGGAGCCCCGTCCTGCATCCAAACTCCCTCCTAAAGCTTGCACCCCTCACCCCCTCCTGAACCCCTCACCCCCTGCCGCAGGTTTAGCCCAGAGCCCCCTCCCCCCTCCCACACTGCGACCCCCTCGGCACAAGCCCAGAGCCTGCACCCCATCCCGAACCCCAACCCCCTGCCCCAGCCCAGTGAAAGTGAGTGAGGGTGGGGGAGAGCGAGCAACGGAGAGAGAGAGGGATGGAGTGAGTGGGGCGGGGCCTTGGGGAAGGGGTGGGGTAGATCCTGGGTTGCCCTTAGATTCAAAAAAGTGATCTTGGGTGTAAAAAGGTTGGAGACCACTGATCTAGACCATTCCTGACAGGTGTTTATCTAACCTGCTCTTAAAAATTGCCAATGATGGAGATTCCACAACCTCTCTAGGCAATTTATTCCAGTGCTTAACCACCCTGACAGGAAGTTTTTCCTAATGTCCAACCAAAACCTCCTTTGCTTCAATTTAAGCCCATTGCTTCTTGTCCTTTCTTCAGAGGTTAAGAAGAACAGTTCTTCCCCCTCCTCCTTGTAACAACCTTTTATGTACTTGAAAACTGTTAGCATGTCCCCTCTCTTTTCTTCTCTTTTCCAGACTAAACAAACCCAATTTTTTTCAATCTGCCCTCATAGGTCATGTTTCTAGACCTTTAATCATTTTTGTTGCTCTTCTCTGGACTTTCTCCAGTTTGTCCACATCTTTCCTGAAATGTGGCACCCAGAACTGGACACAGTAATCCAGTTGAGGCCTAATCAGTGCGGAGTAGAGCGGAAGAATTACTTCTCATATCTTGGTTACAACACTCCTGCTAATACATCCCAGAAAGATGTTTGCTTTTTTTGTAACAGTGTTACACTGTTGACTCATATTTAGCTTGTGGTCCACTATGACCCCCAGATGATCCCTTTCTGAAGTACTCCTTCCTAGACAGTCATTTCCAATTTTGTATGTGTGCAACTGATTGTTCCTTCCTAAATGGAGTACTTTCCATTTGTCTTTATTCAATTTCACCCTATTTACTTCAGACCATTTCTCCAGCTTGTCCAGATCATTTTGCATTTGAATGGAATGAAATGAAAGAGTGGTAGATAGCTCATTCCAGATTTAAATATTAGTGTGTTATTTTACATACCCCCCCAAAATACAGATGTAATAACAAATATTATTCTTTCATAAACTGGGGCTGTTTGGGATTAAAAGATTGGTAGAATAGTTTGTTTTATCTGTATTTTTAGCAACTATTAAGTGAAAGCACTGTGGAGTATTTTTACTTTTTGCCATTACAGCAGAGGAGAACCTCCTGGGGTGGTTCTGTGTAGAAGACGATGGGAATCAGATCAAAAAAGAGAAGCATCCTCTCCTTGTTAGACACATGCCAGTAACGGTGGCCAAACAACAGGAATTTAAGGTGAATAGTGTTGGTATCTTAAGTAATACGTGTGAGCTCATGGTATAACATACAATCACATCTTAGGAATACATTTGTTTGGTTTGATTCAGGCTTGCTTCTACAAGCTTGTGCTAATGTATCCCAGGGTACGTGGTTCTTATGTGAAAATGCAGTTTTACTTTAAAAAGTGATCTAAAAATGGTACTTGTGCTTAATGGATCTTTCCTGAAGTCTGTTCAAACTCATATCTGTTGCTGACTTTAGTGACAAAAATAAACTGAGCACATTTGATTTATAAATAATTGAGATATTAAACATGAACCACCCCATGATGTCATATTTACAGTGTCCCTTTTCAGAGCAGAACCACAATTTATAGTAACCAAAATCCACGGTAAAACCTCCAGTCTCCCATAAAACCATATAGGTTTGGGTCCCATAAAACAGTGTACTCTAGCTATATTGAATAATTTTTGACTCGGAGCCTACTGAATGTTAATCAAATTTAATTTTAAAATGTAAATTGAGACCTAGCTGCTGGGATCATGTGATTACAATAGAATCTCAACCTACTTAAAATAAATAGGAAAGTCTCTAGCCCTCGTAGTTGCAAAGAAAAGCTTGGAAGTGTAACTTAGTGTAACACTTGCAGTGACATCTGCCTGAGTCTGCAGAGAGCCTGAAACAATAGGTCTGAGACGTGTCAATTTCTCTATGCATCTCAAAGGGGGAGTTAACTCTAAGACTCACTACTCTAGGGGGCACTACCCATGCCACCATTGACAGGAGGAGAGTGTAGAACTCCCAAGGAGGGAGCCCTCCTACCACCAGCCCTACTGTTCCAAAGAGGAGGGGGCCCTGCTGTCACTCCTGAGAATAGCATGGGGAGGCCTGGCCACTTCTTGGTAGAGCCACCTTGCTACTAACTTGTCTCTCTGCAGTGGGAAGGGCTCTCTCTGGCCCTGATCTTACAATCTTGCCAAATTGGGGGCTAAAGGGCCACTATTTTAATTATGGAATTATTCGTCAGGTTTGACCAAGTCATGAATAAAGACACAAAGCAGCCCAAGAAATGTCTAAACCTCAAATTCTGTCTCATTCACCAACAATGGATGTGGCCATCACAGCAACTAGAATACACTTTACTGGGGTTTGCAATTTCAGCAAGTGTCAGCGAGCAATGCGCTGAACTGGACTTGGAGAGCTCTTGATTTCTTTGATCTCTCAGTGGCCGCCTTCTACTCTTTTAATGGGCCGCCATGCAAACAGATGTTGGTTTGATGGAGAAAGCAGATAATAAAGCTTGCCTTTGAGAAAACTATGCATAAATCCTGACGTGGACACCTAGAATAGGTGACCTTATTTTCAAAAGTGCTGAGCACTCAGCAATAACTATTGACTTCAGGGGGGGTTGCTGGGTGCTCTGCAGTTTTTAAAATCAACTTTTTTTACGTATGTACTTAAGGTAGGATTTTTAGGAGGCTAATTTGTGCACCCATTTTTAAAGTCTTTTCCTTACTGAGTAGATAGTGCTGTATATGAATAAATTTTAAAATAGCCTTATTTCTTAGTTTTTAAATTCTCCAATTTTATCTTGAGTTTTTTCCTGGAACATTGCAACAGCAATAGCAAACTCCACAACTTTTTCTTTATTAGAGAGAAGAGCATTAGTGAACATTTCAGATGGAGACTATCTACCTAAAAGTATAATTCCTTATTTAATGCCTTCAGAAAATACATTTTTCCTTAATTGAATATGATGTGATGTGTGTAAATGTTAGTTTGTATTAATTAAACACATTTTAAAATGTATATCTAAACTTTAAAGAGCAGTTCCAGTGCTGTTAAACTGAGGATGTAAATCCATTACTCCTCATAAGGGTCCCAATTCTGCAAAGCATTTAGTGTGGTGCTTAAGTGCTTTGCTGAATTAGGATGAATTTAAATGTATGCTTAAAATGCTTAGTTGACATGGGGCCTTAAGAAAGGACAGATGTATCTGCTTCATTGTAAATATGAATCATTTTTCATTCTTTCTTTCAAGATTGAATGTGCTACTTATAATCCTGACCCTTACCTCTGTAGCGAAACTGAGTCAGATTCCTGTTCCACGGAGCATGGTTTTCTGTGGGTAAGTTAAGTCTTCAAACATCAAGTGAGGGGTGGTTTGTTTTTTGTTTTTTTCAATCTTTCTTACTTATTTTTCTGTAAGAATCCACAATACATGGATTTGATGTGCATGCACATTCTGAATAGCTAAATACTACAAATGAAATCCAGTAGTTTTGTCCCCATAATCTTGTGTCTGTGTGTGTGTGTGTGTGTGTGTGTGTGAGAGAGAGAGTGTGTGAAAGAGAGAGAGAGAGCATCCACACGTAGAAATTATTTGGTGGCATGGTTTGTTAGAAATTCCCAAGAACTCAGCATAGCCACAAGTGAGCCATGCAGCTGATCTCAAATGAGTTGCAATAAAACCACATATGAGACCACAACATACCATCATCCATTCAATAATTTAGAAAGGTTTTAAAGAGTTTTTAAACATTCCATTGGGACTATTTTTTATATCCTCTAAATGTAAAACTATGCTGGCATAATATTATGAAGCCAATTATAAAGACATTCCTACAAGCCAAAAAGTATAACTAATGGATTTTTTAAAACCTCTACCAATTTTAACAGTTTTTCCATACATAATCATAGAATCATAGAATATCAGGTTTGGAAGGGACCTCAGGAGGTCATCTAGTCCAACCCCCTGCTCAAAGCAGAACAAACCCCAACTAAATCATCCCAGCTAGGGCTTTGTCAAGCCTGACCTTAAAAACCTCTAAGGAAGGAGATTCCACCACCTCCCTAGGTAACCCATTCCAGTGCTTCACCACCCTCCTAGTGAAAAAGTTTTTCCTAATATCCAACCTAAACCTCCCCCACTGCAACTTGAGACCATTACTCCTTATCCTGTCATCTGGTACCACTGAGAACAGTCTAGATCCATCCTCTTTGGAACCCCCTTTCAGGTAGTCGAAAGCAGCTATCAAATCCCCCCTCATTCTTCTCTTCTGCAGACTAACAATCCCAGTTCCCTCAGCCTCTCCTCATAAGTCATGTGCTCCAGACCCCTAATCATTTTTGTTGCCCTCCTCTGGACTCCCTCCAATTTTTCCACATCCTTCTTGTAGTGTGGGGCCCAAAACTGGACACATTAATCCAGATGAGGCCTCACCAATGTTGAATAGAGGGGAATGATCACATCCCTCGATCTGCTGGCAATGCCCCTACTTATACAGCCCAAAATGCCGTTAGCCTTCTTGTCAACAAGGGCACACTGTTGACTTCTCGTCCACTGTAACCCGTAGGTCCTTTTCTGCAGAACTGCTGCCTAGCCATTCGGTCCCTAGTCTGTAGCAATGCATGGGATTCTTCCGTCCTAAGTGCAGGACTCTGTACTTGTCCTTGTTGAACCTCATCAGATTTCTTTTGGCCCAATCCTCTAATTTGTCTAGGTCCCTCTGTATCCTATCCCTACCTTGCAGCATATCTACCACTCCTCCGAGTTTAGTGTCATCTGCAAACTTGCTGAGGGTGCAGTCCATGCCATCCTCCAGATCATTAATGAAGATATTGAACAAAACTGGCCCCAGAACCGACCCTTGGGGCACTCCGCTTGATACCGGCTGCCAACTAGAGATGGAGCCATTGATCACTACCTGTTGAGCCCGACAATCTAGCCAGCTTTCTATCCACCTTATAGTCCATTCATCCAGCCCATACTTCTTTAACTTGCTGGAAAGAATACTGTGGGAGACCGTATCAAAAGCTTTGCTAAAGTCAAGGAATAACACATCCACTGCTTTCCCCTCATCCACAGAGCCAGTTATCTGGTCATGTCACTTTTTTAGAGGCTGATATTTTGGCAACTTCCAGTAGTAGAAGCAAAAGGTGGAAATACTATTTTCAAAGGTCTGATTTGAGATGATCTGTGTAACTCACTCGTGGCTTTGCTAATTATGAATACAGTCATCACAAACTTATGCCAATAAAATCTTTATACCACACCGGAGTGTTCTCTTCTTCTCTTATAAATATTTAAAGTATTCCTATGTACACATTTCTTTCTTTTCCCTAAAGTGGAAGTTCTCCCAGCCTTCCCACCTCCCTAATGCACACTGGTATGAAGTGCAGGGCTGGCAATGTTTGGTCTTTGTGCAGTGAGATATTTAGGGTCCAATACCTCCTGAACCGACAGGGATAGAAATGGATGGTTAATACCATGGGGAGCTGGTAATCCTCTCCATTGGGGTACAGTACTTGTTTCAGGCCCTCAAATTACAGAAAATAATGAGCCTTAAACTTCCAGCTCTAGGGTTTATAGTGAAGCTTTCTAAAACTTATTAGTTACAGAAGCATTATATCACACTAATGTTATGTGTTATATTTGTATTACATTGCATTATGTATACACACAAGTCTCAAAAGGGTACACAATAACCTTCCTTTAGAAACAGAAAGGTCAGAACTGTGTATACAAGTGTGCTGGGAAAACCAATTTCATGTTCTTTTGCTATATTTTAAACTATATTATGGTTGGTGTTTAATGATTTTCTTGTAACTTTTTTGTGTGCTAACTTAACACATGAAAGCTCCTTTAAGTGCTTAGAAGCTGAGAAGCTGTCTTTAATTAGTTTGCCATGTGTTTATCATGGTTAACTGTGATCTTGCCATGGAAGGATGTTAATCTTTTCCTTTCTTGTCACTCTCTAATTCAGATTGGCAGTTGCACTAATCAAATGGGCCAAATTGCAATTGTTTCATTTCAAAACTCCAGTCCCAAGGTTATCGAGTGCTTCAATGTGGAATCACGCATTCTCTGCATGGTCTACATTCCAGAGGAAGAGAAACAGAAAGAGTTAAAAGTGGCTCCAGAGTCTGAAAATATGGCTATGAAAACCTTAAAAGTGCCTACTGTCTGCTTGGGCATGGAGGAAGGAAGGTGATAGTCAATTTCAACATATTGCATATAATTTACTTATTTGTTTGTTTATTACTCTGCAATAAAAGATTATCCATCCAATGCTACGTGCACCTTAGAAAATCATATTAAAATGACACCTATGAGTAAACAGACCCATCAGTTGTCCCAAGATCCTATCACATAACCCAGTAACAACATACATGTAATAAAAATTAACCTCCACACACAAAATTTTTAAACTTATCATACATGGGATAAAAACCATAGAGACTAACAAATACCTCTGAAGAAAAAGGATTAGTTCCTTTAAATAATGTAATCTCTGTAGGATATAAGTACAGATTTTTAAGGATATTACATCATTCCATCATTTTAATAATCGGGGGGGGGTTGAAAATGATGAAGTGCTGTTAGCAACACGAAAAGCAAGTAATTATTTACCTTTTATAATGCTGCATTTGCAGGATTTGCTAGAAATTTTTCATGCTAATAAGATAAAACATGTTGATGTTGTTTATCATGTATGAACTGAGTCTTCATTAGGTCATCTCTGTACAGTAGTGGCAAACAGAAATAGGTTTATGTGAAGTTGTTGGTATGGTAAGCAAAGGATGGTGGATGTAACTATTGAGAACATAAGTATGAGAATTTGTGTGCTCTTCCTGCCAGTGTAAATAAGTGACTACTCTTTCTATAAAAATAATGCTGTATATTTTCTAAATTTAAAGCAATAAAGCATAATTAGACTAGTTCTCTGCATGTGTAAACTGCTGTTCATGCCAGACCTACCTATTTACCTATCATTTCTGGCATACACATCATGATAGTATATAGGTACCATGACAAAGAATTTAAAAATAAATTGATTTCTGGTACTGAACTATTTTCTTCTTTCTTCTGTCAGGTAGGGCTGGATCCAAAGCTCATTGAAGTCAATGAAAAGACTTCACTGGGCTTTGAATCAGGCCCTGGAGAGGTACAACTCTGGGTCTGTAAGAGGACAGTATCTTGTTAGAAGGAAGGTCTCTCCAGCTGAGGTGAAGTCTCCCTAATGCAAGGAATTTATTGTTTGGGCATAAAATAATAATGAAAATGACTAGATGAACTACATTTTTTAGCGTAATAAAGTACCTTTTTTTTTCTCCAATACTTTTATTATCTTAAAGCCTGTTGTGACCTTTATAGTAAGAACTGAACAAGACATATTTACATTTTTCTCATGTATTTTTTTTTTGGTAGCATTTCTATTTACAAGAGTCATCAAGGCTCCAAGAAAGTCCGACTTCAGCACTTCTTCACCCCAGAAAAATCAACGGTCATGAGCCTAACGTCTCTGTCGCAGTACTTGTTTGCTGGTCTGGTTAATGGGAACATTGCAATCTACACAAAAGCAGAAGGTAGAGTAATAACATCCTGAGGAACTCCTGTGTCAATATATTTTGGCAGAAGCAGATTTCCACTGGTCTATTTTTCCTTTCCTGAACAGCTTCTGAATTGAAGTTATTACAGTTTGATGCAAACATTTACTTTTGAAATGTTTTCTTTATAGACTTATGGCTTTTGTTCTTTCCAAAGGATGGTGTGTGCTTGGCTGTTAGTCCTGATTTATTATTGTTATATCAGTATTGTTATTATGCACATTATGTTCTCCGTCAGAGTCCCCACTCAGGATCAGGTCCCAGTTGTACCAGCTACTGTAAAACACATATAAAGACAGTTCCCTGCCTAGAGAGCTTACTATAGGTGATAACAATCAAGATACTGTATTTAGCACAGTACAGATGCTAATGTCAATCTAGTTCCCAATATCTGAGAAGGGAAATGGTTTCTCTTTGCTAGCTCTTTTAGCAAATCCAAATTGAAATGGTGACTAAACTGTGCAGGTGGATGGATAGTTCCTCTCTAGATACATTGCTCATGCATCTCACAAAGAGGCCTCCCTTTCCTATTGCTATCACTTGAGAAGGTTTTAAGGTATGGTTTAATTTGGACAATGGGGAATCCAAAACAAGAGGTGCGAAGGATGCTTTTTTCCCACCAACTACCATGTTCAGCCCAGTGGCCCCCTCCTTGTCTCCCTCACTGAGCTCTCTTTTGGACTTTGCTCCAGGGAGAGCTGCATTAGACCACAGGCCCTTTTAAGAATATTCCCCCAACTGAATGTCAGGCCTGCTCTACGTTACACAGTTAGGTCAGCTTAACTACATTGCTCAGGGCTGTGAAAAATGTCATGCCCTGTGCGACGTTATGAAGCTGACCTAAGCCCTGGTGTAGACCCTGATAGGTCAATGGAAGAATTCTTCTGTCGACCTAGCAAGTGCCTCTCGGCGAGGTGGATTTACCACAGCAACAGAAGAACATCTTCCGCTGTGGCGCTGTAGCATTTCTACTGCAGGCTTACCCACAGACAGGGAAGAACCTGTCCCTGATGGAGCAATGTTGTGGCCTTGATCATGCTCAGGTGCATCCCATAACATCATTCTGATGGTCCCAATTGCTATATATGGCTGTAGGGCTGGGGACAAGTTGTGAATTGACAGTCTCCCCAGAATGTGCAGGGTTTGAGCAGTGATTTAAAACTACAGTTGTCTTCGCACAGCTTCTTCCAAGAAGGATGCACTCCACCAAAGAAGGGAGTAGAACCCATTTGTAGACAAGAAGAGATGCAGGGATTCTCTGGGATCCACATCTGCAGAGGCAATTAAGGGAAGGACAATGCCCTTAGTCAGAGACCAGTACTGTACAGTATAAAGAACTTATCTAACAATGATTGTGTTCAAGTTACCTGAACCTTTGACATGGAAAATCTACATGCAGCCATTTCTGACTCATCTTGCAGTGCCTTCTCCTACAGCTTGCCTCACGTCTGTTATTACAGCTCTTCACGCCTAATAAAAATGTTACCAGTCATTTGTTTCCATATTAGCATCAATTTTCCATATAGTTTGCTGCTGTGGTCATGTGTAAGACACAGTGTGCTTATCCAGACACAGTCAGCCCTGAAGGAGTGTTGTTATGAAGCACTGACCTATTTTACCAGACAGATGATTCTGAGCTGTGGAACGAGAGACACGGAGAATGTGGCCTAATAAGTATTTCACGTAATTTATCAGCACAGAATCAAAATGTCACCTTTAGTTCTACGCTATGTTTCATTTTCCAGTCACATACATCAGTTCAGTGTGCTAATAATTTGATGTATACAGATTATAAGAGAAGAGGGCAAGACTGAAAAGTGAAGTATTGGATATTTTCTAGATAAAAGCAGCTTGCTACACTGTAAGACATTCTTACCTGCATGCCTGTATTCAGAGAAAGGCAAATGCTAATCCCAGTGCACATTTTAAGTACCGTAATTGGGCAGTGCGCTGGGAAGTTCCATGGGGTAAGGAAGGAAAAATCTTTCTTCCAGGCTGCATAGCCACTTCGCAGCTGCTTTTGCAGGTTCAATCCTTGTTCCTTCCCACAAAAAACAGAATGGGCAGTGGATGTGTGTAGTCACATATCCACCAGGTCTGCCTCATTCTATTTCCAGCCCCAGAATGAGTCTCACCTGTCCCACTGCTTTCATCTGGTACAGCTTCAAATTGGCCAGTGTGTACAGATGCCCATTTGCATTTCTGCAATCCTGCTCCCCCATTCTTTGCACCTATAGGACTTTTACCCATTGCACTGCAGCCCGAGCACACTATGGCTGTAGGAAGGGGGGCAGGATTTGTCCCAAATTGTTCCTTTAAAGGGAAATTTAAAAGGCATGTTTAGCAAACTGAGGGAATGTGTATGAGGCGGAGGAGGAGGACTGGGGAATTTTCACAGCCAAACTCCCTCACTTGCATATTTCTGTATGGACAACAATGTTTTATGTAACTAGACAACCATTTGTCAAAATGTTTTTACTTCCCCATTGTAAATCAACTAAACAGCAGTAAGTAATAAAGGTAAAGGAACATGGTCTTCTTGAAATCTAATCAATTTCAAAAAGTGAGCTATAAGTAATTTGAGGTACTACCTGTGCCTCAAACTTCTTCTAGTGTATTTTCCTCATGTTCTGTGAAACAGCCACACAGACAAAAGGATATTGTCCTAACTGTCCAGTCCTATTTTACACATGTGAGTAGTGTTACTGGGGAAAAATTGAATCTGCCCATAACAAAGCACTATTATTATAGGCAGTGTGGGTAGCACTGCTTGTTATTAAGGTTGCCTGACACTTCCCATTATAAGACCCTGTTTTCAGTTGCTTATAACTTTGCCAAACTTTAGCTGTTCGGGCTGAAATTTTACATGCTGGGTATCTGACTGAGGCTGATTATTATTTATCTATTTATTTTCTGCCAAAACAGTTCAGACATTACTGAGAACAAGGTTAAGGAAAAATACATCATTTTGCCCAGGCTAAAAATATCTGTGGCTCTTTCTTGAAAAGCTTTAGCTCCTCCATACTTTGGAGCAGAGACTTTAAATATGGCCAGAGGGTGGCATTTATGACAGGGATGTGCCTTTTGCCATCCTCGTGAAAATCCACCAAAATTTGACCAAGTTATAAGCCTTTGAAAAATCACAGCTTGCACATGCTTAGTAGAGACTTGGTAGAGCTTATCGGTTCAGTTCCCTTAAGATTCCATTCATGCCTGGGGCTGAGCAGGACTTTCCATCCAATAGCAATTCCCGGCTGCTCTGGGCCATACTAGGTCCAAGTAAAGGCAGTGGAACTGAGAGCAGGAAGGCTGTCTCTCTTGCTCTTTCAATGACCCCGACCCTGCTGGGCCCAGGCAGGCTAGAGGAGGAATCTACCTGTTTGAATGTATTTGGGGGAGCCTGGTGGAACAGGAAAAGGATATGGGATTGGAGGCTGGAGGAGGAGGAAAGCGGCAACTGGGTGTTAGGGAGAGATTGGGACTAGCTGGGACTGGGACATGGAGCCAGGGAGAGAAATGGGGTTGTAGGGACTGAAAGCCAATGGGTGGAGGAAGGAGACTGAGATCAGATAAGGAGCCTGGGGAGTGGAGATTGGGATTAGCTAGGCAAAGAAACGAACACTGGGAACCATGGGGTGGAGGGAGGGAAGACAGATCTGAAGAAGAGCCAGGGTATAGGAGTGAGAACTGGGACTCTCTGGGCACAGAGGTTTGGACAAGGAGTGTGAGGGTGGCGGACAAGAAACCTGGGGAATAAGAGAGAGACCCAGTGGGAACAGGGACTGTATGGGATTAACTGGAGGTTTGGGGAGGGGAAAGACAGATCGGACAAGAAGTCAGGAGGGGGGAATTGGAAATGGCTGGGCAAGGGGACTGGGAATGGTGGGGGTGGAAAAAAGAGGAAACATTTTTCCTCTTTCAGTTGTCATAATTCTACACGTTCATGGTAATAGTAGGTAGTAAAACTATTACAGTGTCTTGATTTTCAAGTTGACAATGTTACTTTGAGTTATTTCGGATATTTGAGATAAATGCACCAGGCACTTAGCAAAGTTTTGCACTTTGCTTTGAAATTCATGCTTACTTGCTTCTCTTTTCTAGTTTTTCTTTTCCTCATTGAATGAAAGGTCAAAATTGTTAATCTCATTTGTATTATTACTTTGTGTATTGGCTTTGTATCATTATTTTTGTTGCAATTGAAAGGACACTGTAAAGTAGCATAGCACCAACCTATGTGTCTTATGACATCTAATGACATGTGCCAGTCAACCATTATCACTTTTTTTGATAGAATTACAAAATGAGAATTAGTGGATGGAGAAAAAGTGGTAAATGAAATATTTTTTGATTTTAATAAAGCATTTGGTACAATGTCTCAGTCTTACAATCAGAACTAATCTAAATTCACTTGTGTATGAAAATTCTCAAGTGGATAGGAAAGGAACTGAAGGACCATAAACAAAAAATTATAATAAATGGCCAAGTAGGAAGTTGAAGGGAAGGGTGGAATTTGTAGTGGGTTACTGCTGAGATCTGTATTAGGTCAAGTCTTTGACCCCATTCCTGCTGTATGATTTAAACTAATAGGACTCCACAGGATGCAAATGCAAAGGTCACTCATGCAGATCCAGCTGCAGACCTGAGGCCTTGTCCGGGAGGAGTAAAGAACCCATTAAAGAAACAGTGATGATCCTAAACTAAGAGACGCTATAAACATCAGTATAAAAAATCATACAAAGGAAACTAGAAGCATGGCCAGAAGATACTATTAAGATCCAACTTGGGGAGGAAAAAAACCAAACCCACCTAATACATTTGTGAGATAATTATGCAAAACACAGATATTCATGGGATGCAGGCAGAAGAAACTTGGAAAGTAGAGATATGGGAGTGATTGAACAGCCACGCAGATGTGTTAGCTATGAGATATGGTAGCAGAAAAAGGTCAGTGCTCATTTGGCTTGCATTCCCAGAGGCATAGTGTCTCAGGACAGGAAAGTAACACTCAATTTTTATACAATTTAGGTATGTTGCACCTGGAATATTGTGTTCAGTTTCAGGCACTTCATTGCCAGAAAAACATTGACTTAGTGTCTGGAATTCAGAGAACAATAGCAGCAATCATCTGGAGACTAGAAATATTAACTTATGAGTAAATAGCGAAAGAGCTTAGCTAAGCAACCACTAAGTAAAACCATGATAACAATCTGCAAACATTTGCAGGGGATTAACACCAAGGAGGATGAGGTATTATCTTGCAGAGTTAAAGGGGAATATAAGAATAATGGGATGAAATTAGGAATGGGATCATTTAAATTCATAACAAACTTCCTGACAGTGAGACCTCTCAGTCTGTGGAATAGTCTCCTAATGGAAGCGATGGGAGCCCCCTTTGTTTATGAAATTTAAACCTGGACTGAACAAAATACTATCAACTATACAAGGGTGATGGACTAGCGGTGGTACTGAAAAAGATAAATACTATTATCCTGGTGTTGGGAGTATGTCCTTTCCCTACAGGAAATACCTTGAATACTGCAAATATTGAGTTAGTTACCTAATCTTATTTACCTACCTAATGCAGGTACTTTCAGTGCCACCTATGTGGAATTAGATAAAGTCTATGACTTTTTATATTAGACTGGAATCCTGCCATTTGATCTGCAATATTGGTTCATATCTGGAAAACATTGCTTACTGTGCTCACATGTGCAGCAGAGGGTTTTCCTCGGCATATGAAGATGCACTCTGTATTCAGAGGAAGGCAGGGATGAGCCCTAAAATAGTTATCCCCAGATGATGGGAAATGTGCTATTATTTGCAAACATCATTTTGCTTTTAAATCCTTTGTCCTATCATCAAGAAATTAAATAAATCACTAGCCACTGTTCATATACCACGTGATATAAAAATGTTTGTGCTCCACTGCACAAATAAACTAACAAACTCTATTCCCAGAGTTGTGCTGGCAGCATTATTGAAATCATCAATGGTGCTGCTGAGCAAGACAGGAAGTTACCAAACAAAAAGATGCATGTTAAGTTCAGCTCAGTTGATGGCACCAGGAGTGGGGTGGTGGAATGAATGCAAGCTGTAAAAGGATATTTTGACAGGGAAAGTAATTTTTTAAATCATGTTGCATCATACCAAAAACAGAGAATAAAACTAAACTATACAATAGTACAGTTTGCCTTCAGACTATTACATGGGGGGGAAAATGTCCCCCCACCCCAAGAATGCTGTTCTGGTCCCTGCTTTTCCATCCCCACCCATCCACTGGGACCCATGTCTCCCTCCGCTGGGAATTTCTCTTCTCTTACCCATGCAATGCATGAATTGGTGATGCCAGGAATTGAGTTCTCAGTGGACTCTGCTGTACAAAAGTAGATTCCCTGTTCACCGGGTCACAGCCCCATTTGGCTCAGCTGCCCCTCCATCAGAACAGAGGGGCGGCTGGGCCAAATTTGAGTGGTGTTATAACTCCATGCGCCAGGTTGCAACCAGCCTTTTGCTCCACCTACCTGATTTACAGGTGCAATTAGGTAGTTAAAGGTGAAGTACTACCACTTGTATCCTCAGTTTATTGCAGCATAAAACTTCAAAAATAATTATTTGTAGGTGCAAATGTAACACTGATAGACCCCGATCATCGGCAGGCGGGATTGAACCTGGGCCCTCTGGAGCTAAATGCATGAGCCTCTACTGCATGAGCTAAAAGTCACATGGCTGTTAGCTGAGGCTATAGAGCAGACTCCTTAATATCTCTCTCTCTAAGTGGTCTCAGTGCCACTAGATGGGACAGAACACCACACCTAGGAGGTGTGTGGATTACACAGAATTAGAGAATGATATTGAAAATCAAGCACATTGCACAAACACATTATAGCATGAAGAACATTTAGGTCCCAATCCGGCATTTTGTGCATACCCAAAATCTCACTGAAATGCTGAGTTTTGGATTTTCACAGAATGTAGACATGGCCCGATTGTGCTATCAGTACCAATAGAAAATGACTTTTGGAAAGTAATTTTTGATCCACATAAATGAAAAGTCTCTGAAGAGAGCGACTACTAAAACCAAAATCTGTTACATCAAGTTGGATTAAAGTTTTTTAAACTTTTTAAAACAAAATTAGTATCTGTAATAGATATCAGCTGGTGATCTTCCTTGCTATTTTAATGCATATATGACATATTACATGTAGTGACTATATATGAGATTTGATCAAAATTAACTAAAGAAGGACTTAATTCTGCAATCCCTTATTCACGAGTAGTTGTATTGAAGTCATCATGAGCACTAAGGGCATAATCCAGACACTTACTGAAATCAATGAGAGTCTTTTCATGCCCTTCAGTGAATGAAGTGGAAAAGACATCCACTGTCTTCAGTTTATATTGAATAAAGCCTTAAATGCCTAACTTTTAAAAATAAATGATGACCCTGAAAGAAATGAGGTAGAAATACATTGGGAATCATTATACATTTCAGTTATGTTTTACACCAAATTCAGACATGCAGGAAATAAACAGACTATTGCATTTATGTCTGAGAAGAAAGGGTGTTGAATCAATGAACAAGATAGTCTCTAGTTGAATTTAATATGTGATTCATTGCTGAAAAGTTGACTGTATTTAAAAAAAACATCTTCTTACTCAGCAGATCTACTCATGGTGCAAATTCAAAGTCTGTGTACTTTAGCGGACATAGTAAGACTATGCCATTTTTTACTACTCTTACCCCTGAAGAAGCAAAATAGCTCAGGGACAGAGAACTGGATTCTGTTTTGACTTGCACATAGTCAATGTAAATAGTAAACGGACTGCTAAGTGTAGGGCACTTGTGCACCTTTGTTATCTTCAAATTATGACCTCAATTATACAATTATGCAATCTCCACCGCAGCAGTTAATTTGAGGACAATATGGTTGAAGTGAGGAAGGCACATAGCCCTAAGTTTTGTTATTACTGGTGGTGATGCCTGAGTCAGAGAGAACACAGATTAGTTTTACCTCACAGGTAGAGTTTGCAGGGCTATTAATTGGAAACACTCTTCTCACTTGCAGACTGAATTCATTTAATATGGAAATCGTTGTGACACGGAACTCAGTGTCTTTTATACGAAGATACTTTTCAGATTAGAACCACATTCTAAGCATGTGTCAAGAACAGTTATATAGTTGCAGATATCAGAGGCAATACAGCACGGGTCGGCAACGTTTGGCACTTACATAAACTCTTATATAGATTATATGATCGTTGGGGCAGTGATTCTCTCTTTGCTACCTGCCTATATAGTGTTTAGAACAATGGGGCCCTAATCCTTGTCTGGGATTCCTGGACACCACTGTAATACAATAATAGTAATAATGGTAAACACATGCATAAGTGCTTTGCTGAATCAGGACCCAAACAAAATTGTGGTACTCATAAACTGTATTGCAGGGGTCGGCAACGTTTGGCACGCGGCGGTAAGCACCCTGGCGGGCCGGGCCAGTTTATTTACCTGCTGACGCGGCAGGTTCAGCCGATCGCAGCCCCCACTCGCCACGGTTCGCCATCCCGGGCCAATGGGGGCGGCGGGAAGCTGCGGCCAGCACATCCCTCGCCCGCGCCACTTCTCGCTGCCCCCATTGGCCCGGGACGGCGAACCGCGGCGAGTGGGGGCCGCGATCGGCCGAACCTGCCGCGTCAGCAGGTAAATAAACTGGCCCGGCCCGCCAGGGTGCTTACCCTGGCGAGCCGCGTGCCAAACGTTGCCGACCCCTGCAATACAGTTTATGAGTACCACAATTTTGTTTGGGTACTGATTCAGCAAAGCACTTATGCATGTGTTTACCGTTATTACTATTATTGTATTACAGTGGTGTCCAGGAATCCCAAACAAGGATTAGGGCCCCATTGTTCTAAATACTATATAGGCAGGTAGCAAAGAGAGAATCACTGCCCCAACGATCATATAATCTATATAAGAGTTTATGTAAGTATATGCTTAAATTGAGCACATGCTTATGTGTTTTGTTGATGTCAGTAAGTAGGCAATGTTACTGGAGCTCACACAGGCCACAGATAGATATGCAAGTAAGGTGACATTTTCTCAGTGTAACCACACAGATATTAGAAACAAATACATTTTATATATCTTATTAATAAGACAAGGAACATAAAAGACAATAAGAAGAGGTTCTATAAATACATATGAGCAAGAGAAAGATGAAAGAAAGTGAAGGGTCACTACGTGATGGGGAAGGAGAGCTAGCAATGGACAACACCAAGAAGGCTGAGGTGTTTAATGCCTATTTTGCTTCAGATTTCACTAAAAGACCACATGTCTAACACAATTAATATGAACAACGGGGGAAAGAACACAAGCCAGAATAGGGAAAGATCAGGTTAAAGAATATTTAAATAAGTTAGATGTATTCAAATTGGCAGAAGCTGATGAATTTAAGGAACTAGCTGAAGCAATCTCAGAACCATTAAGTGATCATTATCAAGAACTCATGGAAAACTGGTGAGGTCCCAGAAGACTGGGAAAGGGTGAACATGTATCTATCTTTAAAAACAGGAACAAAGAGGACCGGGGAAGTTATAGACCAGTGAGCCTAACTTCAATACCTGGAAAGATATTGGAACAAATTATTAAACAATCAGTTTGTAAGCACCTGAAGGATAATAGGGTGAAAAGTAATAGCCAAACAAATCATGCCAAATCAACCTAATTTCCTTTTTTGACAGAGCTATTGGCCTAGTGAATAGCAAGGAAGCTGTAGACTTGATATATCTTGATGTTGGTAATGCTTTTGACATGGTCCCACATTAAATTCTCACAAGCAAACTAGGGAAATGTGGTCTAAATTAAATTACAATACAAACTTTTTGAAAGACCATACTCAGAGTAGTTATCCATTGTTTGTTGTCAAACTGGGAGGATATAGCTAGTGGGATCCTGCCTGGGTCTCTCCTAGGTTTGATACTATTCAATATTTTCATTAATGACTTGGATGATGAAGTGGAGAATATGTTTATAAAATTTGTGGATGACCCCAAGCTGGGAGAGATTGCAAGCCCTTTGAAGGACAGGATTAGTATTCAGAATTACCTTATGGGAGAATTGGTCTGAAATCAACAAGATAAATTCAGTAAAGATATGTGCAAAATGCTACATTTAGGAAAGAAAAATCAAATACACAAATACAAAATCGTGAATATCTTGCTAGGTGCTAGTACTGCCAAAAGGGATATGAGGGTTATAGTGGGTCACAAATTGAATATGAATCAACAATGTGATGCAGCTGTGAAAAAGGCAAATATCATTCTGGGGTGTATTAACAGGAATCTTATATGAACAACATGAGCGGTCATTGTCCTGCTCTGCGTAGCCCTGGTGAGGCCTTGGCAGGAGCACTGTGTCCAGTTTTGGGCACCACACTTTAAGAAAGATGTGGATAAATTGGAGACAGACCAGAGGAGAGAAAAAAAGACCAATAAAAGGTTTAGAAAACCTGACCTCTGAGAAAATCTTGAGAAAAGAAGGCTGGCGGTGGAGGGGATCTGATGATAGTCTTCAAATAAGTCAAGGGTTGTTATAAAGAAGACTGTGATCAATTGTTCTCCATGTCTACTGAAGAAAAGACAAGAAGTAATGGGTTTACTTAGTCCTGTGTCAGTGCAAGGGGCTGGACAAGATGACCTCTCAAGGTCCTTTCCAGCTTTACAATTCTATGGTTCTAAGAGAACATTCTAGATAGTAGTGCAGTATTGTGGGTATTTAATATTGAGTGAGTGTTCACGACAAAAATAAACTAATGTATGTGAAAGCTACTAAAATTATTTAATTCTATATACAATTCAAAATGTAGGTATGCAAGTAGCATGCAAAAAATATTCAAAACAAGATCATGTTGCTAAAAGCAAAATCTCTGACAAAGCAATCTGCTGTGATTTCTTTAATCTTCAATCCCTGCTTCAAAGAGATGTCAAGCAGCAGTCTGACCACACTGATAAGTGGTGATATGCAGGCTGAAGCAGAAGGATACTGTATTCCTAATATTACAACATGCATTTAGGCATAATCTAATTTTGGTCTGCTATATCCAGTCTGAATCAATTGCAGGATGGTTTGTAACCAGAATGAATTCTCAATAAAACTGAACTATACACAAACGATATGGCACAAAATGAGTCTTTAATCTCTTTTAAAATGCATTTCTGAAAGTTAAGAATCTAGTAGCAGAAAGTCCATCCCATCAAGTTTCTGATAGGCAGATACTTTAACGTGGTAGAAGCTGTAGTAAAACTGTCACTGACTGCTTCATGCATCTGGACTTTGAGCCTTTCTAGCATGAAAGATAATTCATCTTGTAATAGGCCAGCTATGGTCTCCTCCTTCCTGGAGAGTGACTATAGCTGTGTGAAATTCTCATAAATGAATGCTTTGAGATTTGGACTGCAGTTAGTGGAGAGTAAGATGAGACAAACAGTTGGGTTCTGTGCTGCAAAGCACCACTTTGAAAATGGCAATGTTGTGTTCCACGTTAATAGCATCCAACCGAATCCATATAAAATGTGCTTAAATACCAAATGAATAGTTTTTTTTCTGACTGCCATCTCTGCAAACTCAGCATGGGCTCTGAAAGTCCAACTGTGTTCTTTCCTTCTCATACGTCATCACTACTTGTAAAGATACTGCAGGCCAGTTGAATGCTCAGTTACACCTCCGCCGCCCCAGTGTCTTGAAATTGTGCCCTGTGTTACACCTGCACAACCCACTGATTTTACACAGGTCTAACTAAGGCCATAGTTTGGACCAGAGATGTTACACAAGTGTCAACAAGAAACCAAGTTAGCTTGCAGTGTCACTACTTGTATCCTGCATGTAGGGAAATGCTTTCTTGTAACTGATAATTTGTACTCTTGCAAGTTTCAGGTGGATTGCTTGCTAGTCATATAGTAAGTCTCTGTGTTTGTCTGTTACTGATTTTGTTTTATAAGTGCTAATAGCTCAGTCACTGCTGGGTGAGACATACTGCTTTCCAAACTATTTGTTCTTAAGTGAATTTGAAAATCAAAAATTACATTTTTATTGTGTGTAACATTTCATCTTGCTTCTTTTCTTCTGTAAAGATGGAGCCTGGAATTCAGAACCCCAGAAAGTAGTGAAATTAGGGGTTCTGCCAGTTAGAAGTCTACTCATGATGGAAGATACCATTTGGGCTGCGTCTGGTGGACAAATTTTTATAATCAGTACTGAGACACATACAGTAGAGGTAAATGTTTTTACATGTATTATTTGCGTATTGTGCCATGAAACACAATTATTCTTAATAACAATGGATAGACTTTAAGCATTAAAAATTGGTTCAGATAAGCTGTAAAATCCACTGAATACTCTAAGAAATGTAGTTTTGAGTTGTTTAACTTTGTGTCAGTGAGATTTCACTTTCTCTGCACTTTGAACTTATCTTATATTGGCATTTGTTGCCAATATAAGTTGTATGGATTTTTGGTCTGATTTTTACCCCCCTTAAATTGTCATGTGACTTCTGGAAACTGTAGGGTATTTTGTGTAAGGACTAGCTCTAAAAGCTAGACCCGAGAGAGAGAGAGAGTGCTGGAAATCAGCATGAGTTGTCTACTAATTTGGAGACCAGGACTCTTAGGGTACATATATACAGTAGTTGGGAGGCGTGGTTCCCAGCTTGGGTGGACATATATGTGCTAATGCTAATACTGCTCAAGCTAGAGCACTTAAAATTAGCGGTGTAGCTGCAGCTGTGCAGGTGGTGGCTCGGGCTAACTGCCTGCGTACTATCCCTTAACGAGATGAGATAAGGAGCTTGGCTTGTTTAGTCTAACAAAATGAAGGAGATGGGGAGATATGATTGCTCTCTATAAGTACGTCAGACCGACAAACACCAGGGATGGAGAGGAGTTGTTTTATTTAAGGGCCAATGTTGCCACAAGAACAAATGGATATAAACTGGCCATCAATAAATTTAACCTTGAAATTAGATGAAGGAGTCTAATCATCAGAGGAGTAAAGTTCTGGAACAGCCTCCCAAGGGGAGCAATGGGGGCAAAAAACCTAACTTGTTTTAAGACTGAGCTTAAGTTTATGGAAGGGATGGTATGATGAGAGTGCCTACAATGGCATATGGTCTATCTACGACTGCTGATAGCAAATATCTCCAATGGACAGAGATGGGACATTAGATGGGGAGGGCTGTGAGTTACTACAGAGAATTCTTTCCTAGGTGTCTGACTGGGTGATCTTACCCACATGCTCAGAGTTTAACTGATCACCATATTTTGGGTCAGGAAGGAATTTTTCCCCAGGTCAGCGGGGGGGAGTTCGCTTTCCTCTGCAGCATGGGGCATGGGTCACTTGCTGGTTTGAACAAGAGTAAATGGAAGAGCTGAAGATTTCAGTAACTCAGTCAGAGGTTAGGGATCTATTTCAGGAGTGGGTGGGTGAGGTTTTGTGGCCTGCAACATGCAGTAGGCCAGACGAGATGATCATGATGGTCCCTTCTGGCCTTAAAGTCTTTGAATTTATAAAACACCCTGGATGGCTAGCCCAAGCCACAGCCCTTGCTGCTACGGCACAAATGCTGTCTTTAAGCACTGGCTCAAGCAAAGCTACTGGGCAGACAAACCCTGAAAGACAAGCTTGGTTCCAGGCAACAGTTCTGCTTCTGTGTAGCTAGATGTGGCTTTTTGCCTTGTGGAGACTTCTTAACACACCCATAATCCTCCCTGTTTTCTCTCCTCAGCCACCAGTAAAATCTTCCTGTGTCTGATTGTGGCAGGCCAGTTGAAGCAGTGAATATACTTGGGGGGAGGGGGGAGGGGGGGACTCCCATCACAAGGCTGATTGGCCAAGCACCAATGTGGAGTGATCTCTCCAAGTGATCAGTTCAAATGAGCAACAATAAGTGCAGACTTTTATCTGCCAAAAAGTCCTTGGACACAGTTTCAGCTTTTTTCACATCCTGAGAGCTGTCAAGGGAAAGGAGGGAGTCAGGCAGCATGTTCCTCCATATCTTTCTTCCCTTCTCCCTACTGCTCTTTCCTTGTTGCAGGCTTATATCCCCACACACTCTGGGACCCAGCTGTACACTGCCTCAGTAGGCTCATTAACATTCCTCTCACAGAACTGCTTGGGCCAAATTCTTACATGATTTGCATGTAGCCACACTGACATCAGTGATTTCAGTGGAGTTGCATGTGTGTGACCGGGAGGAGAATTCACTCTAGACTGTTCACTTAAGCTAGCTGTTAGACGGCGGGTAGCCCAGTCCCAAAGTGCTGTTCCTCTTCACAGGTACAGTGGCTAGTGCAGGAGCACTTGGCTGAAGAGGAAAGAAGCTTTCCCGTTTCTTTTACACTCAGAATAGGGAAAGGAATACTGGAGGATGAATTCCAGTGAATCATGCCGAGTTCTGTAGAAACCAGCTCTCTCTTCTTTCAAGACAGATGGAATTTCGAGGGTCCAGGCAGTTATTCAGGATTGCTCTGCCAAAGAGATTTACATCCTGTGCCTGTTCCAGATCTTCCACCACTCTATCAGGGGCATGACTTAGTGGCCTAAACATAGGGGGCTTAAATCCTAACAGGGATAAGTCTTTCCTTCCCCCTGCCAGGAAGATACTTTATGTTCCATGAATTTTACGGCATGGAATTCTTTCAGATGAGAATCTGCGGTGAGAGCCACAGTCTCCTTGCTTGTGTGATTTATTATTAATTTTGTTTCACTGTTGATCATGGTTCTCCTCACTATTGTCTGTTTGGTACGCTTGGTAGCAGGATTCACTGTCAAGGACTTGGGAGGTGATAGTGAGTTTTCTGCTTACTTCTTTCTGTGACCACGGTTGCTGGGATGACTTGTTTGATCTGAGTGAATGCTCCCACTTTTCAATTTTTTTCTACTTTGCCTTTCTTTTAACATGTTTTTTTGCTTGTGTGCATGGCTCCATGTGGTTATGGGAAAGGTGAATTGATGGGAGATTGAGATGAGCTACCTATTAGCAAGAACCTTTATAGGGCATAAGCCCTGGGATATCTGAAGCTCTTAAACAGCTTTGGTAAATCCCCTTGTCTCTTACTGAGACATACCCTGAGTGACCCCCTTCAATGAGAGGGGACATGAAGGAGGAATGAGCATCCTCTACCCAGTAGGAAAGCTTCTGCTTTAGCAGGATAAGGATGAGGCAGCTTGGATGCACTCAGCTGGTATTATCGTTAAAGCATTCCTCCAGGGCAGAGACCAAACTTCCTGGGATAGGAGGCTGTGCATCTGTGCATCACTAGTTCATGTGTAGAAATGATAATGCAAAATCCTCATCCCACACCTCTTCCTGATGAGGCACTGCCTGCCTTTTAGGGATCTTATTTTCATATGTTTCCTCAGCCAGCAATCCATGCCTTTACGGTGTGTGGAACTCCCTCTCCTCTGAAATCTATCTTACTCCACTTCTCCCTGCTTTTTCAAAGCACGCTAAACCTTCATTTCTAATGCTTTTTTTTTTAATGACCGCTGTTGGCCCTTTATATATTTCTGTTGGCTCTCATTCTCTTTTTTCTGTATGGATTGGGCTCCCTCAAATTCATTTTGTTTTTATGTAAATAATATGTTTTAACTGTAATGTTTCAGTGTGGTTTTGAAAATGGCAAAGTGCCCTGAGCCCCTTGGCCAGGGATACTTTGGAAAGCAAGGAATTGCTGTTGCGTAGTATTAAAGATCCCAATACAAATTTTGCCCAAGTGTAGGCGTTTGCCTTTGCCCTTCCTCACTATTTTCCCTCCCACTAATGCAATATTTAGCATTTTGGGTCCTGTTTCCCTACAGACCTCCCACCAAAAGGTGGCAGCATTTCAGTATTGCTGTTGTGTCTAGACTCTGATCCTGTGGTTATCTCTGTGCAAACAGACTCATGCAGGATTGGGGCCTCACTTGTAAAATATCTCAGTATTTTATAGGCTGAAAGTCACTATGTAAACGAAAAATAATCCTATTTTTCAAGCCTTGGCTAATTATAGACAAACTACTTTAGTTTGAAAGATTTAAGTGGAATGATCTGAAATGTGTTAAACAAACAGAAATTTCCTGTGTTTCTGTTGCCTAAATATTGTAATTTTTTTAAAGTAGCAAAAGTCAATCACTATTTCATGAACAAAGAGACCCATTATGTGGAGCTTGCTATGCTTGAGAAACCATGGTTCAGTTCTTGGCACAGTTATTTAGGCCTGGAATCACAACTGAGTTTGCACTGTGCAAGTGGGCAACCTCTGAAAAGAAAGAATTCAACTGTGCAATACACTGTCAAAACAATAGTGGGCCATGTCCGGCTCCAGTGTTGGAAAGAGCGACTGTGGCATCCAAAATGTGTTTTGCAGCTCTGTTGTTGCTATAGAGTTGGAACAAGAGAGTCTGAGGAAAAAAACCTGGGCTTTGAATGGAAGGCGGAGAGGGAATGCGCTTATGAAAACTCAAGAAGGGGAAATGTAAAATGCTAAATTGAGAACTTGTGATTGTTTACATAAAGATTGGGGATAGGTCCGGTTTTGTCACTCAGTAGTTGCCCTGCTTGTTCTATGAACTAAATTCTTTATAGATAAAAATCAACTTCTGTACTTCACATGGGTAATGCAATCAATGTAGATGCCAGCAGCTACTTTCAGTGAAAACATTTATGCACTGGCAAAAAAAATCCACGTTTTTCGTACATTCCTGCTCCTACTCTATATTAGAAGACCATTTGGTTGAGAAGAATGGCTTTTTGTGCATTCCCTATGTGGCTGAGAGCATGGTAAATAGATTTTTTTTTCTAGATGTCTCAGATAACTGTACAAACAGAAGCACACACTATGTGGTAGTTTAATGAATTAGCTGGTAAATATAGATGAATTAGAGACTCCGATGTGAATTGTTTGCAGTTGTGCTAATAGAATCATCTTCCTGCTCACGGTCAGAGCAGAACACTTCAGAAATGGTTCATTTTTAAATTTTGTATCATTAGTTTAATTACCTGCCTGATCCAAAGCCAGAAGTCTAGAAATGAGCTTTGGGCTTTGGATCAGTCCTTAGGAGGATTTATCAATACACATTTGACATCATAATAATTGTGTGTGATACTATAAAGCAAACCATATTATTTTTGAAGCCATGATTGTCATGAAATTTTTACATGTACTATGGATGTATCAGGAAATTCACTCATAAGGATGAGCAGCTTTCCCAGGGGATCTGCCTGCAATGTGACAAATGAATGTCTCCAACTCTTGCTCTATTAGACAAATTATACATTTGTATTTTTAAATTGTGTATCTTATTTAAGGAAAACTGAGATGAGGTAAGATAGAGAGTTTAAGGAATGGGAAAATGTACAATACCGTGCGTCATTAAGTGTCCAGTTTTTCTGTGCTACTTGAGTAAAAATGTCACTGTAAAATAGTAGATATAAATGCATACAGCAGAGATGTTCTCCTTGCCTTCTAGAGTGTGGTCACTAGTAAGGCCAAAAGGTAATACAGTTTGACTCACCAGAATTGAGAATGTGAGCATAACTTAACAGCCAAAGAGACACCTTCTCTATTCATTTACTATAATCTGTGCACTTGAGGAATATTACAATTCCTTAAAAAAATACAAACCTCCCCCCCCCTCAAAACCCACTAAACAGCAAGCATGAAAATAGGAATAATAAGAGAAGATAGACTGTATTCTCCTCTGTTACACTGATGTGGGTCTGGAGTAATTCTGTTGACATAAGTGGCGTTACATTTGTCAGTTATGTTGTCAAGTAATGTGATAGTGACTGAAAGAAAGGATGACCCATTGGTTAGGACACTAGTAGAGGAGTTGGGAGACCCAGTTTCAATTCCCTGTTCTCCCACAGACTTCCTGAGTGACTCTGGGCAAGTCACTTAGACTATCTGTGGCTCAGTTTCCCATCTGTAAAATGGGGATAATAAAACTTCCCTACCTCACAGGGGTGTTAATGAGGATATTTTAAATTGTGAGATGCCTAGATACTATGGTAATGGGGCCCATAAAAGTACCTAAGATGGACTGAGAGAAGAATTTGGGCTGATGTGAGTGATCTTTGAGAAAGGTGTGGATTAGATGCTGACACTAAATGACCAGAATGTAATACTATCTAGTTAAGAACCATAAACAGGGAATATTTATTTTTAAAATGTGAGAATAAAATTGAGTGTCTCTCAGTATTGTGAGACATAGAACAGCTCTATACTCTTAAATCCTTGAGGCTGAATTCATGCAGGGGAGGTATTTGTCATTTATGCATTACAGGGGTTCTTTATCGTATACGAACAGCTCTGTACATTCCAGTAAGCAGCCTGCTGGCACAACATGTAAAAATAGGGTGACCAGATGACAAGAACAAAATATCGGAACACATGGGGGGGCAGCCACAGGCTCACTTCCCCCCCCACACACACATCCCACTGGAGCCATGGGGGAAGGGGGATACAAAGCCTGAGGAAGCCGCGGGCCAGGGGCGCAAGGCCCTGGCTCCGGCTGCATCCCTGCTGCGGGCCAGAGGCACAGGGCCCCGGCTGCATCCCCGCCGCGGGTCGGGGGCTCGTGGCCCCTGCTCCAGCCCTGCTGCAAGCCGCCAGTTGGGGGCGCATGGCCCTGGCCCCCGCCACAAGCACACGGCCTCGGCTCCCGCCCGCAGCCCAGCCGCGGGCACAGGGCCCCAGCCGCAGCCCCGCTGCTTACCTGGGGGATGGTTCCCGCCCACTGGGAAACACCTGGCAGGTTCCTCTGGCTCCTAAGGTCAGCGGCGGCCAGCAGGGTCTCCACTCCACGTGCTGCGCCTGCCACAAGCACTGGCTCCAGCTGCCATTGGCTGGAAGCCGTGGGGGCGGGACTTACTCGGGGGCGTGAGTAGCACGCAGTGCCCCAGGGTCAGGGGCAGCCAGGGGGAGTCTGCACCCTGTCCGCACCCATAGCTCCCATTGGCCGTGATGGAGCCAGTGCTTGTTGTAGGTGCAGCATGCAGACACCCCCCCGGCTGCCCCGTGCCTAAGGGCCGCAGGGTCCTGCAGCCCGCCGTTTCCTGAGAGCCGCCCCAAATAAGTACTGCTGGGACCCGAGGTGAGTGCTCACCAGTGTACTCCTCCAGCCCTGAGCCAAAATATCGGGACAAATGGTGTCCCGACCGTACATCGGTCGGGACACGGGACAAACAACTAAATATCAGGACAGTCCCAATTTTATCAGGATGTCTGGTCACCCTATGTAAAAAACAACAACAATCTGTTACTTCAAAGATGATTCACTTATAATGGTGAAGAGGAAACAAGTTCCAAATGTTATGGCCAAACTTTGCTTTTACTGATTGAAGGGCTTCAGTTACATATAAGAGTTCTCTCTCATACCTTAAAGACAGGACACAGATAGGGTCCTGCCTCATAATGGAAACCTTGCTGGAGCTAGAGGAGAGTTCTTGTAATTGGTCAGAGTGGTTACTTATTTCAGGAGTAATCACTATGTGACTCCTGATTAAAGTGGCCATGCATAATTTGAACAGTAATTATATACTCTAGTAAACAAATTATCTCAGTTAAACTAGCTCTCCTGCATTTTGATCAATTTAAGAGTGACATGGGCTTTCAGCATACTCCTGTGAACACACTGCGCAGGGCCTTGCCTTCAAAGGAAGATGAGAGCACTCACTACTCTGGCAAGAGGCACCCATCATCTTAAAGGACCAGGCTCATAAATTACGAACATTTATAAAGCTCATACCTTAATCAAAAAGAAAGCAATAATACTACATAAGATTTACCTATTAATATATGTAATTGAGCAAGTAATGATGCCTTTAGAGCCTTAAATAATCTACTTTTTAAAGATCAATTTATCCCTAATCTCATTGTCCCTTTTACTGAGTAGAAACAGAATTAAATAAAGACCAGAAAGAAAATCCTTGATATTATTAATAGTATTTTGTCTCTTTGGTAAAGAAACAAAAATGGAGTAATTGAGTTCCCCACTGAACCCTCCCAGTGCTCTAGGATTTTAATCCTGTTTCACCTTCTCCTCCATGTTGGGTGTCTCTAAAGCGGGGAGATTCAGAGTGACTTTTCCGCATAATGAAATGACTGGCAATGTTAAATTTGACCCATCTTAATGTGTCCTTTTGTTCAGATATCCTTATCTGAAGGAGGTCAGAATTTTCTCAGTGACAACAAAACCTACAGGGACATTTTGTTACGTATTTTTTTGATTAGGTGCTAGGTTATGTTATAGCCACCAATCTTACACTAATAAGCTATTCCCTGCTATATATATTTAGGGCCATGAAAGACTGAGGCCATATTTTCAGTGTTGGTGTTTATGTACATCATGATGATATTCAAAACTTAAAATTGTTCTTTCAAAAGAAAGTTAATTGAATGGTTTGTTCAAAGAGAAGTTTAAAATAGGAGAGATTATTCATAGGGACTGTCTTTTAGTTATGTCTTTGTAGAGCACCTAGTGCAGAGGGCCTTAGTTCATGACTAGGGCTCCTAAGCGCATTGGTAATACAAATAAAAATAACTATTAATAATTACAACAATAATGGTTGGATCCCTGGAGAGAGATGCTCATTATGGTCACCATTTGGCAGATTATTAATGCCACTGTGTGAAGTATGAAAGAGATTGAGATGAAGGAATTAGCAAGGGATGTGTGTGGAGACACCTGGGCCCTTCAAAATGACTGGGAGTCTTTTCCCATTTACTGGGTAAAATGGTGGGCAGGCACAGAAACCCAATCCCAAGGGGATTCAAGGCAACTGAAACTACTAGCAGAAAGCAAAATCTCACCCAGGAAAGTTAAAAATGCACCAGAAGTTACTGTGACTGATTTATTCTCACTGCAGTGAAGTTCTATTCTGCCTTCCAAGTGAGTGTTTGTCTGTACATTCCACCCAAACCCAGGCCATGTTTACACTAGGGAGTCTTACAAAATACCCTACTGGTGGGAGCTCTACTGCAGATTTAATTAACATGATGGCGAAAATAAGTCCAGTCTCAGGAGACTTGTCTGTACTTGTGTTCCCATTGGAGCTACGATACAGATATGCAGAATTCCTGTTAAGTAACAACTGTTATCAAATTCTAAATTCCCAGGATGTAATCAGATGAGTGGCTATAAAACTTTAGTGGCGAGAGCTTGGGATTCCCTCCTTAATAGTTATGCAGTTTTTTCCAAAACAAGTGGCAATGAAAACTAACACCATATATGCAGCAGAGTCAGGACTTGCTCTTAGTGGAGCAAAGGGATCAGGCAACCTGGCACTCTACACAGAGAACAAAGGCACATTTCCTACTCTGAGAAGTTCATAAGTACAAATGAATGCTCTGTCATTGGTGCATCTATTATAGATCCTTTGTCTTCTTTGTCTTTTTTATAGCGCCATTTTGAAGCTCATCAAGAAGAAGGGATGGTGATCTCACACATGGCTGTTGCAGGAGTGGGAATCTGGATTGCCTTCACATCTGGATCTACACTCCGCCTGTTCCACACTGAGACACTGAAACACCTCCAGGACATTAACATTGCCACTCCTGTTCACAATATGTTGTCAGGTAACTGCATTCTACACTCATGTTTTTGTTTTGGCTGAGTCACCCCCTTTTTATTCTGCTACAGTATCTCATAGATGTGGACCTGAACTAGAACCCTAGTTTCATACTTTTAACTATATCTAGATGTCAGCTGTGCAGCTTGAGTCTATCTCTCTTGAATAGTTGGGTAGTCTGTATGTCAGATTGTGAGATACTATGAGAGTTAACAGAAAGACAATCTTTAAAGAAACTAAAAAGCAGGATTCATATATTTCAGTTCACTGTCTGCTCTTCAGAGCAGGGTATGCAATTAATTCCCTCCATATCTACCATCCCCATTACAAGACATAGAGAAAATAGTAAATCGCATATAGGAGGCCAGTTGGGGGCTCCAATTTTGTCCTTTTTGTAGTACTGTGGAAGAATAGATTAACAAGATTTGTTGGGAAGAGCCAATTCAGCTTTTGTAAAGGGAAATCATGCCTCACCAATCTATTAGAATTCTTTGAGTGGAACAACAAACATATGGACAAGATTCAGAGTGGTAGCCGTGTTAATCTGTATCAACAAAAAGAATGAGGAGTACTTGTGGCACCTCCTCGTTCTTTTTTTTTTATGGACAACAGTAATCCAGTGGATATAGTGTACTTGGACTTTCAGAAAGCCTTTGACAATGTCCCTCACCAAAGGCTCTTAAGCAAAGTAAACTGTCATGGGACAAGAGGGAAGATCCTCTGTTGGATCAGTAACTGGTTAAAAGACAGGAAACAAAGGGTAGGAATAAAAGGTCAGTTTTCAGAATGGAGAGAAGTAAATAGTGGTGTCCCTCAGGGGTCTGTACTGGGACCAGTCCTGTTCATCATATTCATAAATGATCGGAGGAAAAGGGGTAAGCAGTCAGGTGGCAAAATTTGCAGACGATACAAAACTATTCAAGATAGTTAAGTCCAAAGCAGACTGCAAAGAGTTACAAAGGGATCTCACAAAACAGTGTGATTGGACAACAGAATGGCAGATGAAATTAAATGTCGATAAATGCAAAGTAATTCACATTGGAAAACATAATCCCAAATATACATAAAAATGATGGGGTCTAAATAAGCTATTGCCACTTAAGAAAGAAACCATGGAGTCATTGTGTATAGTTTTCTGAAAACATCTATTCATTGTGCAGCAGCAGTCAAAATAAAACTAGCAGAATGTTAGGAACCATTAAGAAAGAGATATATAATAAGACAGAAAATATCATAATGCCTCTATATAAATCCTTCGTACACCCATACCTTGAATGATGCATGCAGTTCTGGTTACCCCAAAAAAGATATATTAGAATCCGGGATGCTGAGAGCCATTGAAACAAACCCTGTATGTGATGGAAACCACTTCAAGCCAGGGAATGCTGCTGCATCCCCAGCACCCCTAGCTCCACCTATGATTTGAATTGGAAAAGGTATAGAAAGGGACAACAAAAATGATTAGAAGTATGGAGTAGCTTCCATTTGAGGAGATATTAAAAAGACTGGGACTTTTCAGCTTGGATAAGAGACCACTAAGAGAGGATATGCAGCAGTGCAAGTACGGTGGTACGGTACCCCGTACCAGCAAGATATTTATAGCTGGTATGGGGTACTGGAAAGACACTCCTCTGGAGTGGCTGTAACAACCTCAGTCCCGCCCTGCCCCCCTGCCCTTCCATGGAGCTGCGTCTCCTCCGTCCGTACAGCAGCAGCCCCGCCAGAGGACAGGGCTGGGTGGGCGGGGATGGGGGCGGTACAGCCACCAGAGGAGCTGCCAGCGTTCTGCTCCTTTCCCCGCTGTGGTTCCCAGTGACTGTCATAGGCAGGATATCAGGCTAGGACTGTTGGTCTTTTGCAATATCATAGAACTGGAAGGGACCTTTGAGGTTTCTAGTCCAGTCCCCTGCACTTATGGCAATACTAGGTATTATCTAGACCATCCCTGACAGGTGTTTGTCTAACCTGCTCTTAAAAATCTTCAATGATGGAGATTCCACAACCTCCCTAGGCAATTTATTCCAGTGCTTAACCACCCGGACAGTTAGGAAGTTTTTCCTAATGTCCAATCTAAACCTCCCTTGCTGCAATTTAAGCCCATTGCTTCTTGTCCTAGCCTCAGAGGTTAAGAAGAACAATTTTTCTCCCTCCTTCTTGTAACACCCTTTTATGCCCAATGAACAGCTAGGGATTCTCCTGATGTAAGGGAATCCCAGGGTGGCATAAAGCCACTGGCTGCCAGGTGCCTGGCACAGGGGCTGTTACAAATTGGCAGGCTAGCACAGCCCCAAGTCTGCTCAAATATATACCAGGAACAGAACCAGCCCTCACTTGCCCTGGGAATTGAGGGACTACAATGGTGAGTGGCTTACAGACAACTTCGACCCACCACACAGGGTTCCTGTGCTGAGCTTGACTGCACTTGAGAATCAGGATTAATTTTCTTGTTAGAACTGAATAGTTGATAGCACAATAAATTATACTATTACATATATCACTGTACATTCAATCTTTTCCTATAATAGGATATAAATAATAAAATCAATGCTGAAATAGCCCACCTGATAAATTCTCAAAATAGAATAGCTTTGCCCATATTTCAAAAGGGTACATGTAAAAGTATATGTAGTCACATGCACAAGTTACACACAGGCATCCTAATTTGTGTGTGTCCATTGCACTATATCTGGGCCTCGAGTGACTGAAAGCAAAAATGCATTTTTGCATGCATCTCTTTCCAAATTTGGGCAATTAGTTAGAGATTACTTTTCCTAATACTTTTTGGTTATAACTTGATGGTGTCCCACTGCACACCGTGAAATGCAAAAGCAGCATTGCACAGAGAACATCTACTCTTTATTTAATAGGTTGCTAGAATTACAGCTAATCCTTAATCATAATTTCATTAAAGGTAGCTATTCTCTTTTCTTACAATGACATCGGCATCTAATCCTATTCCGAAAATAATTATTTGTAATATAACGATTGTTTTTTTGCTGTAACAATTAAAGTGGCAACCCAGTTTAGTTTTTTTAAAACACACATGTAATTGTTTTACTACAGAAAATGAAAGATTGAAGACCTTACTCCAAATGTTCTTTTGTTTATGTAGGTTTCTTTCTATTACCCTCTGGGATTAAGTTAATGTGTTAAAGCATGTGCTCACATTCACAGCTACCAACAGTAAAGTTTGTAGACAATAGCAAAATCATAGTTTTAAAGCAGAGAATTCATGAGTTAGGAATAAGAAATGTGACCTCTGTATTGACTACAGAAATGCTTCAAAGGGTCTAGGATTCCTGAAAAGAAAAAGGGGAACTGGTTTTGGAAACAGGGTTGGCAATTTAACAGGGAAAAACTAGTTTAGGACAGGGCACTGGTAAATAAACTGGGAAAAATAAAATAATTACCAGAATATACTAGTGACGATTATTGGGAAATATTTTGCAGTTTGATAATAGTTTTTCAGCATATATAATAGTTAAATAATATTGAAAACTGAAATATGAGTCATGATATGTGAAAGTTCCTTGAGAAAATACTGAACTAAAATGTATAGACATTTCGATGTTCAGTATTATATTACATATATTAATATTACGCCTACTGCGGTTTTACTTTTTATTTGTACAACCCTAAATTAATTTCCAAATCTCCAACCTTATGTAATCACAATTTGAATATATAACTACAATGAAGTGTAATGTGGTGTGCACTAATGAAACAGTTTTTAAAATAGAAAATGCCTTGAACTGGAATTGGTAGTTTTTCCCATGGCAGTAAAAAACATGATTTTATCTGATAAAAAACACCTCTGGTATGCATGACATCTCTTTCTGGAAAGTAAGCAGGAGGAGGTTTTGACACAAGGGGTTGGAAGAGACAAGGGGAGTCTTTTGCTGGGAACATGGAAGGAAGCAAAGGGGAGAGACTTACACTTAGGAAGGACAGTGGGAGCCTTGGAAGTGCCAGGAAAAGGAAAAGCAATGGGAAGGAGGGAAACAATTAGAATAGGGTTGCCAACTTTTTATTTGCACAAAACCGAACACTCTAGTCCCGCCCCTACCCTGAGACCATGCCCCGCCCCTTCCTGAGGCCCCACCCCTGCTCACTAAATTCCCCCTCCCTCGATGCCTCACTCTCCCCCACCCTCACTCACTTTTACTGGGCTGGGGGGGAGATTGGGGTATGGGAGGGGGGAAGGGCTCTAACAGGGGTGCGGGCTCCAGGGTGGGGCCAAGGATGAGGGGTTTGAGGTGCAGGAGGGGGCTCCAGGCTGGGGGTTGGGGCCAAGGGATTCGGTGTTTGGGATTGGGAGGGGGCTGTGGGCTGTGGCAGGGGGTTGGGGTGCAGGAGTGGGTACAGGCTCTGGGCTGGGGGTGCAGGCTCTGGGGTGGGCCCGGGGATGAGGGGTTTGGAGTGCAGGAGGGAACTCT
>NW_020664393.1:46896697-46992204 GCF_002925995.2 Terrapene triunguis | reverse complement strand
GGGAGGAAATGGCAGAGCTGGCCATGATGGAAGGGGAAGCGTCTATCAGGAGATTGACATCTCCTCAATTATTCACATTTCATTAAGTGTTTGGAAACAATTATTGGCCAAAGTAGAGTATCAGAATTTAGCCTGCAATCTGGCTGCATGCCTCTCTGCAGTGGAATTTAGGCTCATGCCTGTTTTTCATTTATTTCCAGTCCGTCTCCTTGTCAAAGTTCTCCAAGTCCAAAGTGTTTCAATGGTATTAAAAGATATGGTTTCATTTTTCTTTCCAAATCTCCCTATTTGTACCTAAGGATGATATTCAGATCACTTGCACCCATGTGCCCCAAGTGCAGCTTAGCCCAGCACCAGGAAAGGGGGAAAGGGGGAAGAGGCAGCGTGCTGCTTTGATTTGAACAATGATCAGTTTTTTGGCACTGAAAGTATTTTTTTCCTTAAACAGAATAGTGTATAAAATTTTAGATTTAAAAAATAAATCCCTTTCTTACCTACTTATCATCTCACCCTACCTACTATATATTTCATTAGCTTCAAAATAAAGCTCCACTGTAAATGGTGTCATTAATATCTCTTCATTTTTACAGTGCTCTATTAAGAGTCTATTCTAAATTGTATGTAACTCCCACACTGAAGACTGGTTACTGAATTTTCTTCTTGCTCTGTGTTTAAATGGGCCATTCCATTTAATTTGTCCTATTTGTGCAAAAGGATGAGGATCAGCATAAACAGAAGATTAACACTAAGTTAATATTTCCTACAGTGGTGCAAAGAAAGTGTTGAATTCCTTGTTGAAAATGTTTGTTCTCTATGAGTGTAATGAAAAAAAATCATCTTGAAAATATTTAGTTTAAGCTGTCATTGCCATGGTAATAAAATAGGCTGATGTAATTGACCAACATTTTCCTGTAAAAGAGTTTTGGCTATTTTTAATATCCTCTAGTGTAATTCTCAAAACTTTAGGGTTTTTTTTTCTTTCAAAAACCTCTCCTGTGAGTCAAAGGTTTTTTTAAGAGTGGAAATTGTGCAGGAAAAATGCTACAATAGCGTCCATTTGAAACAAGAAATGCATTCCAGTTATTCAGTAGCAGTTCTTGGATCTCTGAGCATGATCCCACAACATTGTAACCAAAAAGGTTAAAAGAGAGAGAAGTAGGTGGTTTGCATAATAAATTTGCTCAGAGCCTTTTACAATTAAACACGAAAACAGCCAAAGACCACGTCAGACGGTGTGTAATATACTGGGAGCTAAAAAGGAGTGGTGTGAAATGACTGCATGTTTAGAAGTCTTGTATTGTAACGTGTTGTGCTGAGAAATGCTTAGGGGTGTGGGCATTTGATTCATGGTGTCCATCCAGGGCTCGGATGTGTGCTGCGAGGGAATGTTTGTATTTTAAATGGAACAACCCAGTTAATTGTATGCAGTTTGACAGAGGCTCATTAACATGCAAAAAGAAGAGTGAGTAAAAGCTCACGGTTTATTGAACTCAGGGATGAGAAGAACAGAGGGAAGAAGTTAGTCTAAAAATCCTCCTAATGTGCCTATGGAAGAGAATGTTTGCTACAGGAAGAATAGACCCAATGTCATGACAAGTCTATCAAGAATCTGGACTCCTTGGATCAGATTCTCAGCACACGAAGGGGCCGTAAAACCAGCTTAACTCGCTCCCTGGGGATTTGCTGTGATTCTGCTCTTCTTTACCTCAGTAGATCCATTGCAGTTAATGGAATTACATTTACTGTAGAATCAGTGTGAGTGAGAGGAAAATTATAATCCTTTTGTCTGTCTCCTACTGCTCCAGGAGGGAAAGGTCACTCTGAATTATATGGCTCTGCTGAAGTAACACAACACAAAGTAATTTAGCATTAGGTTTTCACAATTTTATTGCCATGTGAACACAGCTTTCAATGTCACGGCCTGCCTTCCCTGCCACAAAGAACGTTCCTGTTCTACCTTGGGAAAGGTAACATTGCAACCTACTGCAGAGTGCACGGTAAGACAAGGGTGAAACGTGGAGGAAATGGCAGAGGAAAGGATTGTCTTCCTAATAACTGCAAGCTGGCAGAGTTGAATAATAAAAAAGCAGACATAGCCCATAACAAACATAAACCGATAATATTGTTGTGTTTTTCTCCATCTGATACATTGTCAGGGAGGCGTCTGATGGCTTCTGGTTGGGGAGGTAGTGCCAGGGGAGAGGAGATCTGTAGTGGAAGGCAGTTACTCCCATGGTCTTGGGAGTTCCTGAATACTGCCATTTATGGGCTGGATGTTGGTTGTATTCTGGCCCTTTAGACTACTTACGTGACTCAAAAGGAACAGGAATCGGCCAGCTGAGAGTTCCTCTGGTGCGAGAGAGTTCTCCGTTGGTGTTGAACGAGCACCCCCACGCTTCAGCTCCAGAGGGGAAGTGGCCCGAGCATGCTCCAATCTAACTATGTTCAGTGGGTGCAATGTTTAAACATGTAGTCAGCTGACATAAGTTAGGGCAGCTCCTAGCTTACTCTGATTTATCCAGGGCCTCAGTGCAACATAGACTGGTCCTGGGAATCAGGGAACTGTAAATGGCCTCCTGATGGATCTCTTTCTCTGCTGCTGGGCCTATGTTTTTAATGCAACGGAATGTATGGGAGTGGATTAGGTTGCAGGAGATGAAACGGGTGAGGAATCTAATGGGGGGCCTGGTGTGAGGAAAAGATGAAGCTGGGAGAACTGTCAGTTTCTAGAATACTGGAAAGTTTAAAAATAGCAATTGTTTTAATCGCAAGATACCAGCAAACACAAGGGGTTAGAACCCAGTATCTTCAGCTCAGTACACCCTGCTACCACTATAGCCAAAGGACCAACCCCTTTAGCTGGTAACAGAAGAGGTCTAGTAGCCTTTGTAGAAAAGACACTAGGTGTGGCATGAGCATACATCTCTTGCCAGTATGTTATATATGTTGCCTTTGAGGGCAAACTTGTGCCCAATATATTTGGTCCACAGTTCAAATAGGCAACTTTGCAACAACCCCTGTCACAATTCATATAGTCTACTTAAGGCATGTATACTATGCTTCCTTGTTCACAAGGTTTTTTTAAAGTATTACTAATTAATAGTCATACTATACACATGCCACATTTTTATTAACTAGATTGTATTTTTTTCATGATCACACATTTTATTTTTCAGTAAAGAACACTGATATTTAAATATCCTCAAACCAAACAATTTCCCAGGTGTTTTTAAAATTTGTAATGCAGTCTGTCCTTTGAGAGAGATTCTGCTGACCCTGAACTATCTGATTTCTTTGTGCTTATGGATGATGACAAGTTACCTATCTAACAAAGGGGTAGTTTCCGTTCTTTATCCTCTAACATTACGAATGTGTTTCCTGGAAACTGATGAGAAAGAGAGACAAAGAAAAACCATTTTCTCATTTCCTCTCTATAGAAAATAAAGTACACTCATTTGTAGTTAATAAACCCTCACCGCTGTTAAAGGGTTTTTTATCAAGTTGCCGTCCTACAAAAGAGTAAAAAGAGGGAAAGACGTGAGGGTAGTCTGATACAATAAACAGCACTGTAGGGTTTTTAGGCAGTTTAATTTGCAGGTTGGGCCAGATCCTGCAGCAGAATCTGTGCAGGTGCATCCCTGCATAGAACTGACTGCAGAGGGCTCTGTGTAGGGGCAAAAGTTTCACTTATACATATCCAGTTGCAGGACCAGAGTCAAAAGCTGATACCTGAGGAAGATCTAGATGGAGGCTTGAACCTGGAAAAAAACAGAATAAATGAGCCTGCTCAATTAAGCATGTCCATAAGTCTTCCCAGGATCAGGGTCTTATTAAGTTTACTAGTTTAACAATTCCACTAAGTATTAGTCCAATTTCATCTGAAAGGTTTCATTTAAAACAGGAATATTAATATTTAGCTTTTATATTTATCACCTTTTCTTGAAGACTGTAATAGTGAATATCTTGTTGTTGTAGTTGTTTTTAGATAGAACACATTAAATTAATCAGGGGCCATTGCTTGTTTGCATTCGTTTCCCCTGGGATAAAATAAACAAACTTTAAAAGTCATAAATTTGCAAACCATAGCAAGATTACAAATCTTATTTTGCAAACAACAATTAAACCTTTTTATGAGTGGTTTTATTTATCATCACACATTACTATAAGTTATGTCAAAAATACGTATTCACATGCAGATGTTTCCTGCTTTCCCAAGATTTCAAAGCAAGCACTTTTCCTTTTGACCTCACTTTTAGTGGTTCATGCATAAAGTTGTGTTCTATATATAGGACTCTATTTTGCCTGCAAATCACATACTATTGTCACATGTGGAAATAATAATGTTACTTCACAGGTGCAAATTACCAGTTGGAATTTGCTTCAAGGCTAAAGTGTGAAGACAGGCATTGAGATTTTTTCCCCAGTGTTGAACACCCTAAAAGGCATTGCAGATATTAGATATATGAAGATCCCATTACTGCAGTGCTTAGATAGATAAAACTACCACTGGACTTTTGCCTGCTTAAGAACAGTAGGATTGGACCCAAAGATGTTATATATTTAGGAACATTAGCTTGTTTGCATTATGGATGAGCTAAACCACAAAATTTGGCTCTTGAAAACCCCCAAATTCAGATATGTTTGGAACCAAGGATTTGGTTCATTTTGGTCTATTAAGATATTTGCTAAATTTGGAAATCTGGAATCAGTTGTGTATTTTGAGATCTTCTCAAGTTCAGAGATAACTAGAAATGATTTTGGTTTGTGCCCATCCCAAACTAAGCCTAATGAAATTGTGCAATTGTGAAAATCATAATTAGTATATAGAAATATCTGCATAATATCTGAGTATGAAAGGCAACCTGATATTAGAAGATGTGAGTTTGGTTTGGTGGGTACCATGTATAATACTTACTGTTCTTTGCTTAGTAGGTTCTTTGTTTCAACAAGGAAATGTGTTGGTTTATTAATGTGTTTTTATTTGCCTTCACTTTCACAAACAGATCAAGGCTGTAGCCTCTGGCATCATTCTGGGATATGATGATTTTTCCTCTGATAGATGTCTTCCATTCTCCATTTTCATCCAGTTGCAATCACTTTAATGCCATCTACCCTCTGACTGTAAGGGTAGAATTTTCAGTCTCCTTCAAGTCTGTCCCTCTGATCAGCTGTGAAAGGAGCACGCTTGCATACTCCCCTTTGGAAACCTAACACATCTCCTCATTTATATTTCAGTTAAAAATATTAAGCTTTCACAAGACACATAATAATTTACTTGTAGACATAGAACTTTAATTGTATGCTAAGATGACCTCTTATTGTTTGCGATACGAGAGAGAGAGGGAGGGAGAAAGAGAAAAACTAATATTATGGATTTTTTCATTATGCCTTATTTATATTTGTAAGTAGATTTGACTAGCGCTGCTAGATGTTGCTTTATAAGACCATATTGTTTCTCTCACATGCTTTTTGATGACTGTTTTGTCTCTTTTATCCTTACACATTCTAACATCCTTTTTTCTCTCCAGTGCTTTTGCTTTCCAGTGCTCTCCAGGCTTTCAATTAATTAATCAAAATCTTCTGTCCCCTGTTTATTGTTTAATGCAGTGGTTCTCAAACTTTTTTTTTTTTTGCAGACCACTTAATGATCTTTCCAAATGTTGTTTGTACCGTTAGCTAACTATGGTAAAGCACTTTGGATAAAAGCGCTATATAAAAAAAAACCCTTAATAATAATTAATGTTTTTTTGGTTTTACAAATAAAAGCACACAACTCATATTTTAATACCAGTAGTCTTACCTTTCTAAGGTGATGGATGTGCCCACTCTACCCCGCCACAGCAGCCCCTGAGCTGGGGCTGGGAAGGAGGGCCATCTCTCCCTGGCAGCCGTAGCCCTGGAGCTGGGGAAAGTCGCCTTTTTCTCTGGCTGCCGCAGCCCTGCATGTCCCAAATTCCCCCCACCCCGTCTTCTCACCCCACTGTCCCCTCCCACCTACCCCCTATTTCCCCCAAGGCCACCACCTCACCTTACATGTGCGTTTTCTCCAGGGTCCAGGCACCTAATTAGTGGAGCCATGCCTGCGCGGCTCCACTAATTAGGTGGGTGGCCCTTCATTCTCTCGTGTCTGGCCGCCCAGGCGCAGATCTTAGAGGGAACAATCCGCGGACCACCTGATGGAGCTCGCGGACCACTGGTTTGAGAACCTCTGGTTTAATGAATAAATCTGAAGCCATTTTGCTCTGGCATACATTCTTACTCCAGATAGCTGAAAAATCCATTCTATTACTTTACAAAAGAGATACAAGTTATAAGGACCAGCAAGAAAGAGAACATTGAAGAAATGACACCATAGAGGAAAGTTTTTACATTGTCAAATGTAAAATAATGTAAAATAATGTAATGTAATTCAATCCTGATATTCTAATTATTATTTTCTATCCCTTTCTATATGTAACCTAGCCTTTTTATTTATTTATTTATTTTATTTTACCACGACTCCACACTGAACAGAGGTTTTCATTGAACTGTCCACAATGAAGATCTAGTCTTTCTTCCTAAGTGGTTACAGTTAACGTGGAACCTAGCAATATGTATAAATAGTTTACATTATTCCTTTCCATGTGCGTTATTTTACATTTGTCAATGCTGAATTTCATCAGCATCATGCTGTCCATTCACCTAATGTTATTAGGTCTCTTTGGAGTTCTCCACAATCTTTTCTAGTAATGACCATACTAAAAAATGTCATGTCCTCTACAGATTTTGCCGTCTCACTCTTCACTGCTATTCCAGAACCTCACTGAATATATAAATCAATACTTAACCTAATATGGAGTTTTGGGGGACCCAGGCCAACACTTTAGTCCATCTCTTTGTTTCTGTCTCTTAGCCAGTTTCTAATTCAGGACATAACGTCACCTCTTGTCACAGAACTACTTAGTTTCCATTCATGAGGGAGGCTGTTAAAGACTTTTTGAAAGTCCATGTGCATTGAATCAATCAGTTATATTTTTTCCCCCTCAAAGGCTACGAGGATTTTGAGCAATCCCAAAATACACCAAGCTGTTACAGAAAAGTAGAAAAATATGCAGTTATGCTCATGAAATATGGACAGTGTTGAGTCTTGAACACAATGTAACACTGTAGCCTTGTATAATTCTGTTTGTATTATATAGTATTATATATTGTAGTGTTGCTACAAAGAATATGTAAAAGTAACCTGTTTGTAGAAGTAATATATAGCTGCTTTCAGCAGCATTTCAAAAGTAAATTCATTTCATGTGGGTTATATGGAATGCAGGTAAAGTTTCAAGGCCTTGCTTCAGCAAAATATTTAAGCTTCTGCTTAAATGTTTTGCTGAATCAGAGCCCATAACAATGTAATTATGTGCAGTTTACTGTAGGTTACCTTTACAAAATCAAAGGTTATGTCCGTTAAATAATGCATCTCTCTCTGAATTTCACAGGACAACAACGTGTTTCTGTGACCAGTCTGCTGGTGTGCCATGGATTATTGTTAGTTGGAACAAATCTGGGTATTATAGTAGCACTACCAGTGCCTCGTTTGCAAGGAATTCCAAAAGTAACGGGTGAGTAAAATTTTTCATATATGTTTTGTATGATGGTATGCTGAAGACTGGATTTTCAGTACATTATTTAGTCAATAAATCAAGCAAATATGTAAAATTTTGTGTATTGTATAGACATGGTTTGAGCTTTTTTATTGATCCTACTTAGTTTTATAGTATATCTGTAACATATTTCTATTGTCTTCTGTTATTTTTGCTTTATTAAATCAGCATCCATGACTACAACTGTTGTTGTTCTTTTGAGGCAGAGTGGGATGGAGGTTAGTTCTTCAAGCCATGTATTATGGAGGGAAGAAACCTCTGTGTCTAAGATTGGAACAGCCTTTCCACTGTAAAGAGAAATGTTGTTCTCCTCTACAGTTTTTTGGAAATGTTATATCAGAAAGCAAATTGGCATGTCGGAGGAGAGTCAAGGGGGTGTTTATTTCCAAATTTGGAGAGAAATGGCATACTGGATTTGGAGAGATGGGTATTGAAAGTTCAGTGTTTTTCCTGATTGGTTATTTTTGTGACATGATCACTCCATAACATTGAGGTCTTGAAGTGTAAACTTTGACTTATTGGTTAGCTTTTGACAACTATAGCATTTGGGGGCCTGCTGAAGTGATAAGGCACCTTATTTTGGTAGTTATTCATTTCTGAGATAGAAACATCAGAACTCTGCCAACATTTTGGAAACATTTCAATCCTGCTCTTAACTACCATAATAAAGCAAGGTTCAAAAAGGTGTGCTGGATGTGGCATAGGTGAAGCTACAGTTTGGTTTCAGAACTTCACCTAGAATTTCTGAGTTGTGGAGGGAAGCAGGAAGACCTTATAAGCCAAGCAATGTATATCTAGTTTCCATAATAAACTTTTTAAAACCAAAACTCCTGTAACTTTACAAAAATAAAAATAAGATTGACTACTATTCAGAAAAATAACAATATGTATCAATAACTTAAGAGAAGACAACATTATGTTTTTAATTGGCAAACCTAAAAAAATTAATGTTTAGGAGAAACTTTAAAAATAGATGGATTATATGGAAATCATAGTTAAAGTCATAAAAAAAAACCTTTAACTTTTAACCTCCCGTTTCCACTTTGGTTATTTTGTCTGAACTATAATTCTTAAATTTATTTTGGGATTGAGACTTTTTCTATGGGCCTTAGGAAGTCCAAAGCTCCAGGCATATTAAATTTGGAGAAAATATACTTTTATAGTTTGCAGGTTGAGTATCAGGAATGTGAATCTCAGAGCACCGGTTTTTATAATTGCCTCACTTCATATGTGTGTCTCTAATAGCAATTGTGATAGTTCATCATTACACCTTTGCACTTACTATATAAGGGCTTGTCTGCACAGTGGGGAAATGCGCTTTACATAGGGTTGCCAGGTGTCTGGTTTTCAATCGAAACATCTGGTCAAAAAGGGACCCTGGCAGCTCCGGTCAGCACCCGTGACTGGGCCATTAAAAGTCCGGTCAGCAGCGCAGCAGGGCTAAGGCAGGCTCCCTGCCTGCCCTGGCTTCGCTCAGTGCCCGGAAGCAGCCAGCATGTCCCTGCGGCCCCTAGGCGCAGGGGCGATCAGGGAAGTTCCGCACGCTGCCCCCGGTGCCAGCTCCACAGCTTCCCATTGGCTGGGAACCGCAGCCAACGAGAGCTGCAGTGACGAGAGCCGCCTGGCTGCGCCTTTGCCTAGGGGCCAGAGCTGGACATGCCAGCCACTTCCAGGAGCAGCGCGGAGCCAGGACAGGCAGGGAGTCTGCCTTAGCCCCACTGCGCCACTGACTGGGAGCCACCTGAGATAAGCGCTGCCTGGCTGGAGATCACATCGTGAACCCCCTCCCACACTCCAACCCCCTGCCCCAGGTCGGAACACCCTCCTGCATCCTAACTCCCTCCCAGACACTGCACCCCCTCCGGCACCCCACTCCCTGCCCCATTCCAGAGCCCCCTCCCGCACCCTGAACTCCTCATTTCTGGCCCCACCCCAGAGCCTGCACCCCCAGCTGGAGCCCTCACCCTCTCCTGCACTCCAACCTCCTGCCCCAGCCCAGTGAAAATGAGTGCTGGTGGGGGAGAGCAAGTGACTGAGGAAGGGGGGCTGGAGTGAGAGGGGTGGGGCAGAGGTGGGGCAAGGGTGTTCAGTTTTGTGCAATTAGAAAGTTGCCAACTCTAGCTTTAGAGGGTGTGATTTCTAAAGCACACCAACATGTTGCGCATTAATTAGTCCATGTGCTGCTGCACATTCAATGTTCCATATTGCGCTTTAACGTAGTGCTGTTTGAAACGGTACTATGTTAAAGCACACTAGGGAGCCTTTACTGCACATCAGTAGCAGAGGTGCTGGAACTATTTGTATAGTGGGGGTGCTGAGAGCCATTGAATCAAACTGTAAACCCTGTATATAATGGAAACCACTTCAAGCCAGGGGTGCAGCAGCACCCCTAGTTCCAGCACCTATGATCAGTAGGGTCTACATGGACCAATTAATGCCCAACACATTAGTGTGCTCTAGAAATCATCCCCCCCATAGAATGTATTACCTCACTGTGTAGACAAGCCCTAAGTGATAGAATTTCATGATCACAGCCTAACAATATGTCAAACATGGGAGATAATGCGAAACTTTTTGATGCACGTCTGGTAACTCACAGTATGCAAGTCGCACCAATAGCATGCACATAAGACACCTGTTCTGTTTTCAGCTTGCATCAGGTGAACACATGGTGATGGTTTGGAGTGAACTGAGGTAGTAGTGTTCTCGGGGGTATCCCATGGTCCTTTGCTTCATGGCTGAGCAATGTGCATCATGAGATTGTTTTTGCTATGAATTGTCGGATTCAAAGTGGAAGCCAGGCAAGTTCAAATTTTTTAAAAGCCCGTGTTTCCACTGTCTCTGTTCCATGCTTCCTCTCTGGGCATGCTAGTGCCTTTTTCCAATTGTTGTCTGCCAGCATGGACCCAGAGATGCATTATGCTCACAAATGCAAGTACATGGAGGCTATTTGGGCTGTGTTACAGCATTAAAAGCCAGCTGCATTTGGCATTGGACTTTTCCTGCTGCACCACTGAGCAGATGGTGCAGGTCCATGAGGATATTTAATGCCAGCATTGGCAGCTCCCCCAGCTGCAGGAGAACACAGTGAAGCTGTTGCAGCAGGATGAGGGCACTGACACTGAGCAGTTGGAGCTAGAGAACCACTTCCTGCATCAGCTACATAGACTGCAGCACCGTTTCTGGGCCCAGCAAATCAGCGTGGATTGGTGGGAGAGGATCATTCTGCAGACCTGGGACGACCAACAGTGGTGAGAGAACTTCAGGATGGGGAGAGCTGTGAAGAACTGATGCCAGAGCTAGAGTGACAGTGTACCAACATGTGCTGCCTCACACCCATAGAGGAGCTGGTTGCCATTGTGATCTGAAAGTTGGACATCCCATAACGTTACCAGTTTGTAACCAACCAGTTTGGCATGGGGAGATCAACTGTTGGGGCCATTCTCATGCAGCTCTGCTATGTCGTTGATAAGGTGTTGTCTAACTGGGTCACAAAGCTGGATAATGCTCAGGAGATTATTGATGGGTTTGCAACATGGGAGTCCCTATGCTGAATATGGGACCCCCACCAGGGTGCAGAATTTATAACAGAAAGGGGTATTTTTCTCTGCTGCTCCAAGGGCTGGTTGACCGCTGTGGCAAGTGTACAGACATGAAGGGTGGCCTGAAAGGGTCCATGATATGAGGATCTTTCAGAACTCAGTTCTATTTACATTAACGGAGAAAGGACTATTTGCCCCCAGGAGCACTGTGGACATTAATGGTGTGAAGATTGATCAGGTTATTCTGGGAGATCCAGCTTACCCTCTGGTGTCCTGGCTAATGAAGCCGCACGCAGGCCACTTGGACAGAAAAAAAGAACATTTCAGCTCTCACCTGAGTAGTTGCAGAATGGTGGTCGAGCATGCATTTGGCTGTTTGAAAGGCAGATTGTGCTGCTTATGGAATTGTTTGGAAGCATCAGATAAAAAATCCCAACTATTATAGCTGGGTGCTGTGTTCTGCACAGTATTTGAGAGACCGAGCGGGAAAGTGTTAGTGATGGGTGGGAGACTGAGGTACAGAGACTTGCTCGGTGGTTTGAGCAGCTAGTAAAGCATCCCGTAGAGAATGTTAACCTCTGGGGGAATATTGTCAGGGATGCCTATTGTTCATGTTTTGAGTCTCATGCTTGTACATGTGTAACTGGACATCCAGCTGCTAATCCATGGACACGGGGTTGGGATAGTCTGTGAGCATTGCAGTAGTGTTTATGGGTGGTGGAAGTGAGGCATTGCCCATATACCTTTGTAAAACTGAATGAATTATTTTAGTTTTATTTAGCGAATTGTATGTGTTACTTGCAGTGAGGAGTCATAATGGACCAAAATGGATTTTAAATGTTTTTTATTACGAAACAACAATAACAAAGCCAAAAATCAAGTTTCCATTGAACTGGTGGATAAATAACCATACGATTCCCTTTAAATAAAACATCAGTGAGAACCAAACTGAAAGTGCAACAATGCAAAGAGTTTAGAAATAACAAGGTCTTAAAGTTACAGGTGCATATGTGTATATGTGCATATGTGCATATGGGGTCAGAGGGATTGGGCAATAGTGGGGACCAAACCGGATAGAGATTCACATTATACTGTCCTGATTCATAATAATGTCACATTGGGGTGGGTGACACAAAGGCAGAGAATGGTCTTATTCAAAAAGGCAAAGGGCAAACCAATGAGAGATACTCTGTGAAGTTATTCACCAGGATGATCCCCCCAGAAGTGCTGCAGGAGTGGAAGGGGCTTGCGAGCTATAACGGGGTGTGAAAGCTGTTCCCTATAATGTGCAAACCAAAACTGAGCAATTCCTCACTCTTAAGTTCTGCTTTATGTCCCCTGCAGAGAAAAACAGATAAATTCCTACAATGATTGTCAGCTAGAATGCGTGTTACAGGACATTTAAACGTCAGTAGGAAACAGTACTGTTTGTACCTTTACTGGTCATGCAGTATCCATGTCTACCTCATGTAAACGATGAACACTAGCCAAACTTCTTTTCCTGTAACTAATGTCTCAATAAACTGTTGCATTTTTCACAACTGAATGTTGTTGTTATTTGAATGTGCCACAGGAGAGGAGTGGGCTAGAGGTGGATTCTGCAGCATGCTCCCAGTGCCATTTTGGGCTAGCGAACAGGATGGGGGAGGGGGGAGGCAGGCGTGGGGGGGGGGGGGTGGCGGGGGGGGGGGGGGAAAGGAAAATAGAGAGAGGGGGACGAGTGGCCCTGAAAATGGTCGAAAGTTGTGACTTTAACATGAGACAGAAGCTGATTATAAAATGGTGGCTGCTCCACCCAGGCAAACATGTATGTGGGGGGCAAACGGGCAGCATGAACTGATGGAAAGAGGGTGGAAGGTGTGGTCTGGATACCTGGAAGGACTCCTAACTCACATCCGCTACAATGGCTGCAGCCATGGGGCATCCAGAACAGAAGGTAGAATGATAGTATAGAATAATAAAATAAATAATAATAAATTGTAAAGATAGGTACTTACACGGTGAAGTTCCCTTCAGGAGATCTGCCTCTTCAGTCCCAGCCTGGGTTTCTGGCTAGGACTCAAACTCTGCCTATGCAGGACAGTAGTCAGAGTACACTGCAGCAGGGCATGACTGCGGCTGGTTTTCCAGCTGATCTGCATCAGGGTTCTGGGTCTCAGAAAGATCCTGGTTCTCAGGGGACAGCTCCTCTCCAGCATCTTCCCACTCAAGCTCTACTGGACCTTGCTGGTCATCCTCGAGGTGGGGGAGATTCCTGGGAACTTGACACCAGAGCATGGGAAGGCATACAGGGGAACAGATAGATCAGTAATTGTCAACCCACAAGGCACAGTGGGATAACCATTGGAGGCATGGAGAAAGTGGTGTGCAGCAATTGCGTCCACATGAACAATATAGACCACACTAATTCAATTTGCAGCAAACCCAGCGTTAGTAGCAAATTTTGAGTTAGTGCATGGTGATGGTCTGCATCATGTGTATGCAACCATTTTCAAACGGAATCAGCTTGGTTTGATCTGCTTTAAAAGCCTTGTGTAGACAAGCCCTTAGATGATGTGTGTAGATATGCTAACTCTGTTTCTCTTTACAGCTTACTGATCTGAGATACATCCACCTGTGTCTATTTGGAACCTTGATTTACTATATATGCATTTGTCACAGATTCACATAATCTGTCTATCTTTGGGTATCTCACAACTTTCTCTCATTCCAAATTATGCCTGGTTCTTCCTGAGGCCAATGATCTTGTCTGACATACAGGCACATCTCATGACCACATCCCCCCACCCAGGTGGGAGTATGTATGGCAGAATGTTGCATCTTTTCTCCACTCTGTAGAAAGATCCACATATTTTCAAGTTATTAAAGATCATCTGAATTTAGCCCTAGCAATTTGCTTTTGGTGCCATCTTTTGACTGACAGTTTAAATCCTTCTTTTCTCCTCCAATGTCCCACAGCCTAAATCCTTTTAAAAAAAAAATAAATTGAGATTGCTCATTCACCATTTGTCCTATGATTGCACCACTGCAACTAGAGATCAGCACTTCAGGGCAAATCCTACCCCCTCCTCTGTGGGTGTGGAGTGCCCTCCTGCACTGGAATTGATGTGTTTATACTATTCAAGAGGGGAGGAGTAGGATTAACTGAAAACCTTTCATTTTGTTGGGGAGTCTCGGAGAAAGCATGTAATATTAAGGTAGTGACAATGCCAGTTAAAACAAGTCAGCTGAGGATTTCTTTACTCTTGCTGTTGTGAAAACAGAGTACAAAAGTATGAACTAAATGTCAACTTACTCTGCATGTCCTGCTTTTAGCAGATTTCTGTTCCAGCCCTTATGCATCTTTAATGTACTGTAGATTTTTTTGTAAATTATTCCATGTTTCATTTCAGTAAATATATGAAGAAACTGTTACGTTCTGTGTTTCTTTTGACAGGGTTATGCAAGTCTAATTGAAATGATTTGTTGTGAGAATGAACTAGTTGTGGTGTAAAACAGTGATCCAAAATGAGTGAGATTAATATTACATAACCTTTTCGTTTTTCTTTGGCTTCAGGAAGGGGAATGGTATCCTATCATGCACATAATGGCCCAGTCAAATTCCTTGTAATGGTTACAGCTGTAAACAAGAAAAACAAAAGCAAATCAAGAAACAGTCTGCCTCCTAACTCCGAATCTAAAGAAGATGACCAAAAAAATGTCCTGCACAATGACAGACCAAGCTCTTCCCTAAGTAACACTCATGACACGGCAGTGTGGCTAGGTGGTTCAGTAGGATCCATTGCACAAAGAAGTGACATGTCTTCATCTTCTGGGTCCCTAACATTGTCTCATGGGTCAAATTCCCTAGAACGTAGGCCGGAGGACAGCACCATTTATGAGCTCTTGAAGGATCAAAACATCTCACTTAAAAATAAAAGACAGCGATCCAGGAAAATGAAAGCAAGTTCAGTGTTAGTCATCTCTGGAGGACAAGGACATAGAAGGGTGAACAAGAAGTCCAAGCAGCAGCGACAGGATGAACTGGTATCTTCTGTGATGGTTTGGCAGATTCCGCTATTAAACATCTAAGTGACTAAAACCATGTTAAACGGTGACTTTTTACAAAGTCATTTGATTTCATTCCTAAACTCTACATTTGTTATGATGCTTTGTCTTTTAAAGGGATTTCTGATGTAATCTTACTACAGTGAATACCAAGGACCAAACCCTGCAGCCATTACTCATGTGAGCAGTCCTGTTGAAGTCAATTGGATTGATCACCTGGGTAAGGGCTGCAAGATAGATTCCTAACCTATTTAGAACATCCTACCTTATTACAATATTGAAAATATTTAGCTGCTGCTGAGGGCTCTGCTACTTAAAATATTGGGGATATATCAGACCCTTTTAAATGGTTTTAGAATCTCCACTTTATTTATATTCAAGTTTATATCTGTCATTATTATGATTCGTAGCACTTAGGAGAGGCAGGGAAGATATACCATTTCACATGCTGTTTTTTGCTTTCTTAAGTCAGCACTTTTTTCAAAAGTGATTCTTGCATGTACTGTGCATTTTAAAAAAGTAGCAAATATTTTGAGCAATAAATATACTAATAAAGGATAACAGGTTAATTCAGTAATCACTATATAATATAATTCAACAAGAAAGTGTATGGGTTCGACCAAAAAAATTAACCGTCAGATAGGCTAATTGTTTTTGTATCTTTCAAAGCAAAAATACATTGTTAATTTCTAATGCTCAATATTATTAAAAAACAATGCTGGAGGGGAAAAAAAGTGTGTTAACAGCATTGGAAGATGTGATATCTATCTATATTGTTTACCTTTACTCCTTAGTGGAGGCCCTTGCACATGATGATTTGGGACAAATAGAAAATACAATACAGGTTGAAGATACAAAATAGATGTGCATTCTAACTAACTTCTTGGTGCCAGTGTTGGCAGTGCATTCTGTTTCTGGCAGTGGGGTGTACTTCTAGCATCACGGGTATGTAGAAAATCTGTGTGCCATTTTTAACAATACATACATTTTCATTCTATGATAGCAGTGAAGCAATTAAAACATGAAGAGGTACATGGTTACACAGTGAATAAATGCAGGGAATTAATACTGAGTATAAGACCATCTGAATATATCAATATCTACAGGAAGCGCACATAGTAATGCAGGCATTCATCTGAAATCAATTAATGTGCACTTTAGGCATGACTACAGGCTAAAATCCACTACGTAATGTCGGTACATAGAAGTGTGCTCTAGTGCTCATCTGCAAGCAGCAGGGACATGGCCATCTCTCAGCAGTAGTCACCCCCCCTAAGCCTGCCAGAATTTCAGATAAATAGCTTCTTTCCCTAAAATGAATACCGTACGGTAAAGACAGAGCCAGATTCTCTGCTGCACCCAGTCTTTGCTGATGGTCACGGGGCAAGGAAGGTTCAAATGGATTAACTGGGGGTTTCTCTAGACTACATCAGCTGGTAACTAACCCCAAGAGACTGTCCACCAGCTGAGAATGTCTGGATCTTTGGCCACCTGCCCATCCACCTTTCTGGCATATCCTGTCTCACCCCCCTTCCATGTCCAGGGCCAGCGTGGAAGAGAACTATTCTGGGGGAATTCTCAACTAGAAAGATCCAGGCATTTTCCAGCCAGTTTATGCCACTCCGGTAGTGCTAAGGGGCCAAACTGCAAGAGGGAACCTGGCCATATATTCTCATTTAACAAGTAGAATTGTATGTTGCCTCATTAAGTTAGAGTGCAGTGGGAATTTTATTAGAATTTAGGGTGCTATAGGTCAAATTACTTTATGGGAGGGAGTAGCCACCTCATTGGGTGTGAGAATGAAACAAAGCCTCCAGTTCAGAAAAGGACTGTACTGAAGCATGTTTGTCTTGAATACGGATGCTTTCCTGAACTAGGGTCTAACTAGGGGATAGCCTGAGTACTAGAAAACATAAAAGAGGCCAGGTAAATCTATGCCTATCAAGCTTCATTTGGATGTGGTAAACTCTACAGTGCATGACCATCAACAGAATGTAAGAGCATAGAATATGAGCAAAACATTTCCTAAAGCAGAATAAATGGCAAATGTTTGCATTGGCTAGAGTCAAGTAAACAACATAAGGTTTTGATTACCTAAATAAAGTGCATATACTTTGGGACTATTTTTATTCCAGCTTGGAAAAAAGGTTTCCACATATTTCAAATGATGTCCGTCACCTCTGATATAAACTGCTTAATCTCACCAAGCAGTCAGATCTGTGTGGGCAGACCCTTGTGGCAGCGCAGAATCCCACTGACTTCAGTGGAATTCTCCACAAGCATAAAAATCCACCTGTGCAGATCTGACTGCAGGGTCAGGGCCTAAATTCTTATTCTATGCCCATTGCCAAGGTATCTGATTGTTTCATTGGGTGTTGTCCCTTGCTTACTTTATTAAAGTATTAAATTTTGATTAAAATTTAACTTCAGGATAAAAAACAAATGTTGACTGGCTTTTATTCATAAACTATATGTAACCCTTGTCCTTCTGCTTCTCTGCAAAGAGAAGAAACCAGTTCTGATTCCGCACGGTGCCCATGTTTGGAATTCTATTGCCAGGCGTGTCTGGCATGAAGGATTGCACCCACAGTTACACAGCTCTTTATTATTGGTAACAGTGGGCTGAGTCCACAAGCCCCCGCCATGTTGAACTGGAATTCCATGCATGGAAGATTTGCAGGATCCGCTACTACAGATACACAACTATCTATTTTAACATTTTAGGAGACAAACCTCCTTATATTCTAGCCAAAATATACTTTTCTTTTATTTATAAACAGTAGAAACACAGCACAGTCATGCTCCTATGAAAGTCAATGGGAGTTTTGCTACTGACTTCAATAGTAACAGGACTGGGCCCATGATTTATCTTTCTTTAATTATAACTTTTTGCAACTAAGCACTATATAAGCATTACTAGGATATGAGGCAAAGAGAAGCTTTAGAGCATGTTATAAAACTATACATCAAAGTTCTAGCCAGTGATCAAACTCAATGTCCAATGTTTGCTTTGTGATATACTGCTAACTTGTATTACATTAACACCAAAAGCAAGCCAAAGGTACTTTTACAGTCGATAAGAAAACTTGATAGATACATTTGACTGTGTTGCTAGGTAGGTCAGATTTGGCTTCTAATGTCACTTTAAGATGTGGAAAAAACTTAAGAGGAAAGGGGAAATAGTGTAACCACTACAATACGTTACATGTTATATTTTTAACAAATAATATCTATGTTATAGTGTGAGCCATAACTGTGTATTTGTGTCCAAAGTAAACTCAGCAAAATGTTTGTTTAAAAAAAAACTGTGAATAAAAAAATTAAACTTCAAAAATATATTTCTTTATTAATCATTTTACCAATGGAAAACCTGAGGGCTACAATTTGTGGTGTACAGAAATATCTATCAAGAATGTGCATTCTTTTCAAATGGATATGTGGAGGGGAAAGTAAGACATATACCTAAGAGACCAAAGAGATATATTTTTGAATTTATTCCAGCTCTAGGGACCTAGTCACCACCAAATACACTTTCTGTGGGTGCCAGATACTGAAGGCGCCATGGGCTTTCAAAACTTGGCACAGTGTGTCTGGACCCTAATGCTGATCCACAGTAAAATTTCCACCACACTGTCCCCATGGAATAAAATGTCCAAGTCTGCAGAGCATTCATGACAATGCATAAAAAGTGAAATCCATTAATGAGGGAAATGAGCATGGGGAGGGAGTCAATTCATGTTAACACAGGAAATGAGTTTTCAGAGGCTGCCTGATAATTCTATTGCAGTTAATCAGCCCTAAATGGTAAATAGAGGAGTTCATGATCAGGGCTGGATTAACGCATGGGCTTTAGGGGCTGCAGCCCCGGGCCCCAGGCTAAGGGGTGCCCCGGCACAGGAGAGCTCAGGCAGGCTGCTTGCATGACGTGGCCCCATGCCGCTCCCGGAAGCGGCCAGCTGCTGGCACGTCTCTGTGGCCCCTGGCGGGGGGGCGGCTCCACGTGCTGCTCCCACCCCCAGTACAGTCCCCGCAGCTCCCCCATTGGCCAGGAACCGGCCAGTGGGAACTGCAGGGGCAGTGTTTGCGGTCATGGGAAGCACACGGAGACACGTTGTTCCCCTCCCCTCAGGGGCATGCAGAGACGTGCCAGCAGCCGGACACTTCTGTGAGTGGTGTGGAGCCATGGCATGCAGGCAGGCAGCCAGCCTGAGCCCTGCTGCACCGCCGTCCGGGAGCCGCCTGTGGTAAGTGCCTCCTGGCCAGAGCCTGCACCTCGCCCCCCCCACCCTTACACCCCTGCCCCAGATCAGAATATCCTCCTGCACCCAAACTCCATCCCAGACCCCACGACCCCTCCTGCACCCCAACCCCTGCCCCGGTCAGAATCCACTCCTGCATCGAACTCCCTCCCAGAGCCTGCACCCACCACTCTCTCCTGCACCCCAGCACTCTGCCCCAGTCTGGAGCCCCCTCCTGCACCCAAACTCTCTCCCAGAAAGAAACTAATATAGCAGCTGTTCTAAGGTAAGAAGTAGGCTATTTTGAATTAACTTAACTATATTCTACATTTTTTAAGACTGAAATGTAACCACAGAATGGCTTTATGTTAATTAAAAGGCAAGTTTAGTATAGCGTTAATAGCCTCGAGGCCAAAATTGTGATCATTTTGTTTTAAATTAGGAAAAAGACTTGTATACAGGGGCCCCACAAAATCTAATAGCCCCAGGAGAGTTAATCCGGCCCTGTTCATGATTATAGTATTTAGATTCATCCATGAGGCTTACATCTAGCATGCATAACTTTGTGGTACCTGGGACTGAGCCTAAGAGACTTAGTCCCTTTTGTCTGTATGTGCACTACCATAAACAAATAATAAATAATACTAAGATGAGCTATTGATTCTTTGCCACAATGAATTACTACTAAAGCTCATATTTTTATTACTGTTATCCTATTCTCTTTGCAGTTCTGATCAGTGCTGCACTTTTTTCTTACTTGCTTTTCCCTCCTCTCTCTCCAAGGATAGTAGGTATTTCTGTGTACATTTTCCTATCATTGCTATTGTTACAGTGGGAACAATAGAGACCCCAAACAAAATCAGGGCCAACTAGTGCGAGGCACCATATATACACATAGTAAGAGACAGACTCTGCCCCTAAGAGTTTACAACTGTAGACATATGTGACCGTGGGCAAGTCCCTTATTCTTTCTTTGTCTCAGGGCCCCATCTATAATATGTCTACGGTTGTAAACTCATTATAGATGGGATACTGGGACACAGAAAGAATCAGGGATTTGCCCATGGTCACGTATGAAGTCTGTGGCAGAGCACAAAATTGAACCAGATCTTCTGAGCCCTGTTCACAAGACCATTGTTCCTTTCTTCCTGTCCAATCTGGTTTTCTTTTCTTAAATGAACACACTACTGTGAGCAAAGTACATTTGGATGTATGCAAAGTACACATAGGTTTGAAACGGAAAGTTAATACAAATGCTGTACAGGAATTAGTTTGAATTGCAGCACGCGACTTTGTCTGTGGAATTGATTCAGTGTTTATATGGAGCTTTACATCTTCAGTACATTTGTATAATAATACCTCAGTGAGGGAGATATGTTAGTATTATCCTTGTTTTACAGATGAAGAACCCAAGTTACCAAGAGCTTAAATTACTTGTCCAAAGCTACACAGTGTGTCAGACACTGAATGCAGATTAAAACCCAGGCCTGGTTCCCAGGCCCATGCTTAATCCTCTAGACCAAGCTGCCTATATGGCTGTAAAAGTACCTCACCTTCCCAGGCATCATAGATTCTGTTTCCAAAACTTGACCTGACTGTTGATAGGGCCTTAAGATAGTGCACATCACCTAGGGTCTGAGGAACCTGGGTATCTTATGCCATAGCACAAAATGATAGCATTAAGTCACTTCATCATCCAGGTTTAGGAGTTTTCAGCAGCTATATTGGTTAATCCTGCCTCCCTTGAATGTGAAATGTGTATCTGTGATCAATTTGGCTGCTATTCGATGTGAGAGAACTAGCTCAAGATCTTCAGGAGGCTTCAGTTTCTTCTGCTTCCTCTTACTTAGACTTGCTGAATATAGCATTTTCTTCAAAGGCATGCTTAGCAACCAGAGAACTGCCTCTGCCAGCAATATCCTCCTTTCACCTCGTGTCTTGTCCCTTGGAGGCTAGCTAGCTAGTGTTGGTACCCAACAGGAGGAGAAAATCAAAATACTGTAATGATGGCAGTGAAACTCAGGCCTCAGATTAAGGCATCTCAGTACTGACTAGGCATCTGAAGTCTTAATAACGGACTCCATTTTGAAATCAACAAGATGGACACACACACACAATACCCAAGAGGGATTGGAATTGCTCATTTCTGAGCCTAAATTCAATCTAGTTGGCATTACTGAAACCTGATGGGATGATCCCCGAGCTTAGAATGTTAAAATTAATGGTTGCAACCTATTTAGGAAGGATTGAGTGGGCAAAAGGGGAGGGCGAGTGGCTCTCTCTCTGTCAAAAATAGCATTACCTGTTTCTGAATCACTGATAGTTAAGAATGAAATTATCTTGAAAGCAAATGGGTCAATATCCTAACAGATAAAGCACAAGATAGGGTGTTGGTGTCTACTACAGACCACCAAATCACACTAGGGAACAGGATGACCTATCTATAAAGTGTAAGGGAAAAAAGCTCTGTGATCATGGGGAACATCGGTTTGGGTGACCTATGCTGGAGACCTCTTGCTGCTGTTACTAAAACATCCTTGGACTTTCTAAATATTATAGATGATGAATTCCTAGCTCAGAAAGTTGCATCCAACACAGGGGTATTCGATATTAGCTCTTGCCTCGACAGATAAAAAGGAACTGATCACAGAACTAAAAGTTAATGATCATTTAGGTACAAGTGAACATGGCTTGATCACATTTATAATATGAAAACACAATCAAGTCCAGACCAGTAATATATATACCTGGTGCTTTAAAAGGGCCAATTTCACAAAGCTGAAAACAATTATGAGCCAAAACACCTGAGAGGAAGACTTTAATCAGAAAAATGTGAGTAATAACTGGAAATTGGTTAAGAACATTTTATTAGATGCTGTGATAGACTGCTGGGCAACAGCAACTGTAACAGCATTCTGATCACTGGACCATCAATTAAATCAGCCCATAGTTAACCAGAGGGCCAAAGCTGTGCCTGACTGATAGATTGGGGATAGGCTGAAGAGATACAAGGCTAACTAATCCATTACCCCAGAAAGTTGAAAGGCACAGGGAAGAAGTGCTTGGGGGAGGCAGGCTTTTGTGAGTCAGAGCCAGAGCCAGAACCAGGAGAGATTTCTCAGGGAGAAGATATGGGCTGTCTCCCCCCTCCTTGGCAGAGTGAGATAGGAAGTGTATGCTATTGTAAATACTGAGCAGCACAAGTTTGTAAGGGTAGTGGGGAGAACAGTATAAATAAATTACATAAGGTGGTTGACAAGGAGAAGGTCTCTGCGGGGTCTGAGGCTAGAAAAGAGACAGGAGTTGGATGCAGCCCTGTCACAGATGCCCTAAAAGTCACAAGCCAGAAAGAAGGCCATAGTGGTTTAAAAACTGGCCTTGTTTAGAGAGGAAGTGACGGCATCTATAAAAAACCCACCATAACAAATGGAAGAAAGGGGAAGTTGATAATAATGAATATAAATCAGAAGTTAGGAATTGTAGAACATTGATAAGGGAAGCAAAGGAACATCTGGAGCAATCTCTCTGACGAGCAGAGTTAAGGACAATAAGTAAGCGTTTTTAAGTATATTAGGAACAAACAAACAAACCAAAAATCCTAACAATGGCATTGGTCTATTACTAAATAGAAATTGTAGAATTATCAATAATAATGCAGAAAAGGTATAAGTGTTCAATAAATATTTGTGTATTTGTGGGAAAAAGATGATGTGATATGACTTTCCACTGTACTAGTATCTCAGGAGGCTGTTAAACAGCAACTAATAAAGTTAAACATTTTTAAATCAGCAAGTCTGGATAACTTGCATCCAAGAGTTTGAAAAGAGCTGGCCAGAGCTCATTAGACTGTTGATTTTCAATAAATCTTGGAAGACTGGGGAAGTTCCAGAAGACTGGAAAAAAGCTAGTGCTGTGCCAATATTTTAAAAGGGTAAATGGGGTGACCTGGTTAATTATAGGTCTGTTAGCCTGATGTTGATCCCAGACAAGATAATGAAGCGGGTGATATGGGATTTGTTAATAAAGAATTATAGGAGGATAATATAATAATTACATATCAACATGGGTGTATGGAAAATAGCTCTTGACAAACTAACCTGATATCTTTTTTGATGAGTTTACAAGTTTGGTTGATAAAGGTAATAATGTTGGTGTAATATACTTGGACTTTTGTAAGGCATTTGACTTGGTGCCATGCAACATTTTGATTAAAAAACTAGAACAATATAAAATTAACATGGCACACATTATATGGATTAAGAGTTGGCTAACTGATCAATCTTAAAATGTAATTGTAAATGGGGAATCATCACTGAATGGTTGTTTCTAGTGGGATCCTGCAAAAATCATTTCTTGGCCCTATGCTAGTTAACATTTTAACAATGATCTGGAAGAAAACATAAAATTATCAGTGGTAAAGTTTGCAGATGACACAAAAATTGGAGAGTGGTAAATAATGAGGACAGGTCACTGATTCAGAGCAATTTGGATTGCGTGGTAAACTGGGTGCAAGCGAATAATATGCATTTTAATACAGTTAAATGTACCTATCTAGGAACAGAGAATGTAGGCAATACTTATAGAATGGGGGACTCTATCCTGGAAAGCAGTGACACTGAAAAAGATTTGAGGGTTATGGTGGATAATCAGATGAACATGAGCTCCTAGTGCAACATCATGGCCAAAGAGGTTAATATGATCTTTGAATACATAGGCAGGGGAATCTTGAGTAAGAACAGAGAGGTTATTTTACCTATGTGTTGGCACTGGTGCAACCACTGCTGGAATGCTGTGTCGAGTTTTGGTATCCACAATTCAAGAAGGATGTTGATAAATTAGACAGGATTCAGAGAAGTACCAGGAGAATAATTAAAGGATTATAAAACATGCTTTGTAGTTGTAGACTCAAGGAGCTCATTCTATTTAACTTAACAAAGAGAAGGTTATGGGATGATTTGATCAGTCTACAAGTACCTACATGGGGAACAAATGATTGATAATAGACTCTTCAGTCTAACAGACAAAGATATAATACGATCCAATGGCTGGAAGTTGAAGTTGAACAAATTCAGACTGGAAATGCATACATTTTTGACAGTGAGGAATAATTTACCAAGATTTGTGGTCGATTCTCCATCACTTTTATGATGGGGTCAATTCTCCATCAATTTTAAAACCAAGATTGGATGTTTTTCTAAAAGATATGCTCTAGGAATTGTTTTGGGGAAGTTCTATGGCCTGTGTTATACAGGAGGTCAGACTAGATTATCACAATGGTCCCTTCTGGCCTTGGAATCTATGGATAAACCTGAGGCACTGTTAAGTGCCTTGGCCAGACTCCATGAGCTGCTCTGTAAAGGAGCTTAGGCATACGTGGCATGACCTTCAAAAGGTGTATATAAAGAGAACCCATTCCTCCAGCAAAAGGTACCTTGATTGCAGAGCTGCAGGACTACACTCCTATGGAATGTGGCCTCTGATATCCCAGAGGTAATCATGACCTTTTTTAATACATCTGCTAGCCCTAAAGATGAGGAAGAAGACATTAAGGTAAACTCAAACCTTTGAGGTGAAGAGAATTGTGAGATAATTCATTAGGGGGGCAGAATTTTAAGATATTTAGACTACTAGACACCTCTTGGGATTTTCAAACATGCCTAGGTGCCTAACTCCCATTTGGGTCTGCATCTTTAAGTGCATGAATACCTTTTAAAATCTGACCCAAGGTGTTTAAATCCTTCTCAAGATACAACTTAGTTATAGGGTTAAATAACTTGCACTCCGTCTTTCAGAGAACTGTCACTGCAGATCCTGACTCTAGGAGTCCTATGCCTTTGCACCTTGAGTATCCGAGCCATCTTAAATGTCAGTAAACGTGGGGTGAATGCACATTGACGCACAGATCCAAACTTCCCAGTGGTAGTTGTAAAAGACCTTACCATTGATTCCCACTGTTCCCATTTTTCTGCCTGCAGTGCAGGTCACAGGACAGTCCTTATAATCCAACTCAGAGGCCTTTTTAAGGTAATTTTTTCATGTTTTCTTTCTAAAAAGACTTTTGCACAGGCTGGTGTGTACCATTGAGGATGATTCCTCATCATGGACTGACCAAGACTGGTAAGTACAACAACTTTGCCATTAACACTCTTGGGGGCAGATTCCGAAACCCTTACTTCCAATAAAGAGCAATTTACACCATGAGTTGCTGCCACCGAAATAACGAGGAGTCCAATGGTACCTTAAAGACTAACAGATTTATTTGGGCATAAGTTTTCATGGGTAAAAAAACCACTCATAAGCAACAAAGCTTATGCCCAAATAAATCTGTTAGTCCTTAAGGTGGCACCGGACTCCTCGTTGTTTTTGTGGATACAAACTAACACGGCTACCTCCTGATACTTGCCACTGAAATGAGTCTGAGTAAGGATCTCTCAGTCTGGCCCTTGGTGATTACCTACAAAGCTATTCATGAAGAGGAAGTTTCATTAATTAACTTTTTAAGAGAAGCATATTCAGCACCAGGTTGGGTTTTCTTGGAGAAGGAAATTATAGTTATGGATTTTTGTAGGAGAAATTAGTAGAAAAAGGATTCCAGGGACAGTTATGATTGGCGAGCAATTTTGGATGGATAATTCCATATTGAAAAGTGGGAAAGAGGAAGAAAGGAGGGAGGTGGTTAGTTTTAATTTTTCAAATAAGCTTTGGAATGATTTCAAAATAAAAGTTGGCAGGTTGGGTTTGAGTTTTATTTTATCTGATTCAATCAACTGTAGAAAATAATACCCTCCACTTGTCTTTCGCCTGGCAATTTATATCTCAAAGGTTTTAATTGTATTAATTAAAATATGTTCTACCTGTTTTATTTTTTAGGTTAATGAAGGGTGGTAATTATATAATCCAACATGACATTCCAGTTTCATGTCATGCATGTTTTTCTTAAATCAATATTAATGTCCATGTCTGTAGAATTCTATGGTCTCGGCTTCACAAAAAATATGAAACCCAACATTGGAAAAAATCTTTCTTGAGCTACATTTCCCCTCCATCTGCTGTAGCTAGATCTGTCACAAGATGCTAACCCTAATACCCACAACACTAGCCCTTGTCTTTTCATTCTGCTAATTTAGGTCTGTCACATGGCTGGATGAAATTCAGTAAACCAGAAGGCTAAAAAGCAGATCAGCTGAGGTGGGTATGAAGTGTAGACTTCTGAAAATATAACCCCGTCACCTACCTATATGATCTGTCTAGAAGATGTGTGAGTTTTGCAAAGAGATTTAAGATTTTAATTTAGGTTGGCATCTTTAGCTGTGCAACAGAAATATAACAAGCTGATTCATTGTGTCTGGCAACATTGCACTTGTGATGGTTAGTAATGGAAAAAAGCATGGTAAATCCTGGATGGTGTTGTGTTAAAACACCTTGGAGCTTTTCAGACAAGGGTCTAAAGCAGGGGTAGGCAAACTATGGCCTGGGGGCCACATCTGGCCCTCCACATGTTTTAATCCGGTCCTCAAGCTTCTGCCAGGAAGTGGGGTCCAGGGCTTGCCCCGCTCCAGCCGGGGAGCAGGGTCAGGGTCAGGGTCTTGCCCCACTCCACATGGTTCCCGGAAGCAGTGGCATGTCCCCCCTCCGGCTCCTACGCATAGGGACAGCCAGGGGGCTCCACATGCTGCCCCCATCCCAAGCGTGGCCCCAGCAGCTCACTTGGCCGGGAACTGCAGGCAATGGGAGCTGCAGAGGCGGCACCTGTGGACAGGGCAGCGCGCAGAGCCACCTGGCCGCACCTCCACGTAGGAGCCGGAGGGGGGACATGCCGCTGTTTCTGGGAGCTGCTTGAGGTAAGCGCTGCCTGGAGCCTGACCCTCTGACCCCCTCTCACACCCCAACCCCCTACCCCAGCCCTGATTCCCCTTCCGCCCTCTGAACCCCTGAACCCTACTCCCAGAGCAGAGTACCCTCTTGTACCCCCAACCCCTCATCACCAACCCCACCCCAGAGCCCACACCCCCAGCTGGAGCCCTCCCGCCCTCCAACCCCCAATTTTGTGAGCATTCATGGCCCACCATACAATTTCCATACCCAGATGTGGCCCTCAGGCCAAAAAGTTTGCCCACCCCTGGTCTACAGCTTTCAAATTGGAAGAAGAAAAGAAAGAGTAAGGAATTGTTTATTTTAACTTGCACTTTGGCTCCTGGCACTGGAGCAGACACCTCAGAGGCCAGCATTGTCAAATCTTGTCACCATTATCCTGCACCTACTCCTATATGTATGTACAAGGAAAATGTGTTTGATTCACCTCTGTCAGTTCAAGAATTATGAAGCATGAAGAGGGACAAAATGCTGACATGTTAATGTAGGTTGTACATTTAGGTACCTGAAATACAAAAGAGCAGCCTACAACTGCTGTAAGTCTGTCTGATAAGCGGTAAATGTGTAATATTTAGATACACCAGCTAACAATTGTGCTTAGCAGCAGTTTTGTATAAATTCTCTTGCCCATTTGTTACACAGGTGTTAACTTGTATCTCCCAGGAAACACACGTTTGAGAATTTTACCTCACAAATAGAGGAGATAATACCTATTAAGCTGGATCCTGGCACAGGGGGCTTATAAGGCTGAGAGGAGGCTTTTGGTGAGAAACTGCCTTAGACAAGGATTGTAGCCTGTTAAGTTTTAGTCACTAGGATGTGTGTGGTACTTTTATTTTATTTCTGTTTTTATTCTATTTCCTTGCTTCGTATCATTTGAATCTCTGTTCTTTATTAATAAGCTCATTCTTGGGTTTACTATGAATTTCTCGCAGTGCAATATATTAAAGCATGCATCCTCAGCTGAGCTAACAGGCTGGCGTGAGCACTGTCTCTCTGACACACTGTTTAGCAGCAGCAAATCTGTCTCTCACTGAGGCCAAGGAGTTAACAAGGTGACTCACAGTTCTGGATGTCCCGAGAAAGCACCACAAGGCGGACACAGTTTCTCCCATTTCTCACCTGAAATGTGTCTTTATGCTAGGGACGTGTCTGATAATAAGGGTTTTCTGAGCCCATTGTATTCACTCATTTATTTTTCAGGGCTTGATCCGGCTATGTACAGAGACCCAGATCTTCACAAATATTTAGGTATGTAACTCCCAGTAATGTCAACAGGAGTTAGGTTGCATAAATACTTGTGAGCGTCTGGGACTGAGTGCCTCTGGGAGATGTTATGTGGGAGTTTAAGATTTCAAGTTACTCACCTAGTACTTGCAGAACTGGGCCCAAAGTAACTTGGTTCCCCTGCATATGATCCTCATGCAGAGGTGCCAGATTTTGCACTGCTCCATGTGTGACATGAGCATAAATATCAGCTCATGGTCAATACAAGCAGTGGTGGACATAGGCATGAAACTGTATGAAACTTGGGAGCCTGGGTGCATGCTGGAGGGTCTCAGGGTAGATGGGTGAGTGTTTGGAAGGTGGTAGTCTGTCTGGGATCACAGGCATCAACTTTCTGATTTCCCCGGGGCTGCTCGACCCCCGTGTCACCCCAGGCCCACCCCTTCCCCCAAGACTCCACCACTGCCCCACTTCTACCCATCCCTGCTCTGAAATATCAACTGCTGTTTGGGCAAATAACCTTAATCAGTGCTAATATGTTGGAAAAGTGCAGCTGCAATGCAGTAGCTTCTCAGCAGCAGCTGGACACCCTCATGGCCTCAGTGGGAGGCTTCCAATACATTGATCAATCTACTGTATTCTCCTCAGTTTCCCTCTGGTGCAAGGATGCTGATTCTGGAAGTGTGTTAATACACTGGTTGCCCAAGGTCTCCAACATTACCGCCAGTTCTATTGAAAATAAAAGGTTGGTTAGTGGACCAGCCTGTCCCTCTGAGGTAACCTTCCACAAGGCAGAACTGGGACCTGTTATCTAATTCACATAGGGTATGTCTACACTACGGGATTACTCTGAATTTACAGAATTCGATTTTTGGCAACCGATTGTATAAAGTCGAGTGCATGTGACCACAGTAAGCACATTAATTCGGCGGTGTGCGTCCATGTACCGAGGCTAGCGTCGACTTCCGGAGTGTTGCACTGTGGGTAGCTATCCCATAGCTATCCCATAGTTTCCGCAGTCTCCCCCACCCATTGGAATTCTGGGTTGAGATCCCAATGCCTGATGGGGTCAAAAATTTGTCATGGGTGGTTATGGGTAAATGTTGTCAGTCAATCCTCCCTCCGTGAAAGCACCGGCAGACAATCATTTCGCGCCCTTTTCCCTGGATTGCCCGGGCAGACACCATACCACGGCAACCATGGAGCCCTTTCAGCCTTTCTTCACTGTCACTGTATGTCTACTGGATGCTGCTGACAGATGCGGTACTGCAGCGCTACACAGCAGCATCCCCTTGCCTTTGCAAGTTAGCAAAGACGGTTACCAGCCATACTGTACCGTCTGCTGCTTTGCAAGTTGGCAAAGACGGTTACCAGTCATACTGTACCGTCTGCTGCTGTCATGGGTGCTCCTGGCCGGCCTCGGTGAGGTCGGTCGGGGGCGCCTGGACAAAAATGGGAATGACTCCCCAGGTCATTCTCTTCTTTAAGTTTTGTCTGGAGAGTCAGTCCTGCCTAGAATATCAGGCAAGCCTACTAAAGAACCAGAGAGGCAAATGGCCGCTCCGGGTCAGAGCCCCAGACATCCCGCAGAAATTATGAGCTGCATGCCATTCTAGGGGGTGCCCCTACAACAAGCCCACCCGTTGGTTCCCTCCTCCCCCACCCCTCCCGGGCTACCTTGGCAGTTATCCCCCCCTTTTGTGTGATGAAGTAATAAAGAATGCATGAATTTGAAACAACATTGACTTTATTGCCTCTGCAAGCAGAGATCAAAGGGGGGAGGGGAGGGCGGTTGGCTTACAGCGAAGTCGAGTGAACTACCATTCTGCACTTGCTCAGCCTATAGCTGAAAATGGGAATCTGTGATAAGCACTAGGATAGAAGCACAGGCAGGACTGAATCTCCATTTGTGTGTGGGCCTTTGGTTGATACTGGTAAAATACAAAATGTCCCAGGATATGTATGTTGGGGGACAGTTCTAAACGGCAGCTTTATTTTTTTATTTGCAGCAAAAAGTATCTGATTGTGAGCTCTGGGAGCAAGGGGTAGGCGCGACCACGCGGTGCTGCCGACTGGGAGAGCAGCCTGAGGCAGAAGCCTCCAGCTGGCATGATATTCCAGGCAGGACTGAATCTCCATTACACAAAACTTAAAGAAGAGAATGACCTGAAGTCATTCCCTTTTTTGTCCATGTGCCCCCGACCAACCTCACCAAGGCCAGCCAGGAGCACCCATCCCTGCCCAGGCGCCCCCGACCGACCTCACCGAGGCCAGCCAGGAGCACCCACGGGACGACGATGATGGTTACCAGTCATACTGCACCGTCTGCCGTCCGCAAGGCAAGGCAAGGGGATGCTGCTGTGTAGCGCTGCAGCACCACGTCTGCCAGCAGCATCCAGTAGACATACGTTGACAGTGAAAAAAGGCGAGAAACGATTTTTTTCCCTTTGCTTTCACGGGGGGGCTGACGACATATACCCTGAACCACCCGAGACAATGTTTTTGACCCTTCAGGCATTGGGAGCTCAACCCAGAATTCAAATGGTTTTCGGAGAGTGCGGGAACTGTGGGATAGCTACAGTCGTCTGTCGCCCCTCCCTCCATAAGCGTCCATTTGATTCTTTGGCTTTCTGGTACGCTTGTCTCAGCTCCTTAAGTTTCACGCAGCACTGTGTTGAGTCCCTGCTGTGGCCTCTGTCCATCATGCCCTTGGAGATTTTTTTCAAATGTTTTGGCATTTCGTCTTTTGGAACGGAGTTCTGATAGAACAGATTCATCTCCCCATACAGAGATCAGATTCAGTATTTCCCGTTTGGTCCATGCTGGAGCTCTTTTTTGATTCCGGGACTGCATGGTCGTCTGTGCTGATCAGCGCTCCATGCTGGGCAAACAGGAAATGAAATTCAAAAGTTCGCGGGGCTTTTCCTGTCTACCTGGCCAGTGCATCTGAGTTCAGATTGCTGCCCAGAGCGGTCACAATGGTGCACTGTGGGATAGCTCCCGGAGGCCAATACTGTCGAATTACGGCCACACTAACCCTAATTCAAAATGGCAATGTCGATTTCGGCGCTACTCCCCTCGTCGGAGAGGAGTACAGAAATAGATTTTAAGAGCCCTTTATGTCGAAGTAAATGGCTTCGTTGTGTGGACGGGTGCAGGGTTAATTCGATTTAACGCTGCTAAATTCGAACTAAACTCGTAGTGTAGACCAGGCCATAGGGTGATATTCTCCCCTGTGCAGAGGGGCAGCACAAAGTCTATGCACCTCTTAAGTCTGTGTGAATCACAGCTCAGACCTATGTGTGCAGTAAAACACTGGAACATGGTGTAACTGTTGTACCTGAAGAGAAGCTCAGTGAACACAGCATTGCTTAAAATCATCATGTACGTGACAAGCATGAGCCAGAGGGATCTTACGTGATCTGGTTGGTACAGTCACACAACTTGTAGTGGGAAGGGGAGTCAAGCATATATATCTAGGGGAGACAACACTCCATATATGAAAAGTGTGGTAAGGTTTATAAAAAAATAAAATAACTCCCAAGTGTCTGAGTTTTTTCATTAGTTATTGGGTTTCAGTCTGAACGTGAGATATACACCATTGAACAATATCAGGAAGGAGATTAGTTCATGATGTCAAGTGACAAGAGTTATTTTTGGCAGACTTTTATGCATTTGCTTATGTTATATGGAAGCATCTTTCAGTGAGCTGGGAATAAATTGCAACACAAATAATGTAAAGGATCTGGATTAGACAAAAACCAGGAAATTAAAAATTTGGCTCAAAACTTTAACCATATCCACATCCTATTATATTAAGTTATTGCAGGGGACTTTCAATGGCATATTATTATTTATTTTAATGGCATCAAAAAGTGTGCTTGGTGTGTCCTAGTTCGGATGAAAGGTAAGATCACTGCCTACAAGTAACATTCCAGTCCAGCAAAGCACTTAAGTACATGCATAACTTTAAACACAGACAGGAGCAGTGCCATTGATTTCAAGGGCTTAAAGTCATACACATATGTAAGTGCTTTTCTGGAGTAGGGCCTAATATCAGATATGACACAATAAAGGTTGTAAAAGACAGTGGGTAGTGGAGAGGTAGGGAAGATGGGGCAACATCACTAAGAGGTTATTGCTACTGAGCCACCATATTGTGCAGCATGATGGAGCTAAAAAAATTATATCAGTAGATAGAATGAATAAGTAGCTATCATGGAGGAAGTGAGTCTTCAGGAGGGATTTAAGAGAGGGGAATATAGTAGCTTTGAAAAGCAGCTCCGGAAGGGCCTTCCAGGGGAAAGGAACAGCATCATAGGCTGTCATGGGAGAAGCAGACAAGCCAGGGTAGTGTCACTTGTGGAGCTGAGTGGGTGAGAAGCAGAGTAATAAGAGAAAAGGCCAGCAGGATACATGATGATAATGGTATTATTCTAAAATATCTAGATATCATTAATGGATCAGCAGGTTTCTGAAAACAAAATCATTGTAGTCTTGCGTGTAGCACTGTGCACTGTCTTGATAGGAGTCACGTTAGCTCTTGCAGTAGGGTGCCATCTAGGTAAGTAACATTCACTTCATTAGGAGGAGGCTGAGGCTCAATGTCTAAGTACTTCAATGTGGATTTTAGTAGGAAACGGGAAAAAGTTAGAGATGAGCCAGATCTGAAGCTCTGATTACTAGTTTCAACTTTGGAGACTTGGATAAAATTGGACCCAGATCCAAATCAAAGCAAAATCAAAAACACCAGGCTTTTGCCAAGCTCTTACGTAAATACATTCTCAACTGGTGTAAGTCGGAGTAGCCTAAAAGATCTGGCTTGAAGACTTTCATTTTTGTTTTTTGTAGAAAGGGGGGAATGGTACCACAGAGGTGGCTGTCCTCCCTACCAACCTGGGAGTGGGTAGATCTAGAGACACTATCTGGCACAAATTTAAGACATTTCTCCAATTCTGTAGACACCTTGGGCTCGTAGACACAACCAACGCACCCAAAGTATGTATCCTCCTATTTTTATATAACATACAGGTCAGGATATAGACAAAATGTTGACATTAAAAGAAATGAAAAATGGAGGTGACTAAACAGGGGCATGTGGAGAATCCATTTTGCACTTTGATTTCAGGAAGCCATTTTCTCTCCGCATTGATATATTCACAGAGGGCTAAATCCCATATTTTATCCACAAAGCTATCTGTTGTGTCATGTAATCTCAAACATCATCTTTCATAGAATGTATCATCCAGAGATCGAGGCTATGTAAATAGATTAGGCCCTTTGTTAATTCTCTCATCACCCCCACTTATCTTCTCGTTGACTCTGTCACTTTCAGATAAATGGGAGATCACTTACATGTCTTTCAGAAGAAGTTTTGCAAGTAGCATATTTGTGTGCTGAATATCTAACCTAAAGTTTTAAGGGAAGTTTGCAGGACAGGTTGCCTGTATAAAATTTTATTTTTCATACTTCAGGGTAATATAGTTGGGAAAATGTGAGGATCCATAGTCGTATATTTGTATAAATACTGGAGGATCCATACAATTCCTCTAATAGGGCAAGTCTACACTAAAAAATTAAGTCAATCTAAGTTATGTCAACATTCGGCCACCACAGTAATGAAATTGCTTTTGCAAGTCCATACTACGCTTATTGTGTCAACGGTGTGCGTCCTCACTAGGAGCATGTGCACGGATTTAACTGTCAGTGTGGGGCATTGTGAGACAGCTTTTGAAAGGCAGCAACAGTAAATGTAAGCAACACAGTCTACCATCACACTATGTTGAGCTAACTACATTGACCTAAGTGCTACTCCTCTCATGGAGGTGGAGTTATTAAGTCGGTGTGGTGGGCAAGTTACATCGGTGGGAGATGCGTTTTAGTGTAGATGCTAACAGGTTGACTTAAGCTGCCTTTTGTCAACCTAACTCTGTAGTGTAGACCAGAGCTAACAATTTTTGGATAAATGCAGTCCAAACTTATTGGAAGCACAACTTGGCCATGAAGCAAGGTCACTCAACACTTCCAGGATCAGCATCCTTGCACCAGAAGGAAACTGAGGATAATACAGTAGTTTGATAAATGCATCCAAAGCCTACCATTGGGCCAGGAGGGGGTCCAGCTGCTGCTGAGAAGCTACTGCGGCATTGCAGAGGCACTTTTTTTTCCCAACCTGATCTAATTCTTAGCACCCATTAAGGTTACATACCGAAAGAGCGGTTGACACTTGAATCATTCCACTCTGCAGCAACAGGTTAGTTTGTTTTCTGACCACTAATGAGAACAAATATGTGCAGGGCAGAGGTCACTTGTAACCATGAGATTTTAAATGTAAATTGGCCACAATGCCGGGGTTAGAGGCCACTGAAGATGAATGAGCCATGATTTAGCAGGAGGGACATTGGAAGTGTAAGCAAAAGCCTAATCGCTCTCTAGGAAAGCAGACCTGCCCAGCGGGGCCGCTGAACAAAGGCGCATAAAGAAGATACAGATGCCGAAGCAGGGCGCTGCAGCGCGGGGCCCCGAGCGCCGCTCTTTGTGTGTGCACAGTGCGTGTAGGTGGGCTCACACAAAGGAACTCCCAGCCAAACCTCTGACCCTCCCGCGAAGCGAGCGATCATGCCGGCTGGTGGCCGTTCAGCCATTTGCATGGCGCGCATCACACCCGGCGCCCCCGCCCCGCGCACACACTCCCGAACTCGGGCAGTGCCGCGCGCGGAGGCAGCTCCAGCCGGGCGCAGCCGTGCAGATCCCCGCGGTGTGCACACGGGGACGGAGCGGCAGCGGCACCTAACCCACCGGCGCTGCCACAGAGCCGCTCCCCGCCCTGCCAGCGGCCAGCTCCAGAGCAAAGGAACCGCAGCAGAGAGCGGGCTGCCGTATATATTCCCCCGGCAATTGCAAATTCGATTCCCACCCCCCGCAGCCGTGGCCGGAGCAGGACGCCGCAGGGAGGGCGAAGGGATGCCTCCTGGCACGGCCTGGCACTCGGCTGGCCCGCGGCGTTGTCTGGCTCGCTAAAGCGAGGAGAGGTGGAGGTGCGGTTGGGACTGACTCGCGCAGGGCCTCAGGAAGCGCCTTATCCCGCCGCTCAGGGCTGAAACTGACCAGATCCGCGGCGGCAGCTGGGGCCGGATCGAGGCAGGGGGCCCCCCAAGGCACTGGACACGCGGAACCAACCCTCCCGAAGAGCTGAGGCGCTAACGTGCCACTGTCCCCGCTGCCCAGAGGTAAGCGCTTGGCTAGCCCTGTGTTGCACAGCCCCACTATGCAAAGGTGTCCTGTTCCCAGCCCATGGCAGTTGCCCCATTCAGGTGTAGAGCCCAAGCGGTCCTTGCTGGCGAGTCAAACCTAATGGTTGTAATGAGGAATGAAAATGCATTCCCGTGGGGATGGGTTTGGCAGCTCCTGGGCCCTTTTGCTCTCCCCCCTCCAGCGGATTTCTTGAGGCTGGATGGAGAACTTAATTCCCCACGAAATATTAATGATGCACTTGCTCTAAGGATCTCAAGTAGGAGTAAATTGTTCAGCCAGTGTGAATCAAACCATGTTCTCTGTCTGCTGTGCAGGATCCTCTGAGACTTTTTATTACAAAAACCCATCACCATGCAACAGTTAATTAAGAAACAACCTTGTGAATTTGTTCCTAAATTTGTTTTTTTTAAAGCACCCGACAACAAGCTAAATGTGTTTATTAATGGAGATTTGGAACTCTGTCAGTTTTAATCATGCTTTTCTCTTCTGTCAATCCTGATTAATCCAGTTCACTGCCTACCCTGTATAGTACGGCCGCAGCAGCACTGAGCATGCTCCCGTATGGAGAGGCATATTTTCTTGTCTCTTCTCCTGCTCTCACCTAGTAAGACACATTAAGATCCGTTCCCCCCACCTCCCACACGCTCACTTTTCCTTTTTGCCTTTACTCCTGATGACCTATTAGAAATCTGAATGACTCAGCACCTTTACAGTCATGTTTAAGCCTGTTTAACAGCAGCATAATAGTAGATGCCATCATTCATTTTTATTGAACATTGCCCAACCTACTAAAATCACATGAATGGTACAAGCCTTCAGTATGCATACACATATTCCTTAACATCATGGCAGGTAACGCCTCAGGAAGAATTCTACAGAATTTAATAGAGTTGAAACCAATAGGGTTTTATAAATCTGACTCTAAAAACCTATAGAGCAGAACAAAAAGCAATACACTTTATTAAACTATAAATTAAATTAATATTAGGAGTTCTTAAAACTACAGAAAGGTTATGATTTTAACTTAATTCAGGAGGGCTTTTCCACAGTGGCATGCAAAGGCAATAATATAGATCAATGTGTATATCCTTTTCTCTGTCTCACCTGTCTACAAAGCTAAAGAACTCTTGCTATTTCACAAATTGACAATGTCCCAAAAGAAATAAGTGAAATATTTACTGTGAGTAACAAAATCTTCATTGGCATTTATTAAGACGTATTTATTCCATGGTTTAGGTGGCCAGCATATCCCTCTTCCTGCCAGTAAAATTCTTCCAGTTCTTCCCTTGCCTTCTCTGTGCCCCTCAGATACCATTTATTCATTCTTTAATTAGGAAATCCTAATGCATGTCAATGGGGCCCTCCAGCTATCCAATACTAATGGTGTCCTATGATGGGAAGCCCTCATAAGACCAAGGGTATTGGGACCCCATCTTGCCAGCCCTTTCTGATGTAAGTAAATGTTCCTGCTGTGAATAGTGCCACTGAAGGCAATGATTATATATAATGATATAAAAACAACAACAAAAACCAAACAAAAAATAGCCATTTTTTTCTACAACCCAAAACCCTTTAAGCTTTTAATGTAGATAGATTTAAAACTTGCATAAACATTAGGTCACAAGCATTTGGCAGGCATATTTAATGAAAGCCATTAACAATCCCTATAATAAAGTAAGATTATAGTGTTTAGAACTGTCCTAGGTTTACAGAGAAAGGGATCCAGTTAAAGTAGAGAGCCCAAATCCATGAAAGCTGCTGAGCATGCTCAGTGGAGTATCTAACATTTTGATCCTGTTGCATTCAGAAAGAAGGTGGGTGAGGTAATCTTTTGTTGGGCCAACTTCTGTTGGTGAGAGAGACAAGATTTCAGGCTTACACAGAGCTCTTCTTCAGGTCTGGGAAAGGTACTTAGAGCATCACAGCTAAATACAAGGGAGAACAGATTGTTTAGCATAAGGAGTTAACACATAAGAGACCTTTCAAGGTGAACTGGGCAGTTAACACCTCTGCAGTCACAGGACAAAGGAGGATTAGTGGGTTATAGATCATTGTAATGAGTCTTAAATCCAGTGTCTTTATTGAGCCCATGATTTTTAGTGTCTAACAAAGTTATGAATTTAAGCTCCCAGGCTTGTCTTTTGCAATAGGGCATTTCATTAGTGGTAGCTGCCTCCTAAGAATTGGGGTAAGAGGCCAAGACTGGGGCCAGTCCTACGCCCATAGAAATCAGTAGATTTTTTTTTTCATGTAGAGCACCATCAACCTAATTTTTTTCTTATGATATTGAATCAGAAACTGATTCGTGCTGTCATGTCATTTATGCCTATGGAGATTCTGCAGCAGTGCAATCAAGGAAGCTATTTCTTTTCAATGAACAGAAATGTATATACCTAGATCCATCAGCTAATTTTTCATTTTATTTAGTCTGATTAGCCATATTGGAACATTACAGTTCCTATGTCTTTTTTTTATAGTACCATCAATGGCTATGTTTAGGGTTCCCTGCATCAATTTTTATCACAATTTGTTCTTGTCAGAGAACAAACATCCCTAATTCTCTTTTTTGAAAAATAATTATTTTCACAGTCCATGGTGCATTTTTTTCTGAGATCTGATAGTTAGAAACAGAAAATCAAAATGCCAGTTCAAGAATGACTTACAAACAGTATAATGACAAGACTAGCATTTAGCTTTGGCACAAGCAGAGCAACAGGTGTGGGGAAGAGGCTAACATTAGAAATGTAAATGCCGCTTTTCGTCACTTTAAGGTGCATGAAAAAAATGTGAAAATGTTTTTAATAACTTAAGTCGAAGAAAATTTGCAACATATAAGGCAACGTCTGCCCTTGCACAACTCTCATTGACATGTGCATATCTGAGAGCAGAATTTGGTTCTAGTGCTTAATTTAAAGAGACAATAGCAAGAGGCAAATTTTCACTTTTGGCCTAGTTGTGTCACATGTACATAAAATTCTCTCTCCTATATGTGGGATTACAATTAAGCATTTTCGTATCTACCAGATGTCTCATTGTGCCTGACCAATTCAAAATAGACTTTTTATGCCCTGATCCCACAAAGACATAAGCAAATGTGTAACTTTACACATGTAAGTAGTTCAGTTCTATTGAAATTAATAGGACTGTGCATGTGTGCAAAGTTATACTTGTGTTTATCTTTGCAGGATTGGATCCTTAGTAATTTTTTTGTAGACGTAATGGATGATCCTGCAGTCCTTTCTCAGGCCTGACTCAGGAATGGTCCTTGGATATTATGGGTAGTTTTGCCTTTGTAAGGACTACAGGATGGGGCCAGTATAATATGGTAATAACCAAACAATTATTGTAGAAAAGTGTTGTCCAAATATCTTATACAACATACACATAACTTTATACATTATATATTCAAAATTGTCATACCCTAATGATCACAATTAAGTTTATAACATATATCTATTGCCCATCAGTACAAAGCACATAACCGATACTGCACAAACTGCAAAAAAACTGCTATAGAGTTACAAATTTTGCCTCTGTGAGAAACAAAAGGACAGTCATGTTAGTTTTTTGGGTGTGACATTCCACAAGCTAGTAGTTTAGCCAAAGGGACAGCATCTGTCAAGCCTTTCACAAAGAAACATGCCACATACAGCAACTTCCCCTCATATATACACACATACTTTGTACAAGCAATTTCTATTCTGTTATGTTGACTCACACATATGACACTCACAGTTTGTTCCAAACCTACCAGAATGTTCACACTTTGGTCCAGTGGTTCTCAACCTTTACAGACTACTGTACCCCTTTTAGGTGTGATGTGTCTTGCATACCCCAAGTTTCACCTCACTTAAAAACAACTTGCTTACAAAATCAGACACAAAAATACAAGTGTGCTAGCACACTATTACTGAAAAATTGTGTACTTCCTCATTTTTACCATCTAATTATAATATAAATCAATTGGAATATAAATATTGTACTTAATTTCAGCATATAGTATATAGAACAATATAAAACAAGTCATTGTCTGTATGAAATTTTAGTTTGTGCCAACTTCGCTAGTGCTTTTTATGTAGCCTGTTGTAAAACTAGGCAAATATCTAGATGAGTTGATGTACCCCCTGGAAGACCTCTGTGTACCCCAGGGGTATGTGTCCCCCTGGTTAAGAACCACTGCTTTAGTTCCACAGCCAGACAGAATTCTTCACTAGGGTGTTATGGAAACTCACTAGATACACGAGTCATTTGGGATATTCTACCAAAGTCAGACTACCTCTCAGAGGGGACTGTCTAAAAGCCATAACTTCCTCTGCTTTAAGGAAGTGATAAGAGTGGGAAAGGGGAGTGACTGCTATGTACCCACAGTCTATGTATAATGTGTGTTGATATGTGTTTGGGTCCAAACCAGGGACAATTCCAGGGTAGCTCTGATTGACATTAAATCCCTTGAAAATATATTGAATACAAGATCGCCAAGATAATGAATCTTAACAACAACTAGCTCTTACATGGCACTTCATCAATAGATGTCAAAGTGCTTTACAACAGAGGTCAGTATCATTATCTCCATTTTTACAGCTGGAGAAACTGAGGCAGAAAGAGGGGCAGCCCAAGGTCACCAGGCAGGCCAGAGCCAGGAATAGAACCCATGTTTCCTGAGTCACTGTCTAGATAACCCCTGGACTAGATTTGACAGAAAGTTCATTTGCTCAGCTAGGAATCAAGAAAGATGGCCTGTACACCACTAGATAAAGAGAAAACTTTTTCAGTTAGTTCATCCAGAAGTGAATTACGGAGTGAAATTCTATGGCCTGTGTCATGCAGGGATCAGATTAGATGATCACAGTGGTCTCTTCTGACCTTTAAACCTATATATTTATGAGTCTTCGGTGCTGTCAATCTGGCCCCTTGCATGAAAATTGAGTGATTTGTTTTAATCAGGCAAGCAGTTAAATAGCAGTAAATCATAATCTAAACAGGGATTAAAATCATTTAAAAAGAAAAATAAGAGGCAATATAGACAAAATACCCTTTTCTCGACCATCCATATTCAGCATATGGAATTCCCATTAAAGTCAGTGGGAATGATCCTCATCAAGTCCCAGCTCCTCAAAGGTATTTCTGCATCTAACTCTAGGTACCTAAATACCTTTGAGAAGCTGGGCCCAAGTACTCACAGGATCAGACCCTGTAAATATTAGCATTTTCATGGAAGACTCTGTTTTCCACCTCAGCCCAGCCTACGACTGCCTTCTTTGTATGTGGTAAACTTTCACTGTAATGCAAACAACATAGATTTCAATACAATGTTTATGATGTTTTTTCCCCACTCCTGCAGTTGTGTTGGCCAGATGGACTAGGCTCATATTTTGTTAAATCTCACTTATATAGTTGCTGTTGAATACAGTCCCATCTCCTGTTGAGAGCAGAGCTGACAGCCTGCAGGTTTCTCTGACACCATTGAATTTGGCCACCAAACTGCCTCTGGCTTCACCATGTGTTGCTGTTATGAGGTCAACAAATGTGATTTTTTTTCCCCCCATCCTAGCCCAAGATGTGATGGGCCAGACCCTCAGCTGGTGTAAATCAGCATAACTCCACTGAAGTCAGTGGAGTGATGCCAATTTACTACAGCTCTGGATCTGTCCCAGTGTCTTCAGAACACACTTCCTGCAGCTGGGGAGTGCAGTGGACAAGAACAATAAACTGTTAAGCTGCTCTGGCACTATTTTTTCTTAAAAGTTGCATACACGTTAGGCACGTTGTTGTTTTTACCACCTGTGGGTTTGGCCAAAGGAAACTGAAGAACATTTTGGAAAAGCACAATGCTGCAAAGTCAGCAGAAAGAAAAATCCAAACAAAGCAAATGACCCAATAGTGTCTTGAACATTAAAGAATTACAAAAATAACAGACTTCCCTCACCCCCAATCAGTAAGACACTTTTATGGCTGTTGGGAATGTAATTGAAGTGCTATATAAGAAGCAACTTATTAGTTTAATTTAGGTTTGTACATTAAGGAATTTTATATATATATATATATATATAGTATTTCCCATTTATGTCTTTTAAAAAATGTTGACTTTTCTTGTATATTTTTTGTTTGTTTAATACAGTGATACTCAGACCTCAGTGGTTCAAGAGCCAAATTAGTGATCAACATTATCCAAAAGAGCGACAATAGTATGAATTTATATATATAATTTTCACAGCAAAATTACTGACCAAGTATTATTATTTTATCAACTACAATTGGTTAATAACATAGTAAAAGCATACTGCTTGGTTAATAACTTAGACTGGTTAATAATTAAATCACATAGTGTTTTAATATCGTTTGCTGCAAAGAGCCACCAGAGACACATTAAAGAGCCACTGGCAGCTCGTGATCCGTAGTCTGAGTATTACTGGTTTAGTACATATATAACAAAATAAAGTGATGCCCTATGTTCATAAGGCAAGAAAAAATGGACAGATTGTAGCATTTCATATTGGTAAATTTCCTTATTTTTATTGTTTATTATTGTTACTTATTGTTTGTATTGCAGTAGGACCCATAGGACTCAATTAGGATCAGAACACTATTGTGCTAGACACTGAACAAACACATAAGAAGTCATGATCTTTGGCCTAGATATGAGGCTCATAGTAGTGCAAAACGTACTACATGCTGGGAGACTATGTATATTCCCATGCATAGAATACCTTCCCAAAGCAAGATATTAAATACAGATCTAGAATTTCTAAAGCTCAGGATGATGAGTAAACTCTGGGGTTCTGTTAGTCATAAGTTTTTTCTATACATTGTAATTAATTTTCCAAGTGTGAGATTTGTCCCTTAGGCCCAGATTCACCTCTGAACTAGAACTAAGGCTAACACAGGAATTGAGAGCAGTTGGCTTTGAGGGGCTAGTTAGGCACCCAGTGTAATTAGGCCAGCTTAATTTGCACCCCTTTTGCAATGGCTCCTATAAATGCCCTAATCACTGCCCAATGTACCTATGACCCACCTCAGAATGTGTCCTGCACTAATGCCTCCTGTGGAGGTGAGTTGAGGCAACAAACTGAAACAACTGAAGACAGTCGTAAGTTTTTCAAAGTTTTTCTTGTCCTTATTAAGGCACAAGAGCAACCTATCCCACTGCGTAGGAAAGATAGGAAGTATGGCAAGAGGCCACCCTGGCTTAACAAGGAGATCTTCAATGATCTGAAACTCAAAAAAGAGTCCTACAAAAAGTGGAAACTATGTCCAATTACAAAGAATGAATATAAACAAATAACACAAGTAAGTAGGGACAAAATTAGAAAGGCCAAGGCACACAACGAGATCAAACTAGCTAAAGACATAAAGGGTAACAAGAAAACATTCTCCAAATCCATTAGAAACAAGAGGAAAACCAAGGATAGGGTAGGCCCATTACTCAATAAGGGGGAAAAACAATCACAGAAAATGTGGAAATGGCAGAGGTGCTTAATGCTTCTTTGTTTCGGTTTTCACCAAGAAGGTTGGTGGTGATTGGACGGCTAACATAGTGAATGCCAGTGAAAATTAGTTAGGATCAGCTGACTGAGGAGATATCTGAGCCATTAGCAATTATCTTTGAAAAGTCGTGGAAGACGGGAGACATTCCAGAAGACTGGAAAAGGGCAAATATAGTGTCAATCTATAAAAAAGGAAATAAGGACAACCCGGGGAATTACAGACCAGTCAGCTTAACTTCTGTACCCGGAAAGATAATGGAGCAAATAATAAAGCAATCAGTTTGCAAACATCCAGAAGATAATAAGGTGATAAGTAACAGTCAGCATGGATTTGTCAAGAACAAATCATGTCAAACCAACCTGATAGCTTTCTCTGACAGGGTAACAAGCTTTGTGGATAGGGGGGAAGTGGTAGATGTGGTATATCTTGACTTTAGTAAAGCTTTTGATACTGTCTTGCATGACCTTCTCATAAACAAACAAGGGAAATACAACCTAGATGGAGCTACTATAAGGTGGGTGCATAACGGCTTGGAAAACCATTCCCAGAGAGTAGTTATCAGTGGTTCACAGTCATGCTGGAAGGGCATAACGAGTGGGGTCCTGCAGGGATCAGTTTTGGGTCTGGTTCTGTTCAAAATCTTCATCAATGATTTAGATAATGGCATAGAGAGTACACTTATAAAGTTTGCAGATGATATTAAGCTGTGGGGGGTTGCAAGTGCTTAGGAGGATTGGATTATAATTCAAAATGATCTGGAGAAATTGTCTGAAGTAAATAGGATGAAATTCAATAAGGACAAATGCAAAATACTCCACTTAGGAAGGAATAATCAGTTGCACACGTACAAAATGAGAAATGGCTGCCTAGGCAGGAGTACTGCAGAAAGGGATCTGGGGGTCATAGTGGACCACAAGCTAAATATGAGTCGACAGTGTAACATTGTTGCAAAAAAAGCGAACATCATTCTGGGATGTATTGGCAGGACTGTTGTAAGCAAGACACGAGAAGTAATTCTTCTGCTCTACTCTGCCATGATTAGGCCTCAACTGGAGTATTGTGTCCAGTTCTGGGTGCCACATTTCAGGAAAGATGTGGACAAATTGGAGAAAGTCCAGAGAAGAGCAACAAAAATGATTAAAGGTTTAGAAAACATGATATATGAGGGCAGATTGAAAAAATTGGGTTTGTTTAGACTGGAAAATAGAAGACTGAGAGGGGACATGATAACAGTTTTCAAGTACATAAAAGGTTGTTACAACGGGGGAGGGAGAAAATTTTTTCTTCTTAACTGCTGAGGATAGGACAAGAAGCAATGGGCTTAAATTGCAGCAAGGGAGGTTTATGTTGGACATTAGGAAAAACTTCCTAACTGTCAGGTTGGTTAAGCACTGGAATAAATTGCTTAAGGAGGTTGTGGAATCTCCATCATTGGCAATTTTTAAGAGCAGGTTAGATAAACACCTGTCAGGAATGGTCTAGATCAGTGCCACTGGGAGCTGCGGGCGGCTGTGCCTGTGGATGGTCAATGTAAACAAACTATCTCGCGGCCCGCCAGCGGATTACCCTGATGGGCCACAGGTTGCCCACCACTGGTCTAGATAATACTTAGTCCTGCCATGAGTGCAGGAGACTGGACTAGATGACCTCTCGAGGTCCGTTCCAGTTCTATGTTTCTATGATTGCTGGTATAGCTGCTCTGGGACTCTGTGGTGGTAAAGGAGCCACAAAGAGGACATGAGCCTCTCAAGGACGCTCACTACAAAGGGCCACAGCCCAACTAATTCTCCCCTCTCTGTGCAGCGTTAATGCTGGGCACTTATTTATTTTTATTTATTTAAACAACAATAAAAAAATCCGCATATAAAAGATCTAGGTACCCTAAGAATTAGACTTATACCACTTAAAAAAAATCACTCATCAGGAAAAAAAAATCTTATACAGGTAACAAGTTAGCTCATTCATTAAATCAAAGAATAAAAAAACCACTTTCACTCACCACCCCCATAGCCTACTCTTCAGTCTTCCCCAAAACTTTATTTACTGAACGCCTTTGTTTTCCGTTTTCCATCTAAATCAGTACAACTTTCTTCAGAGCTAAAGTTCTTGGAGGGGAAATATCTGTAGAAATCTGGAATTATTATGTAAACCTAATTAGAACCCACAGACTATTTTAACTGCAGCTAAGATAGCTTGGAAACCTTGTGTTTGAAAAATATTTATGTAAAAATAGCACAGAAGGAACCCATGATCTCAGAGAAGGAGACAGAAGATACAAGACTCTAGGTCTCTGTGATTTCTGTCCTGGGTTTGGCATCCCTTATTTTGTGTGCCCAGAAATCAGAGGCAATCAGTGTCTCATTTAAAAAAAACAAGTTCCTTTTCTGAGTCCCAGAGTTTGGCTGGGAAGATTATTGCTGTTTCACTATCCCCTTCTTCAAAAGCTTTTGTATTAGGAACAAAATCTTTCCTTTTAGCCTATGTTCCTGTTCGTAAGGCTGGGAAGCACCAGGTTTTGTAGGTTTTCTGGAGGAATATCTTCTAGTTTCTTAGCACCTGCCCAGATTGTCTCTTTGTTATGCATTTCTGTGACAGTAAATATCATAGTTCTTCCTGTGCTTTGTCAGAGTTCTTAGATTGTGCTCACCTTTTTAATCTGTACTCTTTCTATAGGCATGTCAAAGGCAAAATCTTACCTTAACAGTAACTATGGAACACACTTCTCTAGATCACTGGCTTATCTGCTATATTAGGGCGTAGGGGGCCTACTTTTTCAAGAATGCAATAAGGTTGGTTGCTCCTGCAGTTCTAGGAAGCACAACCAATCCCGGCTCTTACTTGATTTTCCAGAATCTCTATTAATTTTTTTTTTTGAAGGCTGCAAGAAATCTGCTGATTTGCTGGATTTCTCTTTCACACATTTTAGTGAAAAATTCTTCTCTTGCTGTATTGTGGTCTTAACTTTATCAAAATGGCTCTCTTAGACCTTGTCTATACTGTGAAATTTTACCCTGTCTGAACACATTTGCAAGCAATTGTGTTGGGCGTTAACACTGTTTAATAGACAGTGTTGACTAGAACTTTATGTACTCAGTTTCATGTCAGCTGTGATTAAAACTCCAAAGTTGAATGTTCCATCACAGTTAGCTGATATGTACACCGTAGACTGTTCTGATCTACATAGATTCATAGAGTTTAAGATCAGACGGAATCGCTAGCTCATTTAGTCTGATAGCACAGGCCATTAAATTTCACCATTACCCCTGGATTGAGTCTAATAGCTTGTGTCTGCCTAAATCATGCATTCCAAAAAAGGACCTGTCTTGATCTGAAGACATCAAGAGATGGAGAAGTCACCACTTCTCTTGGTAATTTGTTCCCTCACTGTAAGAATGTTGTGCCTAGTTTCTCATTTGAATTTGTTTCAGCTTCCAGCCATTGGTTCTTGTTAGGCCCAGATTAAAAAGCCCCTTAATGCCCAATATTTTCTACCCATTAAAGTACTTGTACAAGGTAATCAAGTCACCTCTGTCTTCTTTTTGCTAAACTGAAGAGATTGAGCACTAGGCCTATCCCTGAAAAGCATTTTCTCCAGCACCTCGAATCATTTTTGTGGCTCTTTTCTGAACCCTCTTCAATTTTTCAACTCCCTTTTTTAAAATGCAGACACCAAAACTGGATGCAGTAGCCCATTATCAGTCTAACCAATGCTGTGTACAGAGGTAAAATCACCTCCATACTCCTACTCACTTTATCCTGTTTATACGTCCATAGCTCACATTAGCCCTTTTTGCCACAGCATTGCACTGGGTGCTCATGTTGAGTTGCTTATCCAGTATGATCCTACAACGTCACTATAGTGCATCCAGCTTTGTATCATCTGACATGATTTTTGGTATCCATGTACAGACATGGTTAAAAAGTAATAGTGGCCAGACTTAAATTTATCTCTGTGTGACCATATCGTACATGTAGAACTGCGAGACAGGCACTCCTGGAGCTTGCAAAGATTTCAGATAAGAGGCTTTAACAGATTCAGTGTCCTTTTGCTCTGCCTTCGTACTCTGCTCTGTATTACTTTTGTGACACAAATGGCAGCTCCAGGGTTTTCCCATCATGTGTTGTCTTTTAAAAAATCTTGTTTCTGCATATGTTCTTTGTGTTAGACATTTTTTCTTTTAAATTATATTGAGACAGTATTTGCAATTAAAATTGTTAGCTTTTCAGTTGTGTAGGTGTATTATTTCCTTTATGGTGTGAGAGCTCTTAAGAGAGCTTCCTTCCTACGCACTTTTTGAAAAGTTTATATGGAAAGGAACTCAATAAAATATCTTCCTTGTAAGAATTTTCATCCCTATTAATACCATATTTAGGAAAGCCTGTATTTTTTTTATGGCCACTATGACTAGTCTATTTTTTTTTCATAATGCAGCCATATTAGTGATTCTGTAGTTAAGGTTTTTGACAATATTTCTATTATAAGACCAGTTTTTGCCATAACCCCTTCCCTTTTCTCTTGAATTTCTGAGGAAGCGCTCCTAGCTGTATGAAATTGATCTTGCGGGGTCTTCTAGTCAGAGGAGAATTTTTTATGAAAGTTTATTTTCTTTATTAAGGTTGTATGGAAAAAGTGAATTGTTAGATGAAAGAATGCATTTCTATTAAGAGCTCTGAAAATATAAAATTGGGAGAGGTCATGAAGAAGCTTTATAAGCAACTTGAGAGAGGATACAATCCTGTGAACTCTATGAAACACATCCTGTAGTAAGGGCAAGGTAGTGAATTTCCATTATAAGCCAAATTTTGAGCACCCTCAATTTTCAGAAAAAAGCTCCTTTCGTCCTGAAATTTCTCATGGGTCTGTCACTAGAGGAGAAATTGTTTTTGTTTTTTTCCAGAAGTTTGAGGTTAATCAAACAAACAATTGTTTAGGATATGCAACTTAAAAAAATAGTCATTTTTCTTTTTTTGTTTGTTTGTTTTTGTTAGCCCCTAACATTTATGTCCACTCAATTTGAAGTGGTTTGCATGGACAACATCAAGTTTGTTTTATACAATAGCCCTCAATAAGCACTAATGCATAGGACTACTTTTAATAAGTCTGAATGGAAAATTCAGGAGTTATAAATTAGAGGTTAGAGTTGAACTTCTGGAAGCTAAACAGAGAGGTTTGCAAATATTATAATTTCTCTGAGAGGACTCGTAGAAGTTAGTAATAATATGGAGCGTATCTGCAGAGCTTGTTAGTTTCATGAGAAGTAGATCATGGAACCTACAAGCCCGACTACTGTAGTTAGCATAGCTCACAAGTTCCATGAAAAACTGGACAGTTGTACAATGGCCAAGCACCCTTTAGCTCTCCCTATTGCCACACTGGCCTTCATTAGCTTTCCTGCAAAACAGCTTGGGGAAGGAGACCGGCAAACCTCTTTGCCCTAGATCAGCCTGTCAAGCAGTCACTTTGCTCCTGACTCATCCTTCTCTTAGATTAGAATTAGGTTCCTTCTCTCCAAAGAGTCCTTATATTGGCTATCCCCAATTTAACAATCTCCTTAATTAAATATGAGAGACAGATTCTCGCCTCCAGTTCAGGACACTTCGGGTTGTTCAGGTGGCCCAAACTATCTAACTGAAAATTCCCCCAGCCTAGGACAGCATTCAGCTGGTGTAAAGCTGGCATAGCAAGATGTTATGCCAATCACTCACTGTTACCCATCCTGGCATTAAAGACATGTTGGGGAGGGTAGACAGCATGTACACTCTGCCAATTCTCTGTATTGTCCATTGCGGACCACAGCCAGCCAATGTAAAATAGAGCAGTTTAAGAAGCTGAAATGCTGCTCTAATTTATTCTGGGGTATGGGCTGAAGCTGATTCAGGTTGCGACTCAGAAAACTGTAACCAGCTCCCTGGCATAGAGTGGATCTTGATGTAGGAGATAATCTGATTCAAAGTTTATTGGCACAGCTCGAAAAGTAGAGAAAACAAAAGGTAATTGGAAACATTCATCTAGTTGGATGCTATGAAAGAACAGCTACATGGGTTCAACTCAAAGAAATATTACCTATAAAATGTTGTTAAAACATCTCTCTTAGAACAAGGCCTCTCCCTCTATCAAAAAACCGCCTCTTGCAGTCTAAGACTAGGTCTACACTACGGGGGGGGGAGGGGGGTCGACCGAAGATACGCAACTTCAGCTACGCGAATAGCGTAGCTGAAGTTGCGTATTTTAGGTCGACTTACCTGGCTGTGACGACGGCGGCGACTCGACCGCTGCCGCTCCCCCGTCGACTCCGCTTCCGCCTCTTGCTGCAGTGGATTTCCGGAGTTGACGGCAGAGTGATTGGGGATCGATTTTATCGCGTCTACACTAGACGCGGTAAATCGATCCCCGATAGATCGATGTGCCCTTACTGTTGCTTTAATCAAGCTATCTTATATCTGTTTGCTAGACTGATGGGTACACATCCAGGATGTCGCAAGTGTATCACTGCCAAGCATGTAGATGCAGCTCATGGTTGTTGGCAGTTACAGTGTCTATTAACATGCTGTCATTACATCACCCTAGGCCAAACCCAAGCTAATAAATACTGGCTTGAGTCCATTTAATATAATTCCTATATTAGAGGCCCCAGCCTCCTCCTACTGTATCAGCCCATAGATACCAAAATACTTTAAACAGCTTTCTTCCTTTTCCAGCACCTATCCCATTTTAAAGCTTTGACCAAACTCATCGAAAAGTGCTAAAAACACATTTGTTTTCTTTTAAAAGTTGACAAAATTATGAATTCAGCTGTCTTCTATTATTTCCATAATTCTTGATGATTTTGTTGCAATGAAAAACCCCCTTCATCAGTTACAATTTGACATAAAAAGTTGGATTTCAAAGCTACATGCTGGAAGACAAGGATGGAATACAGTTTTACACTCCATCAGCCACTTTTCAGCTTTCTCTTGTTCTATGCTCGACCTATGATTTTGGAATCCCTCATGCTGGCTAAGAGAAAAGTTCCATAGCTTCTCTGAATTGTTTTCCAAATTTATCTTTGTGTGATTCCAATTTTGTTGTTAATTAGACCAGATTTCCACTGCAACAGCCATCATCAGCCTAATCTGCCAAGTCCCTCCTTTGTTATGTAAAATGTATGCTATGATTGATTAAATCCTCCTTATGCTCAGTACAAATTTCAGTATACTGATCATCATTTGATTAAAATAAATCTAGAGACAATTTTTCCGAAAGTTTCACCGAGTGTCATTGGGAAGCTGGGGCATCAATCCTTTTAATATGGTGACTGAAGATTTTTTTTTTAAACTCTCACAATGTTTGCTAGGACTGTGTTAGGTTAACCTTTCTTAACAAGGTTTCAATGGTGAGCTAAACATCCCAGCTAAACGTGTGAATATGTGAAAGGCTTAGGGCTCATCTTTTTCATTCATTTTTTCATTTTTTAATTGTCTCAGCAAGTGACATTAGGCTTCTGTCATAATTTTCTCTGAATGGCATCTTCTACAACTTGGACACAATATTTGGTTGTTTTCTTTTCAGATGTAGAATGAGTTGTATTAAGCAGGAACACATTTTTCCATATGTAGATGCTTGTAACCATTATCTGGTCACTTCTCAAATTCAACCCATAATCTTGCATCAAAGTCAATATTAATTCTTTTAGTTCTTCCTTTAACTTCCCCTCTCTTTCTGTACTTGCAACATCTAGTAGTAGACCTGTGACTGTAAAGCTGTCTGAAGGAGTCTGTTGTGATGAATCTAAGCAGTAATAGTATGAGGAATCTGCTAATGGTCAATCTTTGACTGCTTTTTCCATGATGGCAGATGTAGGTCAAGAGGATAGGAAGTTAGGAGGAGTGGATCACAAAAGCAGGGAGTCTGGGCTCCTAAGTGGATTGTGATATTGAAGGCAATTGGTAGAGTGTGTACTGGGACCCAGCAAGGTGTTAAGGCCATTGCATCCTTAGCAACTCAGGAACCTACTATGCTTGCCCAAGCCAAGGTGCACAAGGGCTGGTGTCCCAGAGCCCTGCAGGGACCTATAAAGGGGCAGTATTGACAATGCATATCCAGGGCAAAATGCTCCACTCATTTATTTAGAGCGTTCATTGTACTTCATTGACAATTGCATTGTTAGCATAAAAAAAAATCTCAAAACCTTCTTACATTCAAGACTATGCTTTTCAGAGTTTTTTAACAGCATAATCTGTATGATCTTTACCATTTTGGGGACGTAACATGATTTAGCATCGTGGCTATGTTGGGATGGGTTAGAACGCAAAACAACTACCTAGTGAATTTAATATTGTGAAGAATGAAGAGTATATAGAAGCATGTTATCAAATGCCCTTCCCACAATGAATTACAAACGTGTAAACATGTCTTACACTTATTCACCAATGTCACTTCTCCAGTGTGGAGAAAACCTGAGGAGAAACAGCAGCAGCCCAAGTCCACTGGAGTCTGTTGCTGCTCCCCAGATTTCTCAATGGATGAAGAGGATCAGAGCAAATCTGCATTTGCACTCCCAGTTACAAAGATGTGTAATGGATCAGCTGCTGCTTAGGGAAGTGAAGGGAAGCATCTAGTGTGTTGCTGAGCAGACAGGGAAAAGAAAAGACCTGCTTCTTTCCAGTGGGATTTAGGGATCAGCAGAAGCAGGCCCTCTGTTTCTCCTCTTCTTTAATTAAAACTACAGAGAAGATGAGTTGCTTATATGAACTTCAGAAGGCAATAAAGTCCAGTCTACCTGGTTCAACTCTGGACTTTAAGAAATCCGCAAACTATGTTCATAAGATGGGTCAGTTCAGCTCCAGATTTCAAAATATCCATACTAGAAATGCAGAGATTCTGAAATCTGTAAATTCCATCAAAATGTACAAGTTACATTAAAACCTTGTGGAGTTCTCACAGCTTCAAATATTCATAGCAAATAATTCCAATATTAATCTCCCATCCTTCAAAGAAGCCTTCAATGGCAATACAAATCCTTGGTGAGGACAGAATAAAATGAAAGCCCAGTCCTTCAAGCCCTCATAAACAGGATAGTTTTTTATTAACACATATCTCATTAAAATAAATGAGACTAGTCATGTAAACAAAGATTATCCATGCCAGCCTGGGTTTGCCAGCTGCAGCTTCACATTTGGAGTTTCTAGGCAAAGTGGTGGTTGAGTTATGACATTTTCAAGAAAGAAAATCAAAGTAAGTTAGGCTTGTCTAACATTAAAATAGTTTTCAAACTCATGTTTCCAAAATGCCTTGTTTGAGTTACCTCAAATTTTACTAAATCCATAAATAAATAATCCTTACTGGCAGGAAACCATATGGAACATTTTGGGCAGAAATGAGTGTGTATGAGGAAAGTAGAAAGTGGTCACGTAGAAATTTATAATGAATAGATAGTTACAAACTATGGAGTCAGTACTGCAGCTCCCTATAATATGAAATTAAACACAGACAATTTATTGACAATATGATAATTATCAGTGATTGGAACTTAAACAAAACCTAGGAAAATCCTTTTTAAAAAATGTCTCAGTTAAGCTGTAACTAAAATTCTACATTTATGTAACAAAGATTTTAAAAAATCTCTTTGGTTGTGGTTTGGAAATCTAATCTAACTTTCAACCATGGCCCACAGACTTCCAGTTTCCCAGTGAAAACTTCATGTACTGACCTATATACTGTGAACCTACCCATTTCTTATTCTTATGAGCAAGAAGCCTAAACCCTCTCAGGACGCTTCATGTAGCCACATATGGGACTACACAGCAACCTACATCAGTCAGTGACACATTTGTCAGTTTATTTTTTGTTTGTTTTTTCATAACTGTATCAAGCAATTCTCTAGTACGTATTTTGCAACAATTGTGGTTTGCATTAACCTCATTTTAGTCAATTTCATAATCAAATTTCAGGATGCACTATCCACCATTAAAGGAAACTCAATTATACTAGTACAAAACTCCTCTGGAATAAACTCTAATAACCACAAACTGAAAATTATTTTGTTTTACACTGATCAACTTTTTTACATTTTCTTTTAAACAGGAACAAGAAATGCATTGGATCCCGTAAGAAACAGTGAACTGAAGAAACCTTCTTGAATCTCAAGGAGCCTATAATTTCCAAAGAAATCTTGACTGGTTTAAAAACTGTTCAGAACTGCAATTGGTTTCTGCCATTAAAATAGTTGCTTAAGGTGAATAAATTATGGACATAACTATATTTAAGACTTTAATCTTAAAGGATCACATTTCCTCAACACAGTCTATTGAACAAACAACACAAAAGGATGCCACCCAGCACAACAGCTTCAGGGGTTGGGGCAATAATTGCAGAATGTAATCACACATCAGCATGTTTAGTTGACCCTGTTGCTGCAAATTTCAGAGCAGAAAGTCCAAGGAAAATGTTTAGCTCCTCCTTGAGCTGAAATAAAACAGTGCAATTAGTCAGACTGATCTTGGGAGATGCATGTAGGCTGATATGAACATCTAGGTAAATTAAAACTGTTAAAACTGAATGATCTCTGACTTGTTAAAGAACATGTGTCGCTTACTCTGAAGAAAAAAAATAGGAAAAAGGCTCATAGAAAATTAAATTGCGCCAGGAAAAAAAAAATCAAACTCCCCCAAGGTACAGGAAGTGAGATACTTTATTACTATACATTGATCTGTCAATGCCACTTAAGGAAAGTCTGAGCAATCAAGGTGTAGCAAACACAGTGTTGTTACAGATATCTATACAATGTTGAAATTAGTCAAGTTCAAAAGTTCAGCAGTGAGTGGCTGCAGGGACAGCTGCCACCACACCCCTTTCTGCTGTCAGCATGTGAGAGGAGTCCAGGCTTGGAAACAAGGCTGAAATTGACCATGTGCCAAGAAGGAGAGTTGAGCAAGAAAAACCCACAATAACGTTCAACCTTAAACCACAAAGGAAAAAAAGGAAAAAGGGACGGGGGGAGAAGAGGAAGGCGAAGGGGTCGCTAACTGTACTGCTGAGCTGGGAGAGAGAGAGAGAGAGTGTGTGTGGTGGGGGGAGGACGTTAGCCAGGTCCAGCCTCTGCTAGAGCCATGGAGAACTCAGTCCTATCCTGTGTCCTTTATCCAGGTGATGGGAATGTCAGTGAGGCAAAGACCTGTCCAAAAAGGCTCTGCGGAGAAGCGGAGCAGCAGCTAGGGCCCCCGGCAAAAGCTCTGGGGGAAGCAGAGCGCAGCAACGGCAGCCAGCAGCAGCCCGGCTCCATGGAAGGGAGCGCATCAGCGGGGGAAGAGGAGAGCGGGGGTGGGGAAAGCGCCGCGCTCCCTTTGCAAGCCCCCTGCGGTTTCAGCTCCTCCTTGTGCTTCAGCTCGCCCGGGGCGGGGGACAAAGCCCCGCAGCAGGATCCCGGAGCAGCCTCCTCCTGCAGCCGGGTGGTGAAGAACCAGTGGGAGATTAACAACACGGCGTCTGAGGAGGAGGGGGAGGCGGGAGGAGCCGACATTGCCCAGCCGCCGCCTGGCACTTACTGTCCCCAGGCTGGAGCACAGCCCAGCAGCCCGCAGCAGCCGGTCTCGGAGGAGCCGGACCTGGTGATCGAAGTGTCCGGCCGGCGGATCCGAGCCCACAAGTCGGTGCTGGCGGCCAAAAGCGACTATTTCCGTGCACGCTCGTCCCGGGACATCCTGCGGGTGAAGGGGGTTAGCTACGGGGCTCTGCGCCTGCTCATCGACTACGTCTACACGGCCCGCATGGGCGAGGTGCGCCATGACAACCTGGCCGAGGTGGTGAGCGGCGCCCGCGTGCTGCAGATGCCCTGCGCCCTGCACTGCGCAGCTGAGGCCATGCGGGCCCAGCTGCGCCTCGACAACTGCTACCAGCTGCTGTGCCTGGCCAAGAAGCAGCGGCTGGCGGAGCTGCGGGAGGCCACCTACCGCTTCATGAGCGACCACTACCTGCAGGTGTTGCGGGAGCCCGCTGTCTACGGGCGCCTGAGCGGCGCGGAGCGGGACCTCATCCTGCAGCGCCGCCTGGAGGCCGGCAAGCGGTGCCTGCTGGTGGCCGAGGTCAGCGATGCCTTCGAGAGGCTGAGCGCGGGCAGCAGGCCGCAGAGCCGGGAGAGCAGCCGGCCGCAGAGCCCCTCCTCCGTGGTGTCGCTGGAGGAGAGCAGCTACCTGATCTACTGCTACCAGGAGGCAGCCAAGGAGTGGAGGGTGCTGACCCGCCTCCCTGAGGAGGCCAACGCCAAGGGCTGCGCCATGTGCGTCCTCTACAACTACCTCTTCTTGGCTGGGGGCATCGCGGCGGCGCCGGGCGAGCAGCGCGCGCGCCTCTCCGACAAGGTCTTCTGCTACAACCCACTCACCGACACGTGGAGCCAGGTGCGGCCGCTGGGCCAGCCCCGCTCACAGCTCAAGCTGCTGGCCTTGGATGGCTACCTCTATGCTGTGGGGGGCGAATGCCTCTTCACGGTGGAGAGGTATGACCCCCGGGCCGACCGCTGGAGCCCGGTGGCGCCGCTGCTCAAGGGCGCCTTTGCCGTGGCGCATGAAGCCACCACCTGCAACGGGGAGATCTACGTGTCGGGTGGCTCCCTCTTCTACCGCCTGCTCAAGTACGACCCCCGGCGGGACGAGTGGCAGGAGTGCCCCTACAACAGTAGCCGCCGCCGCTCCGCTGACATGGTGGCCTTCAAGAGCTTCATCTACCGCTTCGACCTGAGCGGCAGCCGCGGCGAACAGGGCCAGGCCGGCGGGGTCGAGGTCTTCCGCTACAACACCGTGGCCAAGCGCTGGAGCCAGTGCGCCTCCCTGAGGCCCAGCAGCGGCCCCCTGCAGCCCTTCCGCTGCGCCGCCCTGGGCAGCACCATCTACTGTGTCAACCGGGCCGGCACCCTACGCTTCAACCTGGCCCAGGACGGTGAGGTGGAGGCTGACGGGGGGCTGCCAGGCAGCTTCGATGCGGAGCTGCTCAAGGCCCCCTTCGAGGCCAAAGGTGTCCTCCTGCCCTTCGTGCTCACCCTGCCGGAGAAGCCAGACAAAGCTGGGGAGCCAGAGAGCCCCCTGGTGCTCTGAGTGGGCCTGGCGTGAGGGCAGCCAGATCAACTACGGGAAGGGGCTGCGATTGGTTTCTGCATTGCGCCACCATCAGCTGGTCTGGGGCCCCTCCACCACTGCATGGCAAACATCTAGCCAGGGGCCTACTCCAGCTGGCAGGATTAGAGGGAGCTGAGCCTGCCCCTAGCTCAGCGGCCTGCCCGACAGCCACAGCCCCTGACTAGGGGCATCTTCAGAAGGTATGCATGAATTAGAGGGCTGGTGTGCCCCTCTTGAAATGTTGATCTAGGGCCGCTGCTGGTTATAACCACTCTAATCTTTACTTTGCTTCATGCGGGAAGAATTCACTCCTTGGCGCTGGTGAGCAGCCAAGCAAATTAAAGAAAAGCTGCTAAAATAGGATAATCTTTGGGATAATGTGGGCCAGTTCCCAATCTGGAGAAGACCTTTCCTCCTGGAGTTATATAAATCCCTGAAAACAGAAGCTTATAATGGAATATTTAATAATAGTGTTGCTCTTGTATATATACACAAGAGGGGCTGCTTCTTCTGCCGTTCATTTTCTTTTCTTTTTTGGATATCAGTTGTGAATACTGCTGGCTACATAAAGGAATTCAGTTTACTTTTGATGCTAAACTCAACAGTGCATATGTTAGAAAAGTGTAAGGAGATCATCTGAATTGCATCCTTTCATTTTTGGTTCAATAGATTCTTTAAGGAAGACATGGCACTGTAGCCCCAAGGATCTGCAACCACAACGAATGATTTAACAGAGACCAGATTTAAAGTTTTTAAGCAACACAAATGCCTGCCACATGTTCATATTTGGAATACAGGGGAAAAGTCAATTTACCATAGCACAGCAGAATTGTGGCTGAAAGAAGTGATAATTTCTGTAAAAGACAATGCTTTACTTTTTTATCAGAAGTTTTAAATTATAGTAAACAGGAAGCAAAGCTGTTCAGTTCATGGCAGATTGACATGACTGTGGATGCCGCTGAGTTTTGGGGAAAACACTTTGTATTTCACTGCTCTTTAATTAACTGCAAATCAATGAAAATGAACCTAAACCAAATGTGAATTCTTTAAAACTGATTGCATTCAGTTTACATATTACATTTTATGTCCAGTAGCCTGTGGTAAGAGACTATTCCAGCATAGAACAAGGCTATCACAGGAGAACAAGAAAAACAAGAGTTTGCTACACAGGCTGATTATACGTATGTACTAGCATAATGTTGAGATTTCCCCATCTTTTAATTGAGAGACTGATTTATTTATTTGAGGTAAATGAGTGTTGTAATTAATAATTCACTTGTCAATTATAGTTCATACTGATACCATATACTTTTGTTTGGATTCTGAATCTTTTGAGAATAATTGTTTATGGAGCAGCATATAGGGAGGAGAAAAATGATATAATGGGAAGTTGAAGCATACTTTTTATCATGTTGTTCAGAAAAAAAAGTGTAGACCTTCTGGACAGGCATGCTGTATTAAAAAGCGCACTTGCATTTATTTTATACATTTTATATGTAGACATCCAATAGAAGGATACAGCAAATCTGTTTAGCTTTACAGTAATTAATGAGAACCATTTTCTTAAAATAGACCCAGTGTTTTTGCTGTTGTTAATTCAGCCTGGAATTGTCACTTGATTATGGAAAAGAATTGTTTATGAGTATTCAGTATTCTAGAAAGACATAGCAACTTCACGTCAAAGAACTGCAGTAGAAGAATCCTTATGTTTTATTAAAATATTTTATTTTAGCAGGGTACTAACAGTAGAATTCTTATATCTCATTGCTAGTTCTAAAGAAAGGCAGCAGATTCTACCATGAGACATCATTTTGACAGATAGAAGACACGGAGTTTATCTTTATGGTTTATTTGATGTTTTATACAGTTGATCTGATTAAAATACTATTTAGAAACCAGTGGTGCAATCATGAAGCCTTTAGTCAAATTATCTCCCCAATGAAGTCACTGTAAGTGTTGCCTGAACAAGGACTTTATGACTGGACTATATACATGTTAGCCTAGTCAGCATGCTAGTTGGTTGAATGGGATTTAACACTGCAGTCAGAATTTATGTTGTGCATACAAGTGAAAGTTAGATATTGATCTTTTACTTGCCGATACACTTAACAGATTAGTTAATTCCTCAGCTGGACAAATACAATTTTGCATTTTTCTCCTAATTATATTATTGCCTTCTAAGTATAAGAAGAGCTGTGAGGCTAAAGAAAAAAAGAATGATTTTTCATATAATTGTAGCACAGGTAACGCTTACAGTTCAGTAACTGCAAACACTTCTGCATATGCTTAAAGCTAAGCAGTGTGCAAGTATTGCTGGATCAGAGCCTGAACCAGTATAAGGACCAGATGCACATATTGAAATGTCAGTTTTATCTCATAGTACAATTATACAATTGTTTATGTATTTGAATACCTTATCTAGTACAGTATTTATGCTACATTTCTAGTGAGGAAGCTAATCAGGTTGGTAATTTTTTTTCCCTTTGCATTTTAATTTGGTGGTATTTTATGAAAACGTTGCCTGATTAGTTTTGGGAAATCACTGTGACCTTAAATTTATAAAGATATTCCACAAACATCTAGCAAAGATTTGAAATGTACCTTTATGATAATTAAGATATTTGTTGCTGTCTATAACTAGAAAACATATTTGCAAATACACTTTACAACAAAACCAACCAAAAATAAATAAACAAGATTAAATCAAAAGTGCTACAAACACCATGAAGACATTTTCGCTATTTCATTCAGACTAGGAATGATAGTATTGTGCCAAAATGTGCTCTCACTATTTACCCTGTGAAAAACAATCTGGTTTTAATTAGTAGTAGTCAGTCAAATAGAATTTTCTTTATACCCTAGTTGCATAATCACAGCCAGATGATTGATTTTTCTGGTAACGTAAAGACATTTCTAGCTGGTTTCCTATTCTCTGCCCCATGTTTCCTAAGTAGGTCTCCTGTGACTTTTTCCCCATTATATCTTCAGTACTAAATTAAGTTATGAATGTACCAAGTGAAATGAAGATGCAAGCCTTACTAGCAAAGTTAGCAACAGACAGAGAGCCAAGCAATGACATGAGAAAGAACCTTAATTCCTGCAACACTGTTTATAAAACTCCTGTTTAGACCTTGAAACCAATTCAAAGGAATAATTGTCAAAAGAATATCCCTATTTGCTCAACACAAGAATTGCTAAACAATATGGGAATGATGGTAATCGTAGCTGTTTAATGAATAAAACTGTTGTGCAGTAGCTAATGTGAATTCCATGCACAATGAAATCCCTTGTAAATAGCTGATAGAATTTCAACTGCTAAAAGAATAAATTATTTACATGAAAGCTGTACCTCTCCTATGCTGTTTGGTTAGGTATCAAAATGATTGCTCTCAGTACCTTTGGTTATCTATTGTTCATGAGTAGCTTATTGCTTTTCATGCTTTAACAGCATTGATTCCAGTGACTGCTCCACAGATTCTTTCCATTTTGCAAGCACAGAGCTTAAACTCGGCATTGGGTTGATTTGCTTTGTGTCTCTATAGTGACACCTAGCATTTGTTACTTGAACAAACACCAGAAGTTCTATAGTGAGTTACTTTTTTCTTAGTTTGAGTTTTTCTCAATGACATTGATTTTGGTACAGTTATAAAAGCATAAGAAAAGAAGAGAAACTCTTACTTATATCATATCCTAATGGTACCATTAAAGTAACTGTAGTGAGTCATTTAATGAATCTGTCTGTAAGGGATAATATCCTGCCTTTGTTCTGTGCACTGAACTCACAGTGGATTGAAAGGCCTTTTATGTGTGGTGTGATAGCAGAATGTAGACCTAAGTAATTTCTAAGAAAAGTACCTTTTAATCTAAGGCTGGGCAGATCCTGCTGGAGGGTGGTGAAGCATTGGAATGGGTTACCCAGGGAGGTGGTGGAATCTCCATCCTTAGAGGTTTTTAAGGTCAGGCTTGACAAAGCCCTGGCTGGGATGATTTAGTTGGGGATTGGTCCTGCTTTGAGCAGGGGGTTGGACTAGATGACATCCTGAGGTCCCTTCCAACCCTGATATTCTATGGTTCTGTGAATACCGAAAGGTAGGAGACTAGGGTAGTATGTACACCTAGAGGGCCAGATTCTGCTCTCAGTTAAATCAGTGTAAATATGGAATAATTCCACTAATTTACACCAGTACAACTGAGAACAGAATTTGGCCCACAAACTCTTTGAGTCAAATTCTGCCCTCAGAAATGTCCAATCCCACTGATGTCACACCATTCATTTTGGCCTAAGAAAAGTATTGTAGTAGGAGCCACTGGAGTAAATTTACCAGAATTAGGAATCAGTATTCTATTTTGTATTTTAGAGGCTCGCTCAGTTTCACAAGTTACCAGCATTTATCCAGCAGATAGGAGAAAATGTGAATTTGTCTCCTGCTCTATTTATTTTTAACTACCATATATTTAGCCAAAGCAAACAAAATAATGGTTGAGGGAGGATAATGGGGGAGCCAAAAGTAGTATTTTAGCCAGTGTGGAATACATGGCCAGTTGTCTTAAAATATTTTAGTAAACACATTTCCCTATTTATATTTTTTCCGTAACTGGAGCACATTTCAAACAAATACAGTATTTTTCGGTGAGCTAGTTTATTGCAGCAACCTCATGCTTTGCTCTTAAGCATTAATGTTAGTGGTGAATAAACCCTAGACAAATTTGTGAAACTATAAAATGACCACATTGATACTGTCATTTATCACAGACTAACTAATGCAAATGCTTCAGACACTGTGCACAATTCAGGTGAATTACATTTGTAACTGATGTATTTATTAACAGTTCAGTTTTAAATATCTAGGCAAAAATCACTGTAAAGCTTTTTATGTACTCTAATTTATGCTGTAATGGAATAAATACATGCAAAAGCTCCCCTTAGGGCTTTGCAGGTAGTCAGTGTCCTTTCTTTATTCTTTATTAAATTTCTTTATTTTATATATAGTAATCTATATTGTTTACAATAAGTAAACAGTGTTGTGTACATTCTTAACATACAGCAGGGGATTGAAGTTCTAAGTACAGTATAATTGGCACATACATTTTAATGGTATTCATGCTCGTTACAAAAGTTTGAAAAACATGCACTGTGCTTTGAAAACAGTTGCTAGTCCAGCTGAAAGAGCACATTTTCTTTTTGTAAAGTGTTTGTACTACAAGGTTGAAATCCACTTTGCTATTAAAAAACCCAATTAATTGACTGCTGTGTAGGTGCAGGGGTGGTAGGATGGGGAAGTGATATCACCCCCAAACCTGGAGACAAGTTGTGGGGGCTACAGCATGGTTAATTTCTACTTCCTGTTGCTTCCATAAAGAAGCTAAAATACATTAATTAACTGTATCTAAAGTTACAGTTAAGGTTGCCTGAGCATATTCTGATATTATTTAATATGTCAGATTCCTGATAGTTGGCAAATCTAAGGGAGGCATAGGGCCTGATTCTCCACTTACACCAGTTTATTGCCACTCCTTTGACTTCAGTTGAGTTACTGCAGATTGGCACAAGTGTGAGCACCATCAAGCCCCTAGTTCAAATTTACTACTCTGTCTCCAGCTGCTGTTTTTCTTGTGAATAAGTTGGAGTCCAGTTCTTTTGAAGTTAAAACACAGACAGACTGAAAGAGATCTGGGGGCCAAACTCGTAGGCAAGATGAGATGGATTCAAAGTTGGTGTAAATTTAACTCTTCCCCCTGCTACCCTAATGGGCAGACTATATCAATTTAGACCCTTACGTTTACCTAATTAGGGCCAAATTCTGCTGTCAGTTGCACCAGTATAAATATGGAATAACTCAACTGTCCTCACACACACCTTACCACTGTGCAGTTTGCCTTTTCCCTTGCTCCTTGCATTGAATTTGGCCCACTGTTTGCAAGTGTGTTTCATCTGGTGTAACTCACTGAGAGGCCAGAAGAGAAGAATGCAGCAAGAAAAGCACTTAACTGGATAGGGTAAGAATATGTAAGGTTCAGTGGACACCTTCCCCTCCTCCCCTGCAGTTTAAATGTACACCATTTCCAATCCCCTGAGCATATAAATTCCTAGATTTCCACTCACACATCCTGTGTGGGTTTAAATAAGTCTGTTGGAGCCTAATTAGGTATCAGGGACTATAGTGCTGACATCAAGCCTCATCCTAGGAGATGTGCATGCAAATTACATTGAGTTTAGTGAAAATTGTGTTCACCCATCTCCCTGGATGATTAGGCCCATAGGGTAAAATTTCAGCTGTGTCTACAGCAAATTAGTGATGACTGGCTCCAAACATAGTTTGTATCCACAGACAACATGCTTAATTCTCATATGAGAAAAGTAAAAGCACTGAAGCTACCTGTTACAGCACAAAGGCTATATAGATTAGGGTTTCAAAGTCCTCCTTATTTGGGGGTACGTTCTCTGTGGTATCAAGCACAGTATACTTTTTCAGTCCCCCTCAAATGTTTGGCCTCTATGCTTTCACTGCTTGATGTGACCTTGAGTATCTCAAAGGTTTCCTTGTAAATACACCTGTGTGCCTATGTAATACCGACAGACCCTGGTCATTGGTGAGCAGGATCAAACCTGGGACCTCTGAAGCTTAATACATGATCCTCTACTGGTTGAGCTAAAAGCCATATGGCCCTTAGTGAAGGCTGTAGAGCAGGGATCGGCAACCTTTGGCATGCGGCCCGCCAGGGTAAGCACCCTGATGGGCCGGGCCAGTTTGTTTACCTGCCGCGTCTGCAAGGTCGGCCGATCACGGCTCCCACTGGCTGCGGTTCGCCGCTCCAGGCCAATGGGGGTGGCGGCCACCACATCCCTCAGCCTGCGCTGCTTCCCGCCGTCCCCATTGGCCTGGAACAGCAAACCGCGGCCAGTGGGAGCCGCGATCAGCCGGACCTGCGGATGCGGCAGGTAAACAAACCGGCCCGGCCCGCCAGGGTGCTTACCCTGGCGGGCTGCGTGCCAAAGGTTGCTGATCCCTGCTGTAGAGCAGACTCATTAATCTCTAAGTGGTCTTAGTGCCACTGATGGGACAGAGCACCGCACCCAGGAGGTGTGTGGGTTACACCTATAGTGTGTGCTTCTTTGTAGTCGCTTCAAGAGAGAGAAACTTTGCTAAGGGCTTGGCTACACTTGCAAGTTACAGCACAATAAAGGAGCCCCGCACACCCTAGCTCACTCCCCGTCCACACTAGCAAGGCACGTAGAGCGCTCTGTCTCCATAGCTACAGCGCTGCTGGTACTCCACCTCGGCGAGAGGAATAACGTTTGCTGCGCCTTGGCTACAACGCACAGGCGTCAGTATGAACGAGATGTTGGGTTACTGCGCTCTGATCGGCTTGTGGAAATGTCCCATAATCCCCTTAAGTCAAGTGGCCACTCTTGTCATTGTTTTGAACTCCAGTAGGAATGCGGAAATGCCCTTTCAAAGCTCCGTTTTTGACAGCCAGCATGCAACCCATTAGTGTGGAATGCTGTGTGTGAGATAGAGAGGCGGGGGGGGAGGGGGAGGAGGGGTCTGCTGCTGTCTGAACTTACAAGACAGCATGCTGACATGCTCTCAGCCCCCCAAAACCCCACTCTCTCTCCCCCCACATACAACACACTCCCTGTCACACTCCACCCCCTGCCCCATTTGAAAAGCACATTTCAGTCACTTGCATGCTGGGATAGATGCCCATAATGTACCGCTCCCAGTGCCGCTGCAAGTGCTGCAAATGTGGCCACGCTAGTGCACAAGCAGCTGTCAGTGTGGACAGACTGCAGCGCTTTCCCTACTGTGTTCTCCGAAGGCGGGTTTAACTCACAGCGCTCTACATCTGCAAGTGTAGCCATGCCCTTAGAACCCAAATAAGAGGATGTTGATCAGCTTCTTGGCTACAAGTGAAGTAAATTATTACTTATTTCTGACTGCTCTGGGCACATGTCAAGCATATAAGAAGACACAATCCTTTCCCCAAGGAGTTTATAATCTAAGGAGAGACAAAAAGCCTAGTGCGTGGGGAGAAAGGGAGCAACATATTATTATTCTTGATTATTTATTTTGTATTGTGATAAGGTCTACAAGGACCCCATTGTGGTAGGTGCTCTATAAGCACAGAAGTAAAAGGTGGTCCCAACGAGTTTACAGTCTAGTTAATCTGTTGTGTTTACAAATGCATATTATAAACAGGACATGACAATTATATCCATATTAGTCTGTAAGCATGACACTGTCAGCTTGCAGGTTTCTTATAGGAATCATCGAACTGGAAGGGACCTCGAGAGGTCATTTAGTCCAGTCCCCTGCATCCGTGGCAGGACTAATTATCTAGACCATTCCTGACAGGTGTTTGTCTAACCTGCTCTTAAAAGTCTCCAATGATGGAGATTCCACAACCTCCCTAGGCAATTTATTTCAGTGCTTAACTACGCTGACAGGAAGTTTTTCTAATGTCTAATCATGATAGACTAAAAGGTTTGTACAGTCTAGCACATTGTGGATGGCTACCAGAAACAGTTATTAATATTCTTAGCTTTTCAGAGGAGGATGAAGTAGGTGTGGCTCAGAAGTGACACCTGCTTGCCAGTTAGGAGTGGAATTACAACCTATGGAAGATGCTGAGTTTTAAGTTCATCAAGGTGGTTGTGGTGACAAACAGGCCATGGAAAGGAGGGGGGAAATATATATGTATAATGTTCTTACATCCACCTTCTCCCCATGCAAAAGTTTGCCCTTTGAGTGTGCTAACAGCTACAATTCTGAATGTAGTACCCTAATGGGCTGGCATACCCAGAGATATTTTTAAGATGACGTTTGTCTTTTCCTTTGCAGGTTAGATTATATTTCTGTTTCTGCACAATTCTTTGAGTAGGTCACTGGGAAGGTGAAAGGACTCTGCTGACTCAGTAACATCCTTCAATCACCATAAGAATCCAGTGACTTTCCTTTTCTGCCAGGGACTTCCTCTTTCCCTCGCCTGTTTATACTCTTTTGTTTTGCAGAAAAGAAAGAAAAGGAATATATGCTAACCTACAAACAACAACAAAACTTTCTAGATGAGATAAAGAAGAGAATTGGTGTATCTTGTCCTCCAGCAGAAGGGTATGCTAAATAAAAACAGGGGCTGTTTACTGTGCTTGCTAGAAAAAAGCATTAAAGGAAATAAAATTGATCATAGTGCAGACTCAGGGCAGTGTCAACTAATATTTTTTTTGATGATGCTATTTAGTGAACCCATGCTTTTATTCATTAAAAAATGTGGTCACCGAGGGCTTTGCAGCGAGGGGCAAGATAACCACAGGTTGGCTGCAGCGACTATGCAGGAAGCTACTGGGGAGGGGAGGAAGGAAGGAAGAACACATGCTCTCATACTATTAGATTCTTTCCCACACACTTTAGAAAGCATTATCTCACTGTTCAAGAGCTTAGTCCGTAGCAGCAGATTATCTATCTGCTCCGGATTTGATTCCCTTTAGCTTTGCAGCCATTTGCACATTTGAAAAGTAAGTGCAAAATGTGCAAGTGGAAAATTCTGTTCTGGTAGTGTTTTACACCCAATCTGTACAGGTCACAGGTCAATGACTATTCCAGGTACAGGGGTGGATCAGATATCCCACCCAACCCTCTCTCCCTGATAGAGGAAGAAGGGGAATTGTTTGCTTAGAATTAGAGACACTGAATCTCACATTCAAAACCTCCTGAACTTCGGGAGGAGCGGCTATGACAATGAATTTCACAGCTGCCTCCTATCTTTGTCATGGACCACACCAAGACTCTAAGTCCAAACAAATCTGAACATTGTTTATGTGAGGTAGTGAAGGAATGGAGAAGGGTGACAGAGAGAGATCTAAATTTTTCAGCTTGAGGACATCTATAGTTACAATGCATGTTTTATCATACAGGCCCATTGAAGTCAGTGGAGCTATGCCAATTTACACCAGCTGAGGCTCAGGAATTTTTGTCTTGTGTTCATTGTTTAAATAATGGTGGCAATTATGCTAGGTCAATAAACAGTACATGAACATAAGAACATAAGAACACAAGAAAGGCCGTACCGGGTCAGACCAAAGGTCCATCTAGCCCAGTATCCTGTCTACCGACAGTGGCCAATGCCAGGTGCCTCAGAGGGAGTGAACCTAACAGGCAATGATTAAGTGATCTCTCTCCTGCCATCCATCTCCTCCCTCTGACAAACAGAGGCTAGGGACACCATTCCTTACCCGTTCTGGCTAATAGCCATTAATGGACTTAACCACCATGAATTTATCCAGTTCTCTTTTAAACTCTGTTATAGTCCTAGCCTTCACAACCTCCTCAGGTAAGGAGTTCCACAAGTTGACTGTGCGCTGCGTGAAGAAGAACTTCCTTTTATTTGTTTTAAACCTGCTGCCTATTGATTTCATTTGATGACCCCTAGTTCTTGTATTATGGGAATAAGTAAATAACTTTTCCTTATCCACTTTCTCCACATCACTCATGATTTTATATACCTCTATCATATCCTCCCTTAGTCTCCTCTTTTCCAAGCTGAAGAGTCCTAGCCTCTTTAATCTCTCCTCATATGGGACCTGTTCCAAACCCTTAATCATTTTAGTTGCCCTTTTCTGAACCTTTTCTAGTGCCAGTATATCTTTTTTGAGATGAGGAGACCACATCTGTACGCAGTATTCAAGATGTGGGTGTACCATCGATTTATATAAGGGCAATAATATATTCTCAGTCTTATTCTCTATCCCCTTTTTAATGATTCTTAACATCCTGTTTGCTTTTTTGACCGCCTCTGCACACTGCGGGGACATTTTCAGAGAAATACACATTGTAAGTGAGACCCCTATAAAATATCATTTAAAATTCTGAAAACCCTGCAGAGTCATTTCACCAGGAGACACCATGGAAGTGGAATGGTGCTTTATACAAATCCAGACAATCTCATTCAAAAGAAAAATTTCACATCTTCCTGTGAATTGGTCATGCAGTTCTCAGAGGCTCTTGTCTATTTTTTAATTAAACTGTGAGGTCTGAGTCAGCATTTAACTATAATCCATTCTAGAAGTGCTGTGCTTGAATTCCTGCCTCACTTCCATGTCTCCTTCCAAAGCAGTTAAAGTTGTCAGGGTTATCCTGGCTCTTCACGTCAAGGTGCCACTGGGAAAAGACCTTCTCAATTTAAGTACGCCCTACCTGAGGAGATTTGCTTGAGTTCATCTGTTGCTGCCTTCACAGCTCTTTCTGTTCAGCTCAGTACATCTTTGACTAGTTATGCCCACACTTTGTTGTTTTTCTTGGAAAACTTGCCCCAAACTCTCAGGCCTTAGTGCTAGTTTACCTTGCATAGAGAGGTATACAGAGATCCAGACACACAGAGACCACAGAGCACTTATTTCACACGTCTTGGCTGACATCAATCATAGAATCATAGATGATTAGGGTTGGAAGAGACCTCAGGAGGTCAGCTAGTCCAACCCTCTGCTCAAAGCAGGACTAACACCAACTAAATCATCCCAACCAGGGCTTTGTCAAGCTGGGCCTTAAAAACCTCTAAGGATGGAGATTCCACTACCTCCCTAGGTAACCCATTCCAGTGCTTCACCACTCTCCTAGTGAAATAGTGTTTCCTATTATCCAACCTAGACCTCCCCCACAGCAACTTGAGACCATTGCTCCTTGTTCTGTCATCTGCCACCACTGAGGACAGCCGAGCTCCATCCTCTTTGGAATCCCCCTTCAGGTAGTTGAAGGCTGCTATCAAATCCCCCCTCACTCTTCTCTTATGCAGACTAAACAAGCCCAGTTCCCTCAGCCTCTCCGCATAAGTCATGTGCCCCATTTTCGTTGACCTCCGCTGGACTCTCTCCAGTTTGTCCACACCACTTCTGTAGTGGGGGGACCAAAACTGGATGCAATACTCCAGGTGTGGCCTCACCAGTGTCGAATAGAGGGAAATAATCACTTCCCTCGATCTGCTGGCAATGCTCCTACTAATATAGCCCAATATGCCGTTGGCCTTCTTGGCAACAAGAGCACACTGCTGATTCATATCCAGCTTCTCGTCCACTGTAATCCCCAGGTCCTTTTCTGCAGAACTGCTGCTTAGCCAGTCGGTCCCCAGCCTGTAGAGGTGCATGGGATTCTTTCTTCCTAAGTGCAGGACTCTGCACTTGTCTTTGTTGAACCTCATCAGATTTCTTTTGGCCCAATCCTCCAATTTGTCTAGGTCACTCTGGACCCTATCCCTACCCTCCAGTGTATCTACCTCTCCCCCCAGCTTAGTATCATCTGCGAACTTGCTGAGGGTGCAATTAATTCCATCATCCAGATCATTAATAAAGATGTTGAACAAAACCGGCCCCAGGACCGACCCCTGGGGCATTCCACTTGATACCGCTGCCAACTAGACATCGAGCTGTTGATCACTACCTGTTGAGCCCAACAATCTAATCAGCTTTCTCTCCACCTTATACTTTTTTAACTTGCTGGGAAGAATACTGTGGGAGACCATATCAAAAGCTTTGCTAAAGTCAAGATATATCACATCCACTGCTTTCTCCATATCCACAGAGCCAGTTATCTCATCATAGAAGGCAATCAGGTTTGTCAGGCATGACTTGCTCTTGGTGAATCCATGTTGACTGTTCCTGATCACCTTCCTCTCCTCCAGGGATCTGTTACATTGGTAAGAGTCTATGCCATGTCAACAGCAGCTTTCCTTATCATGGATCTGAAAGAAAACATATAAGGCCATATTATTCCCTTTATTGGCATTACCCATCTTGGAGAATGGCAAATCTGTGAGGTTCTCCTGGCATCATTTGTCCCTCAGACCTGAGATCTGAAGAGGTAGAGGGTTCTCTGTGCCTCCATACTGACTCCCAGCTTCCGCTCGTCCCCTCCAACTTCTTGACAATGCAACTTCTGTGGAGAGGGAACCAGGTAATGCTAACACACACATAAAACCTGGAAATAACCCAGGGGGTTTCTGGGAGTATACTTTATGCCCATGGCTTTGTTTCCTCTAGCCATTCAGCCTGTACTCACAGAGGGCTTAGAAGGGTTTGGGGGAAAAGCAGAAGAATGAAGCTGAGTTGGCACTCTCTCTCTTTTTCCTTGGGCTGGGTTATGCTGCATACACTTGAAGAAGAAGACATGGCATATAATTTTTAGTATGAATGTTCATTTTCTGTTAAATACCTACCTTTTACAGTCCTTTTGCAACACCCAGTGTCCGACACAGCTGTAGAGGTACCTATACTTCCATATAACTCACACAGCCAAATGTATTAAACAAACTATATGCCTATGAAGGGTTCTTTAAAGACCACAAATAGTCAGGACCTCGGTTGTATCCCTTCTAAAAAAACCTCTGATAGCCTTATAACCTTGATATGTGTTTTTTGGAACCATCCTGTGGCTGCTACTCTGCATCCTGTAAAAGTTACTGGAGTTAAAAACCTGATATATAACTCTACAGGATGGTTTAAAAAATAAGCCAGCAGCCAGCCAACCCGCTATTCTTTATTACATTCAATGGGCCAGTTTCCCAGCTGGTAAATCAGAATAGCTCCACTGAAGTCGGTGGATTCAGCCCTAAAAATTGTTTAGAATGTTTTCCACACAAAGCTGTTGAAAAAACACAGAACCATATTGGATGGGATCTGAGTTACTACAGAGAATTCTTTCCTGGGTGTCTGGCTGGTGAGTCTTGCCCACATGCTCAGGGTTTAACTGATCGCCATATTTGGGGTCGGGAAGGAATTTTCATCCAGGGCAGATTGGCAGAGCCCCTGGGAGTTTTCTCCTTCTTCTGCAGCGTGGGGCACGGATCACTTGCTGGAGGATTCTCTGCACCTTGAAGTCTTTAAACCACAATTTGAGGACTTCAATGGCTCAGACACAGGTTAGGGGTTTATTATAGGAGTGGGTGGGTGAGATTCTGTAGCCTGCGTTGTGCAGGAGGTCAGACTAGATGATCAAAATGGTCCCTTCTGACCTTAAAGTCTATGAGTCTATGAGTCTGTAGGACGTCTCAGAAAGATAATCTGAGAGCTGTTGTCTCTAGCAGCCCCTCTCGCCATGCTGGGGCACTGGTTCAATACTGAACCCAGAAGAAAGATGGGCATCTCATGAATCCCCATCACTGCTGTCTCATTGAAAGACTGACCCAGCTAAGCTGTTGATACCTGATGCAATCTCAGTGCAAAATGGGATGGGTGCTTGGCTCAAGGTTGCTATAAATTCATGAGATTACAACTTTTAAGGGATGGGTTTCCTTCTCCTAAATTTAAATCTTATTTCTTAAGGTGTCACTAATATAATAATGTTAAGTCTTGCAATTAGCTTTTATTTAAGTCCATTAAAGGTAGTTTTGATGCCAGATTCTCAGCTGCGTAAATTGAAAATTTATACCAGCTGAAGAGCTGCCCCCCTCCCCCCAACTTTAAATGTTCATTATCAACAGCTGCTTCCATGTGGAACAGGAGTTGACATTGTAAAGACAGCCAAAATTTACTACTTAATTTTCTACCCACCCATTCATCCAGGACCCTTCTTTCTGTGTAATTCACAACCACAAGTTGTCTGAAAAAAATATGGTATAAAGTGGGGGGGGGGGACGTGGGGGGAGAGTAGAAAAAAAATCACATTGATTTCTTTTATTATGCCCCATTTTTCAGTTTTTCTCCTGAGTCAGATGGATTATGCAAAAACTGGAGCAACAAATATCCATGCTAAGGTATATTCTTTCAGAAGTTATGCAGCAAACAAGCTATTTTTCTGCTGGGATAGAATATAAGCGATACAGAAAAGAACCTATTGATCCAGGGATGTGATTGTAAACAGTGTTTACCATAGACTCATTAGGCCTTCCATTGACCTAATTCTATTCTCATTTACATATATGTAACAATACAAAATCAGGTAACCGAGGACAGCATTTGGTGCAGTATCTTCAGTTTTGAATTTGTAAACAGAAAAGGCCTCTGGTCCCGATTGTGGTTTTCCTAGTGTATTTTATTGAGGAAACAGAGACCTTATTATTTCCCTCTCACCCTCTCTGCTATATATTTGTCTTCCTCGTTGGCTCCTTTTTGATCTAGGAAAACTGAAGGAGTTCTCCTTGTCAGGTGCAAAGTACAAAGGTTGGTATACAGAGCAGTGATTTATGTCAACATTGGCACATATCAAACAGAAGTGAAATTGTAAGGGGTCCCTGCTCCTCTGGGTTTCTTGCTGCCATTTGAAAAGGACACTATGTATTTTTAAATAAAATAATATATTCCCTACTTTACATGGATGATACACCTCTACCCCAATATAACGTGACCCGATATAACATGAATTCGGATAGAACACGGTAAAGCAGCGCTCCAGGGGGGTTGGGCTGCGCACTCCGGCGGATCAAAGTAAGTTCGATATAACGCGGTTTCACCTATAATGCGGTAAGATTTTTTGGCTCCCGAGGACAGCGTTATATCGGGGTAGAGGTGTAGTTGTGAGGCAAACCTGTAGCCAGACCAGGGCTACTCAATCAGGTGTCATGACTCCCCCCTCCAACAGAGCCTGCAGTGCCTCAGCCCTCAGGCATGCTGCGGCAGCCTATCTGAGCAGGGCCCCGGTCAGATGACCTCCTGGCATAGGCAAGTTAGTCTGTGTAACAGCACTGCGTGGCCAGGACCCTCCTGCTGCCTTGCACTGTAACAGATTCCCTAGGCCAGTGGTCTCAACCAGGGGTACATGAAGTCATCTAGATTTTTGTCTAGTTTTACAACAAGCTACATAAAAAGCACTAGGGAAATCAGTACAAACTAAAATGTTATACAGATAATGACTTGTTTATACTGCTCTATATACTATACTATACACTGAAATGTAAGTACAATATTTATATTCCAATTGATTTATTTTATAATTATATGGTAAAATGAGAAAGTAAGCCATTTTTCATTAATAGTGTGCTGTGACACTTGTATTTTGATGTCTGATTTGTAAGCAAGTAGGTTTTAAGTGAGGTTTAACGTGGGGGTATGCAAGACAAATTAGACTCCTGAAAGGGTACAGTAGTCTGGAAAGGTTGAGAGCCACTGCCCTACGCTTCCAACCTGCCTTTGATCTGGTTCCCATTCTTGCTCCAGCCTTGCTTGAGCCTTGTTACAGCCCACTTCAGCCTTTTCCATCCCCTACTCTGACCTTGCTCCAGCCCTGCATCTTCTCCTACCCTCAGACTAACTTCAACCTGGCTTTGACCTATGACCTGCAACTGGACTTTGACTATGATACTAATTTGACTTGCCTACAGACTCTCACTTCAGTTCTGACTCACAGCTGTCCCTGGACTCCGGTTTTAGCATTGCATTGGCCCAGTCCTGATTCTATGTCTAGCTTCGACCACTGCTCAAACCACCAGGCCTGACAGCCTGAACCAGAGCCTGACAATAGTACTCAATTATTCAAGAGCTATCTTCTGTGTTGCCTATCTAGATTTGGGATAACTAATCCTTCTCTTCCTTCTCTATCCTATTCAGGGCCTTTTTAATGGGTGTAGTACCAGTGACTATGGTACTCATGAATGTTATGCTTCCAAAAGTGCCTCCAAAAATCTCAGGATTCTCAAGAGCTTGAGAAATCACATACAAGCTTGATTCTCCAGCCCCAAATCTGAGGTTAGGCAGGTGTGATACCCAGTAATTTTCTATAGACTCTTTGAATTTCCCCTCACTTTCAAATTGTGCACATCAACTCTTATTATTTACAAAGCACAAGCTAAACCAGAATTTTTTAAGAAGAAATATATTACTAATGTTCAATATTGCAAAAAGCACACTAACAAGGGAAGCTCCTCTCACTCTTTAGTGAATTCATGCTGCAAAATATGATGTGTCAAAAAATTCTACTGTTCCACCCACACACACTCCCAATCTCCCAGGAAACAAAAGCTATATCTATGCTTGGATTTTTGTTGCTAAAATGTTTCCGTATTACTGCCAGTGGTTCACCTACACCAGTTGTGGCAACACTGGTGGCTAGATAGGGCTGCAGGACACTGCTCGCATTTTAAGCACTGTGTTCTCTAACCATGCTCAGAAAAGGTCCACAAGGCAACTGTGCAGAATGTAGGTTGCTTTTGGTCCCTTCTCTACACTAGCACTGATGGAGCAGGATGGACAGTAGCAAAAATTTCCTGGTACAGAGAAAACCAACAGTACCCAGGGTCTTCTGGCAGATGGTCCCATCACTGCTAAGAGAACTAGACCTCCTGTCCCTCATTCTCTTTTTTTTCAAAATGCGAATGAATTATTAAAACAAACAACAACATGGGTATTGCCATACTGATACCCTGTGGGCTGTAAAACTCAATCAACCAAGCAAGCAATAACAGAGCACTTTTTATGAAAAGGCAGCAGAGATGTGCATAAACCTGTCAGCCTATAAACCAAAAAAATTAAGTGATGCTGTCAGTGCAGAAGTGGATTTGAGTGCTATAAGGGGATAACCAAATCTCCTGTTGCAGTAGTGGAAACATTAATAGAACCTAACATTCAAGGGAAGACAACTGGATGCTTAGAGGGGACTGTTCCCATTCACAATGTTCAGTTTCCTTCTTCAGTGTTGCTATCTGCTACATCGACTGGCTAATTCTTACAAAGTAAATAAAGCAGAGAAATGAAATGACTTGGCAGACTAGATAAACGCCTTAGGGTCATTGTGTGTTGTACTTCAAAGCTGCATTCAGAAGTCATGTCTGAAAACTGAAACAGCGTGGAGGTCATGTGTTGGTTAGCTATCCCTGGCACTGTTCCCTTAAAATGTTTTGTTACATCAAAACAAGGCAAAACATTTTTCTTCTGTGGTTTCAGATCTGGAAACAACAATAACTGAAATGCATTAAATACAAATCCCTTGGAAATGTTTTTTCTAAAGTTTTGAAGGATTTTTTTTTAACGTTTTCTTTTATCATCGATGTTTGGCTGAAGCAGACTCAAATAGCTCTAGGCAGAGCCAGACAGTCTTAGACCCTGTCTACACTTAATAAGTTTTGCCAGCATAGCTATGTCAGTTAGGAGTGTGAAAAGACTCACTCCCTTAACCAACAGAGCTATGCCCACGAAAGTCCTGGTGTGGATACAATTATTCTGGCCAAAGAGTCCTTTTGCCAATATAGCTTATTTTGTTCAGGGAACTGGGATTCTGGTAAAAGAATTCTTGTTGGTGTAAGCTAAATCTCCACTAGAAGGGTTTGCTGGTATAGTTACACCAGTATAGCATTGCTGGCAAACCATTTCCAGCATAGACAAGGCCTTAGTCTCTTTTCCAAAGCCACTAAAGTCAACAGAAAGACTCCCACTAACTGCAACAGGCAGGCCTTGGATCAGGACCTTAAAGAGGTCACTTGATGGGGAATTACAAAGGTCCTGATCCTGCATTCCTTATGCACCAAAGCATCCCTTGAAGAGAACAGGAGTTTGGAGTGTTTAGGGATTGTAAGCTTGGCCCCAGGGTGTTGAGTTAAGATAAACTCCTACAGGACCAGTTAAGATGGGTCACTGGAGCTTGCTCCCAGTCATACCTGCCCAATACCTGTGTGTGAGCAGCCCAACGTTCAGACTAGGTGCTGAAGCTTAATTTAGTGCTAGCAAAAGGTATCAGAGTGACAGCCCTGAATGGTGCTGTCTTTTATTTGTCCCTAAAATAGGTATAATACAATCAGCATCAGCATGGGCTGCACCTCACTATGCCACCAAGCTGCTTTACCCTTGATCTTCTAGATGGCCCTCCTCAAGGGGTGAGAGGGTAGTTCATTTTCCAGGTCCATTCAGCCTTGGCCATTCCAAGAATGGTGCTAATGGATTCAGATTGTGGAGGTGGCTGGGTGTGCTACATTTGTTTGGCCTTTCTCTAAATGAATATGTAGAGCCTGAGTCTCTTTCAGGGTATGTCTTCACTGCACAGTTAACCCAGGCTCCTACCTAGGTTTTAGCCCAACCTCCCTCCCCCACCATCCACACAGAAAAACCTCTGAAACAGGTTTGGAGTTGCTTTAAGCCTAGGCTAGCTTACCCGGCTGTGGGTATAGGTTAGCACCCAGATTCCAGTTTATCTCAGACTGGAACCTGCCCACTTTGCACTGAGGATGCAGACAAAATCACTTGAGTGTTGACAGTCCGCCAATGCCTTTCCCACAATCCTCCCAAAGGACAGCCACATTCTCCTACAACTGATGCAACTAACGGGAAAGAAATCTAGAACAACTCAGCACAAACCACCATGGGCTATGCCCCCAGACACACATAGGCAAGTGCAGAAACAGTGAGGACACAGTAACAGGGGTAGGGCTTTGCTGTGGGGATGCTCAGATCCAAGTGCCAATCATCTGGGTAACTTGTGCAGTGAAGATACACCCTCACTTAATAAGTGTAAACCCAGAGTAACTCCAGTGAAGTCTTTGGTCAAATCAGAGTAAAAGTAGAGCAAGTGAAAGAAGGCTCAGGCCCATATTTAACTTTTTGTTACACTAAATTTGCACCGTTGTTTTCCCATAGACTACAGAGGAGCTACACAGGTTTTAGGATGGATTAACAGGGTGGGGAATCAGGCCCCTAGTTACTTACTTAACAAATACATTTATTAGCTCCCTTCACTACTGTACTGTTTGCTTGTCCTATTCTCATGCCCCCTCTTCCACTGTGTCTTTCTCAGATGCATTTCTCTTGCTATGGTGGTAGTGTTGCAGTAAATGATATCACTAATCTCTCAGCAGAGATTCTGTACACCAAATGTTTTCTCCTTGCTGACAACTTGCTTGTGAGAGATTTTGTGCTGCAGACCTTGAAAAAAGAGGAAAACCGAAGCGATAAGTGCTCCTTTTCCTCCTTTGTGTGTGTGAAAATGTGTGTGGAATTCCATCTATTCAGCTTGACAAAAGGCTCTTTCTCTTTGGTAGTCCTTGAAGCTGAATTTCCTCACTGTGCTCAATGTTTTTCTCTCTGGATGCCATTCAAGGAACAAATTGGGATAACTAAGTGTCCTCTGCTGCGACCTCAGAGAAGTCATTGCAGCTTACATAAAGTACATTAACTCTTCAAACCCATATTTGATTCATCGGTGATTATTATTCCTTTAACCACATTTAGGCTCCCTCCACCGAGGTCGAATAGCTCTAACCATTGGGAACATCTTTACAGTTATTATTTATACAGTGCCATACATGTACATTATCTTTTTTACAAATAGATAAAAATATTTATTGACTGACATACACTCTGATCCTGTAAACACATCTGCTTAACTTTATGTCCATAAATAGTCCCATTGGGTGAAATCTTGGTCTCAGGGACGTCAATAGCAAAATTCTCTGTACTCCAACAGGGCCAGGATTTCACCAGATGAGTTCAGTGGGATTACTTTCATGTGTAAAGCTAAGTATGGGTACAAGTGTTTGCAGGCTTGGCACCATATTGGCTAACAGTTATTACCTTAGGCTCAGATAGAAAGAAATATCACCGGGAGTCTAGCTAGTTCAAATAACTGGTAATATTTTAAAGACTCTTCTCTTCTGGAGTACTCATTTGGTTCATTAACAGATTAGGAGTGAGTGAATCAGCTGCCTGCTTGTTCAGTAGAGTTTCACCCTGAGAGCACGTAGCACTAGTGCTCTGTGATCTGCATGGGCTGCGTGTGGGCTTCCAAATGGAGTTCCAGGTATCTGCTGTTGATGTTACAGCAGTTGTGGTCAGCAGTCATACTGAGGATGTCCCCTCCCCGGTTTAAATAGGAGGGAGCTGCCAGCAGAGCATTTCCATGGAGATTCCTCAGGTTTGGAGTTTTCTTTCCCTGCTGGTCCACCGCAACAGAAGAATTGTTTATCTCCAAAATGTGCTATAAAGTCCATCTTCCCCACTACTCCCCAAAGACTTGGGAAGGCAGATAAAGTGAGCACTTTAAACCATATAGGAAATAAATGAACTTATTTTGGAGAAATAATATCTAGAGTAAACCCTCTTATTTTTTATACCACACAGTCATTTTCACATTCGTTTCTTCACAGCAATCAAGATATTGATCATGTTAAGTTTGCTTGCTTAACCATTTATTTGCGTCTCATTCCTATCCATGTAATAATAAGCACAACAGCTTTCCATTATTTGATTTCCAGGATTTATCTTCTGCTTTATCCACATGGTGGATGTGAATGTCTCTTCTCGCTATGCCATGGCTGGCAGGATACATGTCCTTCATGAGAGCAGGAAGGAATTTGCTCTTCAGAACAGTATTCTCACCTCTAACGCACTTCATGAGGTCTTGATTCTTCTCTTCACCTCTTCTTCTAGACTGGAATAATGGATGGGTTGGGTAAAAAGTAAGTAACCTGAAATAAACTCTGAAAACTATAGGGATAACCCACACAGGGCAAGAAGGAGAGAAAATTAATGTTTCTTTTGACTGTTCCCCTTTCTTCCCAAATAAGATTTCTGTGTTTCGTGTTCCTGAAGGACTCCTGAGTAGAGCTAGGAGAATAATTGATTTTCCGGTTTGATCCAAAGTGAATATGAAATTCAGCCAAAATTTTGGAAGCTCATTTCAGGTTGAATAAAAAGGTTCATTTGACCCAAAATATTTTGATACCTCATGATTTTAAAGGACTAGATTCACAAAATGGGAGAGAGAGGAGAAGGTGGTGGTGCTACTTCTGCCTTCCTTCTTATACGTTTGAGCTCAGTAATTAGGGCACTCAGCTGGGTTATAAGAGACCTAGGTTCATGTCCCTGCCCCAATGACTAATTATTGATACACAGTGGAACAGCTTCACCAGGAGAGATTGAGAAAACATCACCTCAGAATATCCCATAGCCTCTTGGCTGTCTCCAGCAATGCGGGAGGCCCAAACTCAAATCCTTTCTCTACCTCAGGCAGAACTGAACCCAGGCTCCAACATCCCTAGTGAGTGCCCTAACGACTAAGATAACCATAACAGTGATGTGGCAGCTCTTCCTGCTCTCTGAATGGTGCCTCGGTTCCCCCTCTCCCCCCAAATGGTTTTGGCTGAAACCATTTAGTGACTGTGTCAAATGAATAGTAAATTTGCTGAAAAATTTATTTTTTGATGAACTGAAACTATTAGCCAAAATATGTGCTCAGCTCTACTCCTGAGTGCTTGTGAGTGGGGAGGAGAAGGGGGGGTGGGGGGGGAAAAGAACTGCCTGTAAAGAATCTTTATTTTATTTCCCAGAGCCACAAATAAGAGTAGGCTTCTGGGTGAGGGCTCAAGCCACTGTCTTTATTTTTTGAAAAGGAGCCTTTGACACACTGATCTCAGCCCTTGTTGTTACTATTGGCACCTGGCAGAAGGGTTGCATATTTACAGATCAACTTGTGCTCCCCTTTATGCAAAATTGTTCCTGGGTTGTTTTGGACAGGAATTCTGGTATTTCCAAAACACTGGCGATAGTTAGAGGATGCATAGGAGTTAATGTTCTGAACACCATAAAATACAGACCCACCTGAAAATAATTGGGCCTTTCAGTCTCTGATGACCAAATACAAGTGCAGCTGTAATAATGCAAAAGGAGAAGTTGGCCATTGACCCTGACATTTTCAGTTTTGCTGAGGTGGTTTTGTTGAGGCTGTCAAAAACAGGAGTTTAATTTTCAGCCATAGGCATAATGGCTAGCCTGTGATATATACACATCTGTTGTCCTCTCCAAACTCTTACATTTCTGCATGCAAACAGGCATCTGTATTTTCAAACTCAGTAGCAGGATGCATGAATAGACAGTTGGCTGCTCCGTTTATTTATGTGCTGTGGGTACCTAGAGGAACAGTTCTATGTCAGGTGTGAGAAAGTGACCTGAGGAAAGCCAAGCAGTCAGGTGATGGACTAGATGACCTCTTGAGGTCCCTTCCAACCCTGATATTCTATGATGAGGGAAAAATCTGCTGGAAAGCCTTCCAGAGGTAAAGGAAATCAGCTGAAAAGGAACTGAATTGAAAATGGAAGAGTGGGTAGATGAAAATGCTGGCAGATGAAGTGTAGGAGGCAGTGAAGAAAAGCTACGCAAATACAGGAAGATGGTGTAATGGATCTCTCTCCGCCCACAGTTGCTGGATTGCAGAGTGGATCTTGCTTGAAAGAACGGGATATAAAAGATAACACGTCCGGGGTGGGGAGGGAACGGGGCTGCCTGGTGACAGCTCAGCGGAGACCAGTCTTGGCTATGTGAGGGCTCTGGCTGCAATAAAGAACTACTGGATTTTAAGCCAATGTAGTCTCTCCTCACTCATTCACATACCCCCGATGCACCAATACTGAATCCCTAAGAAGCCAAATGAAGAAAAAAACAGTCACTCATTTTCTGTGAAACCTACCATCGAAATAGTGGAAGAATAGAAAAGAAAAGGAGGTGATAACATAAAAATAGTATTCAGCCCAATTATAGTGTTTTTCATCCATAGATCTCCAAGCACTTTAGAAAGGAGGGTTATCCCTGTTTTACATATAGGGAGATAAATGACTTGCATAAGATCACACAGCAAATGTGGCAGCAAGAAAACCAAGGTTTCCTAACTCCCAGTCTGGTGTCCTAGCTCTTGCATCATGCTGAGTTCACTCTATGCTTCTGGGGTCAAACATACTCTGTATATTGTGCAGAATAGATTCCAAAATGCATTTCATTAATATAGGTAAAAATTATCAACCTGATCCTCCTTTCATTTATGGCTCATTCCTGCTGCTAGTGGAGTCAATAGAAAAATTCCCATTGACTTCAGTGGGGCAAGATGAGGTGCATACATTGGTATAAATCAGGAGTAATTCCACTCAAATAAATGTATTTATTCGAATTGTTAATTCCAAGTGTTCAAAATATATGAGTAAGGCCCTCAGAATCTTGAGCCTTTAGTGTTCCCATTTTCAGGCTGCTCTTTGCAACAACCGGGTCTAGAAACTTTTTTTTTTTTTTTTTTAATGAAAACTGAGATTTTCATGTAATCCCACGACTCCAGCACCTGGGGTTTTCAGTAAAGCACCAAATTGTGAAAGACTTATGATAAAATCATGAGATTGGCAACACTGATTTACACTGGGGTAAAATTGTTGTGAGAGGAGAATCAGGACCATGTGATTGCCGAAGAAAGTCTATTTCAATAACAGTTAAATGTGAAGCTGGCTATGCTTCTATTTTTAGCACGCTAGTGCAATCAGCGCTAGAGTGGATATGTCTACCTGATCTGGAAATTACACTTCCATCTCCAGTGTGGACATACCCTCAGAGAGAGGATGTTAAATCTAAGCCAGAAGGCAGGTGTTTGTGTTTTCTCTTATCGTATCTTGACTAGGAGAAAGGTTGAGGTTAGGTCATGTGCTAGCCCCTGTCCTGAAGGGGGCTGCTTTGCTTAGTTAAGACAAGGCCCTAGAGCAGGGGTGGGCAAACTTTTTGGACCAACGGTCACATCTGGGTATGGAAATTGTATGGCGGGCCATGAATGCTCTTGAAATTGGGGGTTGGGGTGCGGGCTCCGGCTGGGGGTGCGAGCTCTGGGGTGTGGCCAGAAATGAGGAGTTCAGGGTGCAGGAGGGGGCTCTGGGCTGGGGCAGGGAGGAGGGGGATGAGGGCTCTGGCTGGAGGTGCGGGCTCTGGGGTGGGGTTGGGGATGAGGGGTTGGGGGTGCAGGAGGGTGCTCCAGGCTGGGACCGAGGGGTTCGGAGGGTGGGAGGGAGTCAGGGGTGCAGGCTCTGGGTGGCGCTTACCTCAAGCAGCTCCTAGAAGCAGTAGCATGTCCCCCCTCCAGCTCCTACACGGAGACGTGGCCAGGCGGCTCTGTGCGCTGTCCTGTCCGCAGGCGCTGCCCCTGCAGCTCCCATTGGTTGTGGTTCCCGGCCAATGGGAGTTGCAGGGCAGCACTTGGCGCGGGGGCAGCATGAGGAGCCGCCTGGCTACCTCCACATGTAGGAGCCGGAGGGGGACATGCTGCTGCTTCTGGGAGCTGCGTGGAGTGGGGCAAGCCCCTGACCCTGCTCCCCAGCTAGAGTGCCGGAGTGGGGTGAGCCACAGATCCCGCTCCTCAGCGGGAGCTCAAGGGCCGTATGTGGCCCCCGGGCCGTAGTTTGTCCACCCCTGCCCTAGAGCTTAGGAAACAATTAACCAAGGAAAACAATGAAAGAGGCAATCAGAAAAAATAAAAAGCTGACTAGACAATGAACATCTACATAATTAATAAGGAAAACCAGTAGATTAACTATTTCAGGCTGCCTTAATTGTCTTCCAAGCCTAGGTTTGGCTGGGGTTCCTTTTCCAGCAAGCTTCAGCCACAGGCTGTGAGGGGAAAAGGGGATAGAGTGTACTGTAGAGGGCTTCTGGCCATTCTTCCTGACCTGCAATCTAGATTCCATGTAGACAAAACAAATAGAGGTACTTGTAGTGTCATGACCCACAGGCCTCAAACCCAGTTCTATAGGAGCAGCCATGCTCCAACCCTCCACTTGGCAGCCTCCTGTCTACTGCTTACCCAGTACTGATAAAGTCCAGCATAGGTTGAGGCTCCACCTTGGGGTCCTATTGGCGGAGTTTCAGAACAGCTGATTGGCCCACTAGCCCTAATGAAGCCAGCAGCAAAAACAGGAAGCCATGTGAACAACTGGGGTCCACCCTGCTTTGACTGGGTGTTTCCTGCTCCCCCTTGACTTCCTGGCAGCCCGACCTGGCTTGACTCCTGGTGTCTGACTTGTGGTTCTGATCTCCAGTTAGTCTTCTGCCTCTGACCCCCGGGGATCCTGACCCAGCTGACTCTTGATTCCTGTCTCGTGACTATGGACTCTGCAGTGGCTCTGACCACTACTATGGCTGCCCATGACCTGGCCGTGACATGCAGTCTGCCTTAGCATATTAAGGTCCTGATGCCCTGGATGTAAAATCCAGGATGCAAATAATTCCCACTGACTTCCATGGCAATTATTGTATCCTGTGGGGATAGACTAGGGCAGCAGATGCCTATGGGCAATACCTAGTGGGGAAGGAGTTTCCCAGTATCATTTCAATGGCAAATAGATTCAGAATGATTAAGGCCTCAATCTTATTTTTGATAAATTACACAGATTGTGCTCTTTATGTCTCTCACTGTAAGGCATTTTCTCCAGCTCTTGAATCATTTTTGTGACTCTTTTCTGCTCCATCTCCAATTTTTCAACATCTTTTTGGAAGTGTGGACCCCCAAACCATATGTGGTATTCCCGTATCAATCTCACCAATGCCACATTCAGAGATAAAAATTGCGTCCTTACTCCTACTCGCTAGTCCCCTGTTTATTCATCCAAGGATCACACTAGCCCTTTTTGCCATAGCATTGTGCTTGGAGCTCATGTTGAGCTACTTCTCCACTATGTATATGTAAATCTAGACTGCAGCTAGGATTGTGCCTCTTAGCCCAGGTAGACAAACACATGCTAGCTCTGATAGCAATGTGTACATTGCGGCATGAGTGGTGGCTCAGGTTAGCTACCCGAGCTCAGACCCAGAGGGTTGGGTGGCTTGTACTTTGGCTGCTAGCCTGTGCTAACACCTGTGCGGCAACATCTATATTGCTTTGTTTAGTGCACTAGCTGGAGCAGAGCTAGCACGTATCTGTCTACCCTAGGCATGATCCCAACTTCATTGTAGACATACTCTAGAACTCCTAACTCCTTTTCAGAGCCACTGCTTTCCAGGATACCGTCCCGCAGTGTGGAGGTATGGCATGCGTTCCTTGTTTCTAGATGTATAACTCTATGTTTGACTGTATGAAAATGCATTTTGTTTGAATGGGCCCAGCTTACCAGGAGATCCAGATCCAAATGCCCTGCCCTTATAGTTATTTACCATTCTGCCAGTCTTTGTCATCTGCAAAATTTGATCAGCAGTGATTTTAAATTTATTTCCATATCGTTGATGAAAATACTGAATAGCATCAGGCTTAGTATCAACCCAATGGAATGCTTTGAGATCTGTCAGTTAGCCTGTTCTTAATCCATTTAATGTGTGCTTTATTGATATTGTATAGTGCGAATATTCTAATCAGAATGTTATGTGGTACTAAGTCAAATGCCTTACAAAAGTCTATTACATCTACACAGTTACTTTTATCAACCAAACTTGTAATCTCATCAAATTAATTAAATCCAATTTTTGCTTTTTCTTGATTGTTGCCAGCACTGACAGCTAGCTAGTCTGTCTATAGGATCATCCTGCTTGTCCTTTTTGAATACTGACACATGACACTTCCAATCTTCTGGAATTTCCCTGATATTCTAAGATTTATTAAAACTTATATCAGCAGGCCAGAGATGTGCTCTCCTAACTCTGTCAGGACTCATGAGTGCAAGTTATCCAGATCTGCTGATTACAAAATGTTTATTCCTAGTAGATTAAATTAAATTGTAAATTAAAAATCTGCTTCTCTGAATTGCAGGCATTCAAGATGGAGGATCTTACAGATTGAGGGCATACTCATTCATGGACAGTTGGTCTTTCTTTGTTTCCCCCCCCCCCCCCCCCCCGTGAAATGTTTGCTCTTTGTGGGAAATCTAACAATTTCCACTCTCCTCCGCTCATTAGCCAGCTAGTAGGGAGAGGATTACAACTTCTTTCATTGCATGAAGTATTAAGAAGGGACAGAACTGAACTCTCCAGCTACTCAGTGCCTCCCTTCGGCTCAAAGGAAATGTATTTTTTTTTTAATCAAGTATCTAAGGGAACAAAGCACAACAGAAGTTCTTACTTTTTGTTTTGTACTTTAAGTATTTAAAACTCTACTTAGAACATCAGTTCTTACTGCTTTTTTCTTGTCCTTACACTTCGTTTCACTCCTAGAAATGCAATTTCTTCTTGTGGATCTAACACCAGCATCAAATTCTTGCTTTGCAGCAGTATCTGAAATTTTTGATGGTTTGTGGCTCCATCTAGTGGACATAGTGGTTTACTGAAAAGAACAAAAATTAAAACCAAAGCATTATTTCATTTATATTTGCTGAGGACTGAGAAATAGAGGGGATGTGCAGGAGTTGAAATGACAACTTCTGTGTAGAATGTCTGACCTGATAACTGCAAATGGGACAGCAATTGGTTGATTCTGCTCCCAGTCATGCCAATTATGCACAGGTGTATCTCCGTTGTTACTCCTGATTCACATTGGTGAAATTGAAAGCAGGAGCAGGCCAGCAGCATTTTGGAAAAAAACAAGTCTCCAAACATACTGTAAGCCTGTGCATGTTACATTGTTCCTTGTGAACGGATGCATTATTTGGAAATCCGAGAGTCCCACAATGGTAGGTAAATGGTTAATAGATGTACAACCCATAGAAAAGGTACCTGTAAAACAGGCGACTCATGGGGAGACTTTGAATTTACCTAGACTCCATTTATCAAACTTATCAATGCTGTACTTAGCACATCCTGGGTCAGATTCAGACTTGGTATAAGCAGGTAGAACTTCAAGAGAACTGGTGGAATTGTAGCTCCTTCTGAACCAAATATTCACAGTCCTGACTTATATCTTGAACAGACTTAGTTATAACCTCTGAATTCTGTTTCATGAGGTTGTAACCATGTTCAATGAAGACTTATGGTCTGCTGTACTGCATTTTTTTTTAAATAGAAAAATAAACTTTGATTTAATTGCTAGACACATCACCTTTCAAGTCACGTTTTCCAGATCTTCTGTCTGACTGCTCTCTCACACTGGAGCAATTTCAGAGTAACTCCAGGAGGGATGGTGTGGAGGAAGGAAAAAGACAATATGACCCCAGTGCTCTAATGGTTCAAAACAGAAATCTTTGGACAGTATAGCTAAACATTTGTAAAAGTAAAGCTGCTCTCAGAAATGCCTTACTAAAGTATTTTTCAAGTTAGTACTTGTAACAATCTACTGAAGAGATGTAATCTATATAAATATAAGCCATGCGTTAAGCACTTTCTGGCATGTATTTATATCCCCAGGGCCTAAGATAGAATCACAGAGGGGAAGTACACTTTGTATTAACTTAAAGTATATGTAAACATCTATACACAACAGAACAAGAAGTTCTTCCACGGTGAGAGCTGTTTTCTTTTAACGGCATACAATATGTATCTATCAAATGATACATGAAATTCACAGAGGAAAAGGTATTGAAAGACTTGAAAAAAAGGGGTAGAATTTTAAAAAACTTTTTGACTGTTGTGCCATGTCTAGGTGCATGATCTCTCTTCACTGTACCATTCCTCCTAGCTTCACTGGGTGTTTCCTTTTCTATTTATAATTTAATTTTGTGCCAAAAATTTAGTAAACTCTTTATAAACAGGTACCCGGAGAAGCTCCCTGCCCTGAAGAGCTTACAGTATAAACAGGCAGTTTGTCTGGATGGAGGAGCAATCGAAAAGCAAGTGATTGTGCAGTGATGTGTATTCTGCCTCTTGTGAATTCTATATAATCCCATTAGAGAGGGAGCTCCTCAAGTACCACAGTGAGCCTCTAGGCCGGGGATTTACTCCTGGATTACACCAGCAATGGTCACAGAGGCTCAGGACTCTGTTTCCCAGATTGCCTAGGGTCCAGAATGGGGATAGAACCAGCTAGCAACACTCCCAGAACCAACCATAAGCCAGAACTCCGAGGCAAAGGGTTTGGTTTTACTCTTGGTTTTGGCTGTGTTTGGAGCAGAGCAAGAAACATCACAGCCAGGGAAGATCCCTCTACCCTCCACATTCTTACCCAAAGGAGACTGAGTCATTTTGGGATTTCTGGGACATTGGACAGTGTCATCTCAGCAGAGACCAGAAACCCAGGAGGCTGAGGAGAGAGTCACAGTCAGGGTACCAAGAACTAGCCTAAGTGCACATTTGAATCCAGACCAGAGAGCCAGAAGGACAATTTTACCATCCACCCATCTTCAGCACTGCACCACCTGTCAAAGATTGAGCCTAAGTTTATGTATTAGTATTAGTTTTAGGCAGAGTTTATGTATTAGTGTTTTTTATTTTATTTTCCTGATCCCTTTTTCCACTGTTTGCTATCCTGAGTTTGCCATACCCATTAAAGGCCCACTTACTGTTTTATTACTCTGGGAACTGTGGCAGCTATTTTGTTTTGCTGTGTTCTGACTGACACTCCTCTGTATGAGATTGGTCTTGAATATTTTCCCAAAGGGCAGGCCCTCTGTGTTCTCTGCACTAGGAAGGGTTTCCTTGGGTGGAGGGACCAGACACCTTTAGAGGTGAAGCCAGGACCCATACCCCTGAGGAGAAAAGGGAGAAGGCTGCAGCCACACCTCAGGGCTGAGTTACACATTCATTTATATTTTCATTTTCTATTTTAACATTTTCTAATTCCCAGGTTCTTTAGTGGCTTCTATACTCACTTCTGTATCGTGGTGTGTGGCATCTATAGGAGATGTCCCTGTTGACCTTATCAGCTGCAGCACACTAACAACTCCCTCCTTGATATCCTGTTTTGTTTTTTTCTCTGTGTCTGGATAGGCATGGTGGTTGGAAATCCTGGGAGAGATCCTTAGCTGTGCTGAGCTTATGCTCATCTGGGTGGAGAGAGCTCTAAGCCACCTTTCTGTGCTCCACAGATCCTGTGTCCATTGGTGTTCAAAATCGCCTCCAGCATAATTTGTTGCAGTCGAGGGCTGCAGTTACATCAGCTGGAGTGGTTCCACCGGGACTGCTTTACTGGCCATGGACTGGCGAGTGCTCTGGTTCTGCTTTCCCCTCCCTTTGAAATGCCCCCTATGCTAAGGAAGTGAGTGGGTAGAATAAAGCCAGGGACTCTGGCCAAGGATTCCCTCCTGTTGAAAATCCTCAGCAGTTGGTCTTAAAATCCCTTTAAGGGTACATGGGCCAATGAGCTGGCCCTCTGTCTTCTAGCTTAGGTGTCTCCTTTCCTAATGTACTGGCTCTTGCAAATTCCATTCCAAGGCACCCATCTCTCCCCACTCATTGTATAGGGAGCCGAGGCACCTAACTCAGGCTTTGTGAGTCACAGTGCTTAGCTAGGCGCCTAGCTGGATTTATGATGTAATTGTCATCCCCCATAAGTGCTCAGACATCAAGAGGGCCTCGCTAGGCTCAACACTTTCCCTCTCTACTCCTAGAGTATTTGCATCACTTGGGGAAAACTGCCAGTGCATCAGATCAGGTACAAGTGTAACCAGACAGGCCACTCGAGGGGGGTGAGGATAGGGGAACAGCTGTTCCAAGCATTCAGAGTTTTACATTCTACATAGCTGTGATGTGATCAAGGCCTCGAGACATTTATTATATTGGAAGGAAGCCTTTTTTGGTTTTGAAGCTTGCTTACTCTGCCTGTCTTATTATTTAACAGGTATTCTGCTGTAATATCCTGAAGTGTGGTACCTAATTGATACTGCTGTCTTAAGATAATAGAAATACAACATATGAAAATCATACTACCCCTGTTTTTTTGGCACAAAAGTACTTTTAATAGCTACACTCTAGTACAATAACATCAAGCTGTCTGTGTGCATCTGTAGCCCATGGATTCTGCAGTTTAGAATTAAGATAGCTGAGAGGCATTGTTCAAGTCATATTTGCCTGTAGATTGTCCTGCATTGATAAAGTTTGGCTTAAAATGTTGCATTTTTAATTTGAGAAAGGATTTAAGTCAGCATCTAGAACACTACCTTCAATTCCGGTCTAAGTGTCAGGAAAATACAGACAGATTTGGACGAATATTCAAACAGGCACTACGTAAATATTAGGAGGCTGGAGAGGTGACTTATGAGGAAAGATTAAAAGAATGAAATATGGATAACATGGCTAAGCCACAGATGGGGGCAAAATTCTACAGTCCATATTTGGGTAAAACTCCCACTGAAATCATTGGTTCTTTGCTTGAAAGGAGACTAAAGACTACAAAGTGGTTGATTGTGGCTGAACATAACCATTTGGGATAGACCCAGAGAGGGAGAATAATTAACAGTTAAATAACAAGGAAAGAAGAATTAGCAAAAGCTTCCTGACATGGATAGCGATAGTAGAACATTGTGGAATAATTGCAAAATGGCAGCTCATTACCTGGGAGCTAGAAAACTAGCCAATTTTTGCCCTGATTTACACCCTGTGCCACTTCAAGGAGTTGACTGAGGTGTGAATTCATGGCCGAATTTGCCTCTATGATTCAAATTTATTTGTGGTGTTGTAACTGTGTTGGTCCCTGGATATTAGAGATGGTTTTGAATCATAGAGAGCACGATAGGTCAGGTACATTAGAAACTCAATTACAAACACCAGTTACAAACTGACCGGTCAACCACACACCTCATTTGGACCTGGAAGTACACTTTCCGGCAGCAGAGACAAAAAGAGCAAATGCTGTGCAGTGCAGAGTTGTGTTAAATGTAAACTACTAAAAAAAGAAAGTTTAAAAAAAGATTTGACAAGGTAAGGAAACTGTTTCTGTGCTTGTTTCATTTAAATTAAGATGGTTAAAAGCAGCATTTTTCTTCTGCATAAAGTTTCAAAGCTGTATTAAGTCAACGTTCAGTTGTGAACTTTTGAAAGATCAACCATAATGTTTTGTTCAGAGTTACAAATACTTCAGAGTTACGAACAACTTCCATTCCTGAGGTGTTTGTAACTCTGAGGTTCTACTGTAATATCTTTTACTGGAGACAAGTTGGTCCAATAAAAGATATTACCTCATCCACATTGTGTCTGTGATTGAAAGGCATTTTATCTAATGGCCTGAAACCAGTTGTATAGTTGTTACCTGTGGAGTCATGTGGGGATCCATGCAGATGGACATGGATGTGATGATATGGATGGAGATTTCAATTTCTGCATGAAGTGGCAAAAAAACAAAAACAAAAAACCCACAATTTTTTCAGACACAATTTTTACCATTAAAAGAATAAAAGAAATCTTGCTTAAACCATGTAAAAATACTTTAACTCCTGTTATAATAGACATCAAATCTCTTTCTATCCCTCACTTAAATTTAAGTACTAAAACCTTTATTTAAAAAAAAAAAGATTTAGTGTTTTTCCACAAATTATTGCGGTCTGTCTTTTTTGCCCACCCTGCCTAAAACAAAGTACATTTTACCCTCTCCTGCTATTATGGAAGTGAGCCTTGTGGGATCTGTGGACTCCCACTCCCGCTGCAGGGCTCTACCTGAATGGACTTGAATAATGGGAATATGCATAAACCTGCATAATGCCTTACAGTATCAGACTAGTCAAAATTCTGACCTTGATTGTCAGACACTTCAGGTTGTGAAGTTATTTGAGTCAAACTACATCTTATTTGAGTCCAGCTTTTCAACTCCCTTGTTAGGATATAGATATTCAGGCCTGTCTGTAAGGGCCTATACTTTAAGAATTTAGGTGTATTCTTATCACTTAGCTAGTTATAGAGGTATAAAAGAAAGAATCAAAATCACTCTCTGTATGTGTAAGGGACAGTCTGAGGCTCTGTTCTTAGGCTAAGTAAGGCCTTTGGCTAAGCAGTAGAGGCAGCCATAAGCTGAGAAGTGAACGGTCACATCCTCACATTCCAAACTAGTTACATGGAAATAAGGTGCCATTGGGCTGTTAGGACAGAATTGTATTCCTATCACCTCCAGAGAAAGGAAAGAGCCTAGAACATGTAAAAGGAAATTTAGTTTGATAGTTTTCTGTCTGGTAAGAACTCACTTATCAATAGACACAGCTGGAAAACCCTTATGTCTGTATAGATGTAGTTGTGAAATCCTCACTTCTGTATTGTTTTGTATGTTTATTTGCATGGTCTGTATCTGGTTCTGTAATTGTTTCTGTCTGCTGTATAATTAATTTTGTTGGGTGTAAACCAATTAAGGTGGTGGAATATAATTGGTTAAATAACCATGTTACAGTATGTTAGGATTGGTTAGTTAAATTTCAGTAAAATGATTGGTTAAGGTATAGCTAAGCAGAACTCAAGTTTTACTATATAGTCTGCAGTCAATCAGGAAGAAAGTGGGGAATGGGAACAGGGAATGGGGGTGGGGAAATTGGAATCATATTTTGCTAAAGGGGGAATGGGAACAGGGAATGGGAATAGGGATGGCTCTGTGGTGTCAGAGCTGGGAAGGGGGACACTGAGGAAGGAAACTGGAATCATGCTTGCTGGAAGTTCACCCCAATAAACATCGAATTGTTTGTGCCTTTGGACTTCGGGTATTGTTGCTCTCTGTTCATGCGAGAAGGACCAGGGAAGTGAGAGGGTGAAGGAATAAGCCCCCTAACATCCCTCCTCACCCCTCTTCAAAACTTATGTCGCTCGGGGGTGTGATATTCCATCCCCTGAGCGACCTAAATTACGCTGGCATAAGCGCTAGTGTGCACAGCTTCTCCTGCTGACATAGCTACAGCTGCTCATTTGGGGTGGATTAATTATGCTGATGGGAGAGCTCTCTCCCATTGGCATAGAGCGGCTACACAAGAGGTTTTACAGTGGCGCAGCTGCATCAGTACAGCTGTGCCGCTGTAAGCTCTCTAGTGTAGACATAGCCTAAGTGGTCTGTGTAGAACCTGCTTGTGTGCACTAAAGGTTGCCTACTGTGCTTTAACATAGTGCTGTTTGAAACTGTACTACATTAAAGTGCACTAGGAAACGTTCCAAGCAGATTATGCATTACAGTATATACTAATGTATATACATTACTCATTATAATATATACAAAGAGAAAGTACCAATCCCACTCCCTGCGTTCAAGTTTTGGATATCTACCTAAAACTCATATTGCTAAAAATATATCCAGAAAAATGAAATTAATCAACCCCTCAAAACAGAAGCCCTAGGTATGTCAGTGGCAGTTTTTCCACTAATTTCAGTGGGTTTTGGATTAGGTCCTTAGATAGCAAAATGACAATTGAGAGTTTAACATACATTTATCTAAAAACAATTGGCCTATGCTTGTGTATACTGGTGAGTATGTATTACAGGCCCTCCTCTGTGCCCAATTCACAGAGAATATGGGCATCAGACATAAGGAATACACTAGTTATACTTTGCATTTAATTGGTGATCTGGAGGCACTTTACACACACACATTAATGAGTTAGGTAAGTATCAGATCTGGAAAAATATATTTGTGAACATTCACTGTGGTCTAAATTGAAATTGACCTTGATAAAATTCTCTAGCCCCTTCATTTGTCATGAACATTTGTATGAGCATGATTCAATTCACAGAAAGAAAAAGCCTTTTATATATTCAATACACTTTTGTATTTGCACTGGTAGTGTCCACATTGCCATCCTGAAACACTCTTGTAGAGTGAGGAAGTGAAAAGGAAAGAGGCTAGTTTTCGATGAGGAGGAGAATAGCTGTAAACAAAATAAAAATGAGCAGCAGCAGCAAGGAGGTGGTGGAGCGTGTGTGAGAACTTCCAAAGAGACGGTGATGTGGGAGAAAGTTCCACTCTCTGTTCATTTCTTCCTTTTTCCTTATGTGGTGATGAGGAGTGTTTCCCACCGGGATTCCTACCCAGTGCTAATCTGCTTAGGTATTTGTTGTGCACTGCTGTCACCTAAGTCACATGGGGGTGGTTGCTGCTTGCTCTAGATAACCTTTATAAACAGGAACAGTGCCTGAAGAAACTGCAGGGAACTGAATGTCTCAGAGGGAGGGTGACAGACACAGCAGGAGGTAATCAGGCCTAAGAAACTTTAGGATACTTAACCTTTCCCTCTCCTCTTTCAAATAAAACAGAGCATTCTCTCTGGCTATCCGCCTGGACCCCGGATTTAATAATAATACTGAATTGCAGATTGAAGGAGAGGAGAAGAAAAGAGCCTGATGTATTGATTATGTAATGGACTTTGCAGTCACTCTTCCCTGTCACATTCACATCAGTAATTCTAAGCAGCTGTGAAGGAAATCCAAGTGGATTTTCCATGATTTTTCAATGCACAACACCCACTATCATAAAATGGACCCAAAAAACCTTATCCAACGATCACATGAATAATTAGAATTACTGCACAGTTTGAAATGTCTTTTCAAATAGTTCATCCCCCAAATCATAGAAAACTGTCACTATGCTAGGAACATTTGAAGAAATCAAGAGTTAAAAGACAGAATTTTAAAATCCATTTACAAACTGGGAGGATGTGTCACTTCCTTAGGAACAGGAGAGAGGTAAACCAAGGGATATATATAAAGAACTAAAAATCCAGCTGAAGGTGCACCTAGCAGCGTTCAGATGCCCAATGATCACCTTGGGATAATTGGTGCAAACACTGTGGGGTGACAGGGACACTTTCTCCTTCCTTGCCAAATTTTTATTATCCTGTTGATATCCCCTACTAAGCCCCTGCGGGGCTAATATGTTCTCTCTCATGGTTTCTTCCCTGTCATAGATCATAGAATCATAGACTTTAAGGTCAGAAGGGACCATTATGATCATCTAGTCTGACCTCCTGCACAACGCAGGCCACAGAATCTCACCCACCCACTCCTGTATCAGACCTGTGTCTGAGCCATTGAAGTCCTCAAATCATGGTTTAAAGACTTCAAGGTGCAGAGAATCTTCCAGCAAGTGACCCGTGCCCCACGCTGCAAAGGAAGGCGAAAAACCCCCAAGGCTTCTGCCAATCTGCCCTGGAGGAAAATTCCTTCCTGACCCCAAATATGGCGATCAGCTAAACCCTGAGTATGTGGGCAAGACTCCTCACCATCCAGATTTTCATGTGTGGTTGCACCACTGCTTAAGGTTACCACTGCTTAAGCATCCCAGAACTAAAAGCCCTTCTACCTAGTAGAAGGTCTTCATAGAGATCAGTCGTGCAAAGGTAATTACAAAGGTCCAGATTTTGCAAGGTACTTAAGCATATTCCCAACTTTAAGCACCAGAATAATCCTATTGTTACCTTGTTGAATGTATGCCAGGGGTCCGCAACCTTTCAGAAGTGGTGTGCCGAGACTTCATTTATTCACTCTATTTTAAGGTTTCGCGTGTCAGTAATACATTTTAACATTTTTAGAAGGTCTCTTTCTATAAGTCTATAATATATAACTAAACTATTGTTGTATGTAAAGTAAATAAGGTTTTTAAAATGTTTAAGAAGCTTCATTTAAAATTAAATTAAAATGCAGAGCCCCCCGAATTGGTGGCCAGGACCCATGCAGTGTGAGTGCCACTGAAAATCAGCTCGCGTGCCGCCTTCGGCATGCGTGCCATAAGTTGCTTACCCCTGATGTAGGCTAAAGAAAGTGCATCCTAGGGAAAGAACAGGAGTACTTGTGGCACCTTAGAGACTAACAAATTTATTAGAGCATAAGCTTTCGTGGGCTACAACCCACTTCCGAAGAAGCCCACAAAAGCTTATGCTCTAATAAATTTGTTAGTCTCTAAGGTGCCACAAGTACTCCTGTTCTTTTTGTGGATACAGACTAACACGGCTGCTACTCTGAAACCATCCTAGGGAAGAAGAGGAATTTCTACATTTCTGAGGGCCAGGGATCTGGGTGGAAGCAACCTTGAGTTTTCAGAGGAAGCCTGGCATGTTTGAGACAGTAATATCCTTTTGGTATCACATTTGATGATAGCAGTCTGGATTCCTTTTGGATAGCAGGCACTCCCTGTGCTTAAAGTTAATCACTACCATATTACAAATGCTGTTTCCTTGCCATCCCCTTCTGTATCTGCAAATATCCCTATCATGCCACATGCCGCATCCTTCCCCATGAACTTCCCATATTATTTTTCTGCCCCACATCCTGTTCCTAGTGTCGTGTTGATGTACAGCCAGAAGCACAGAAAAGAAGTGAGGTCATAACAGAGGATAGTACTTTTGTAGTGATAACCAGGAGGTGACAGCCAGCAGTATTCTTAAGGCACCTAAGGTTAACATTTAGGCACCACTGATATTCACGAAACCACCACTCAGCTGCCACCTAATCCTGTAGGTGCCAAAGTTTCTGCTGGTGGGCATGTGCAAAGCTGTCTGAGTTCTGACACCAACTGCTTGGTGCCTTAGCTCATGCCTAAGTCCCAGTGGGATTCTCAAACCATGTCCTCCCCCATTTATCTCGCCTGCAGGGCCAAATCTAGTAGGCATGCTCACAGCACACCCAACCTTCACAGAAGACAGCTGGGAACAAGCAGGTCAGGAATTTGGGGGACTGGCTAGGTATGCATGTTCCCCAGGATACCCAAAAGCCTAGCAGAGAAGACACTCCCCTGAGATGTGGAAGATCCAGATTTGAATTCTCTCCTTTGGAGCTGGGACTTGAATTCATGGTTCCCACATCCCCAGTGAGTGCCCTAACCCCACCAGGCTAGTGGGTGTTATGGGGTAGAGCTCTCTCAATCTCTCCCGTTGAACCTGTTCCACTTTGTAAAATTAGCTATTCATTGGGGCAGGGACTTGTGCCCTGACCACTAGGCTATAGAGTCTCTTTGCTTTTTCACAGGACAGAACAGGGCTGACCTGACCTAGCTGCCGACCTCCAGGAGATGGTTCTCAGCCAAGAATCCCCAGCAGAGACAGGTGCTTCCCTCAGCCCATTGAGTCAGGTGCTTCAAGCCCTTTGTGGATCTGGGCCTTAAGTCCCACCCCTTTCCTCTGCATTTTACCCCTGGCTGCTTTAGGTGAGTCCCTGCTCAGCTTGCTGGTTTCTGTGAATCCCTTTCTCAGATGCTTAACTCTACCCACACACGACATGGGGAGCCTACACACTGAACTCGGGACTGTGAATTCCACTGGGCAGCAGGCATGAGCTAAGGCACCAAGCAGCATTTAGGCATTGGACCTCTGGGCATTGGATGCCTATGTCAGCTGTGTAAATCTAGCCCTAACTCTTTCAATGCCTTCTAGCTTATGTACCTTGCTTGTCTGCTGCCTCACATTGGACCTGATTGAATACCCACTGAGGAAAGGGGAGTCTTTCCTCTGCCTTCAACAGGAGTTGGATCAGGCCTGCCTAGCTGCATATTGTGTCCTTTGGACAATGGTGCTTTGTTGCAGCCCAGAAGCCACAGCCCTGTGGGCATGTTTGCACACAACTGACATCTACTACACCCTGAATAAAGGGTCTGCAGTTGAAGAGATCCTGAGTGTAATCCAAGACAGACAGGGCAGGCTGTACATTCCTATGATCAGTTTTTTAAAGATAGTAA
>NW_020664393.1:46879882-46896687 GCF_002925995.2 Terrapene triunguis | reverse complement strand
CAAATTTAGCTTAAAAAAGATGTAATTTTAATGGTGCTCTTGTTTGGGGAAAAAAACATGGAAACTGGTGGTGAAATTGCCTGCCATCCATTCTCATCCTGGAGAAGACTATCCCAGCAAAATGAAACTGTTGGCCTTGTAAGGGTTTAATTAGCATTTATCTTCAGCCATTACAGCTGGTCTGGAATCTTTTGACAAAATATTTTTCATTGGAAAGTGTCAATTAATTGAAAATGAAACTTCTTGTGGGAAAGACTAGGTTTTGCCAAACTGCTTTTTTAAAAAAAACTTTTGAAAAGCTTTGACATTTTCAAAATGAAAAAAAAAAATCAAATTTTCTGGTCAAAAAGATTTTGTTTTGAAGTATAAGCTAATTATAATAAAAAAAGGTCAAAACTGAAACCAAATGTTTCAAAATTATTGAAATAAAGCATTTAGATTGACCCAAATTCTTTTTTTTTCTGGTTGTCGGGTCTTGAAAAGTTAGAGATTTCTTATCATCCCAATTTGGGATGGGAAAATATTTCAAAATCTTGAAAATTTTCCAGGATTAGAAAACCATTTTCTGCCCATCCCTAGTAGTCACACAAACATTGATTGCTAAGAAAGCTAAATTAGGAAGAACAAAGTCTCTATAAGTCCTGCCCATCTTGTACTACCATGCAAGGGCCAGGCAAAATAACAGAGCTAGCTATTGGTGGAGTCCAGAGATTGCTCAGTCATAGTTAAAGTTAAGATTCTGTCAAGGATATTTTTAGTAAAAGTCAGGAATAGGTCGCAAGGACCGACAGGTCGCGGGCAATAAACAAAAATTTCCAGAAGCCCACAATCTGTCTCTGACTTTTACTAAAAATACCCTGAGGAGCGGGACTAACAATCAGAGCACTGCTGGGGGCTGACCTCCAGCAGTTGTTCCAGTCCCGACGCTGCTCCTGCGGTAGTGGCTGACGCAACCCTAGCCGCTGCTCCAGCCTTGGGGTCGCTGCTCTGGCGGCCCAGGTCTGACAGTTGCTCCAGTTCTGTCCCAGAAGAAATCCCGGAGGTCCCAGAAAGTCCCAGAATCTGTGACTTCTGTGACAGAATCATACCCTTATTCATAGGGTCTGTATGGATGCATACCACCATAAAGATGACAAGGAAATGTGGGGAGGTGGAGTTATAAACCAGCACCCCTACCATACTGACCCAGGGAGCTGGCTGGCAACAAAGGGAACAAGTTGCACCATCCTTGGGGAAGGATTAGGCTCATGATGTGCATTTGGTGGCAGGGCTCCCTTTGGGACAGCACATGTCTGGACCAACCCTACACAGGTAAATACTTAAAGGTACAATCTAGCATATCCTCATTTCTCTAATCAGTAATTAAAAGATGAAATAGCTGCATATAGCCCTATCCATACTAAAAATAAAGGAACTTAGCATTAACACAGTTGGAAAAGCAGGGTACCGAATTGTGCTTAAGCCTGGTGCACATGGCAAACATGATCTGGACTAACACAAGTCACTGCCACGCCAGACAATGGGTCAGAAGCTCTAATCCAAAGTGTGAGTATGGGTGTGCTCATCCAGTTTTGCCAACATGTCTCAGAACCAGTAAAGTAGTCCAGTGACATGGGCAGGGCTTTCAAGTGATTATGAAACCTGTCATCACAGAAGTAATGGGCTAGCAAGATGCAAAGAAGAAGGGAGAATGCCACGAGGGAAGAGGCCTATAGCAAAAGGGTGGCAGCACTCAAAGTGGGACAGAGTTGCTAGAAGTGTGGGATAGATCCTTTGCCAGAACTCTACAGGAAATTTGGGGGAGTATTGTGAACTTAAGGAAATGTTGTGCATTTAATTAGATTCATTTAATAAAAGGATTTAATAGGCCTTTTACATGCACATGCACACACAATTTGATTTACAAGACGCATCATTCATGTAGTTTGTTATGCCAGGCACCAGAAACTCTTGATGTATTTATATTGTCATTCACCCACTTGTGTCTTGAGTCCACTCCTTCACATGTGAATTGGGGTGCTATCTTGTTGTCTTCATATAAATCTGGTAACAATTAATCCTTCACATAATAAATGTATGGTCCCAATCCTGTGAGGGCACCCAACTTCCATTATAATCAGTGGGAAATAGGGGCACTCAGAACCTCCTAAGATAATGCCCTTTGTGTATATATTTTTTCTGCCTCTGTATACACCTACATATCATATACATGCACATTCCTTATACATTACATACTGTGCATACAGTAGGCAGAAACACCTCTTTTTTTAACCAGCAAGTTAACTGATTGATGATTAAGATTTTGGAGGTAAGTGAGTAGGAGCTGGGCTCTTTCTTTCTTCCCATGTTAACAAGGCTTTTCTAATATAGTTGACATGGCTTAACATATGGCAATGATGTTTTTTATAATCCAAGCAGCCCTTAAGGAGGCATTGGGGAGGCTCAGTTTACAGCTCAAGGCACCAGGAGGATTTTATGTCTCCACTAGTAAGATTTTAAAGTATATGGCTCCTTACTGGTCTTTGAAGTTATTATTGTTCTTTAAGTTTCACCTACACACAAAAAATGAGATTTTTAAATAGTTTTCTTATCCTTGACTTGGACCACTTTCACACAGAACGTGACAGTGGGGGGCAATCCTTACCTTTAGGTCAACATTTGCTCTTTTTAGGAGAGAGATCTGTTCCCAGCTCAAAAAATAATATTACCAAAAAATAACATGGCAGATTTTTTCCCTTTAAATTACACTTTCACGCCTATTAGACTGACCTCACTCTTGGGAGAACCAATCAGTTGATTCTATATATAGCAACACATCTGCCCATAAATGGGCGCGAAGGGGTAGTAGCCTCTCTTTAGAGAGAGAAATTATTTTTGTTTTCCTCAGCCAGAGCCTGCTAAGCTGAGTGAGGCTGTTCGTCCTCTCAGCTGTGCAATTTTTATTTCTCCCTAGGTAAGTATGTTTCCATTTTTTTAAAAAATTCAGAATCAACAGGAATGATGATAGAAAAATGTTATATACTTTTCTGTACAAAATATATGACACGTATTGGGGAAAATAAGAAAAAGGCATAATATACATTTACGAATAAAAGAAAAATGACAACAGGAGGGGAAAATATTGCATGGTTTTATTCTGTTCATTAATTTTATTTTAATGAATATTATTATATTTTCATCACTATCTTTCTACATAAATACAAACTCAAGGCAGGTGGGTTTATGTGCCTTCCTTATTCCAAATACAGAGCTCCTCTTTCTTCTGTATTTACTTAAAAAAAGAAGAAAAAAATAATTTAATCTAGAATATAAACATAATGTAACTGGGACCAAAAGTCCTATTCTATTTTTGTCAGTGATAGTTTCAAGTACCTTTCTTTAAAAGATAGATTTCTGATTGTTATTGCCTTGAGTTCCATGACATGTTTTGATCCTCCTGAAAATTCCAGCTAAATACCTCTGATAGAGCTTTTGGAATTGCGCTCATGCTCTTGAAATTATGCCTGCTAGAAAGAGATAGTGGAATTGGATGATTACACATAAGAGCCAATGAAAGTGTTGTAATGAAGGATAATAGATGTTGGAATGCTTGGCAGCGACTCACTTTCACTATCTCACTGTTTCACATTTGTTGTCCTCCAGTTAAAAGGACAGGGTGCATTTACAATGTGACTGGGAATCTCCATACTTTACAGAGAGTCTGTTGCAAACTACTTTTGTATATGGAAAGTTAGGATGAGTACATTTCAGGCCGTGCGGATTATATTTAGTGGGCCAAATGCAGTTCTTATGTCAGCAGCTTTAGTGACTTTGGACGCTTTCTAAAAGTCAGAACAAAATGTTTATAAAATCTTTTTTTTTTTTGCTTTGAACATTTAAAATCTTCTGGAGAAAAGTTAATCTGTGTATGTACTCTGTCTGGGCCAGATTCTGCCTGGACCTTACATAGGGGCACTGTGGGAAGAGTTAAAAAAGGAGCCTTCACCCCTATATAGCCCACAGAAGGGCCAGGCAGAATTACAGTTCTTACACTCATGGAAATGCAAGAACTGTTCCCTCCCTACTCCCCTGAAGGTTCATGGTGCCCCTAAGAGGGTGAGGAGGGGTGTCCAGGAGGCAGGGCCATGGCTCCGTCTCCTACCTCTGTGCTGGCAAGCATAGCTGGATGGCTGCACAGGGGAGCATATGCACCAACGAAGGGGTGAAGCAATGTGCAAAGCCTCCCTGGACACTAGGAAGGTCCAGGAGGATCTTGCCTGTTTGAGCCAAACTGCCTCCATATTGCTCCTTATTGGGGACTATGTGCAATTTGCATAATCTAGTCCTAAAGATTATGTCAGTTTGAGAACTATAATTGTATTTGGCTCTTGAATACACTTGTATTTACACAGAAACATCAGCATTTAAGCAGTTTCACAAATAAAAAAGGGAAAGTAACACGAGATCCCATAAATTCAATTCCATCCTGATTAATTATCTCCTGACTGCGATATTTAAGAGCCACAGATGACCCTTGATCTTTACACAAGACTTCCATTGGCATCCATGTGAGTCCTACATATTAAGCTATGAGAGAATGTGTCTTTATTTCTAAGAGATCAATGTAGCCGTCTGGAAATTACTTGATGTGTTCTGTCTGAGGTCTTAGGGTACTTCTGGAATACGGACATTTGAATTAAGTGACAAGTGGAAATTTCTTTTCTTCCATCTTTTACAATATTGAATAGGCAACTGGGAATTAAAGATATTCTAGTGCTCTAACAGTTACACATAATGGGGTGCAAAGTAGAAAAATAGGGGACCCAAAATGGAGCATATTCTACTCTTCACTAAGTGATAAAATAAAATAGTGTAACTATTAGGCGGGTGTAATCACAGCAGCCATTGGACAGCAGATAGTGTATGGAAAAACATGAGTAGAGGCACGTGCTGCAAAATATCTGGAAGCCATGAGATTCCTACAGAAAAGTAAGAATAAGGATATGTGCAGAAGCAAAGGAGCAGGCTATCCTGAGCTTTCAGCTAGCATACCCAGGTAGGGCTCAGTCAGAGCAGGCAAGAGCTTGTCAATCACTCTTTTGCAGCCAGACAAGGGCAGAGACGAGCAGAGAAAGTACATACTGTGTGGTGCAGACTTGGCAATGGGGAAGAGAAGCAAATCTGCAAGCAGCAGGGCAGTTAAGATAGATGAAATGGATTGTAGAGGTGGTGGATTCTACCTCTCCTCCTTGGCCGTGGGAACGCAAGTTGTCTATGGGGAGCACAATCAGATTCTCCATCTCACAGCAGTCGATACTCCTACTGACCAGTTTATTGCGGGAGTGCCAGTGCCCAGGGGCTGTGTTTATGAACTTATTAGAGTTATGACTGGTCCTTTAAATCTTAAATGAAATTATTTATCTGACTAGCTAGCTTTACATCTAACCCCACCTCCTTTGCCACGAATGCACTCACTTTTTGAAGGTATCTGCCTGTCCCACAGTTCTTGATAAGCTGCTTTTGTACTCCAAAAGTTATTATTGTGTTATGAGTCTGTGTATAGCCTGACCCCTGAACTCTGCCTTCACTCTACTTGTGGCTGACTACCATATAGTATAGATAACACAAGTAAATATTCACATGTTACCCTTTCTAACTGACTTGAATAATCTAATTACTCTGCTAAATAGAAGTATGAATTAAACTGTTTTATATTTTATTTCGAGTCTCTAATCTTCTGGGAAGGGACCATGTTTTTGTGTTTGTATAGTGCCTAGCACAATGGAGTCTTGAACTTGATTGGGATCCATGGGAGCTACTGTAACAGAAATATATATATATATATTGATACAGGAGGGCCAGGGAGCAGTGGGAGACTGGTAGAGGGGAAATATATAAGCCCTTGGCTAATTAAGGTGTGGTTCCCTGTAGGCTAGGGAGGATGGCTACAGGTTAATTGGAGCACCTGCAGTCAATTAAGGCCCTTTCAGGAACCTAATAAAACCCCCTGCTTCAGGCATTCAGGGAGAAGGAGGATGGGAGTCATGACTGTGCCATGAAATTTGAAGACCAGAGAACTGAAGTAAGGGAGCCCCTGCCCTGGCAGGGGAGGGAGACTCCCTCCCTCTGTGTCTAAGGACCGAAGGTACCCCACCCAAGGGGTAAGAACCTGCTGGGGTTGAGAGGGGCTAGGGCTGGGGCTCAGAGTGAGGAGCAAACCCAGACCCCTCCCCTGCTTCCCTCCTCTACCACCTTCCAAGGCCACTGGGGGGTCCTCGGTGCCCCAAGAGCAGGGGCAATAGGTGGCATCTTAGCCCCCCTGCCAAGAAAAGCCCAGGACCCACCACACTAACATCAGCCATCTTGTCACAATATATATAATTAACAATAACCTTTTGCCCTGTTATACCAATGGAAGTTCCATATGAAGAAAGAGGGCAGAATGTAGCCCAGATACTACCCTAGAACTCTAGATCTTCATGTAGAATTCCTTGTGAAGTTAATGGGAGTTGTGTAGCAGAGGTTCAAGGACAGTGTTTGGCCATATTGTATGTTGGCTCTATGGGAGGAACTCTCCTTAACATAAGCGGGAGTTAAATATCACAAGTAGGGTATGGCATTTGATGCCAAATTCTGAAATGTTAACTCTTCAATACTCCCTGACTATCATGACTTTAATGGGAGTTTTTCCTGACTAGGACCAAGGACTATGCAAAACAACTGTAGGCTTTGCTATCTGTGAATGTTTAATTGAATTGACAATCTTTAATTTGACCATAACTTTTGGGGTGGCAACACTAGGATTTTGTGTAAACAATTCCCTCTGTTACTAACACTGGTTCAGCTGCACTGATGGGAATGCTAGTGAAGCCTGGTCTCCAGTCTGCTACTAGTATCTTAAGCGCCATGGGTGACCTCCTGAACCACTGAAATCAATGGCAAAACTCCCATTGACTTCAGTGAGGCCAGATTCTTACCCGCATATCGTGTTATCTAGCTCTGTCCCAGGCAACCTGGCAAAATCCATCCATCTCAGAAAAATAAAATATCATAAATCCAATGTATCACAATAGATAAACAGGAGCAGACCCAACAAAAGACTTCCCACAGAGAACACAGCATCCCCCATCTCATATCCACCCCAAAATACATGGGGTGAATCCTGACCCTATTGAAGGCAATGGGAATTTTGCTATTGACTTAAAGGGTGAAATCCTGGCCCCATTAATTTCCCCCCAGAAATCCATCTAAAAGGACTGACTTTGCAGCAGTACTGAGTATTAAACATATACTCCACAAGCATTGTACCTAATGACATTACATTTTGAACTGGTGCCAGGCAACAGCTTCCCTCCGTGCTAACAGAAGGCTAAATAAGTCTGGCTGCTCCCAAGTCCTCTTAATTACTTCTAGTGAGGTTCTGCATTAGAGCTGGTTGGCCATTTGTGTTTATATTGTACATAAAGTTTGGACAAACACTTTAGAATGTCTGAACCCTAATTGTGAGGAAGTCTAGGAACTGATTCATTTGGAATAGAGGGAAAGGGACGCACTTCTCTGAAAAGTTAGTTTTATTTTTAGAAGAGAATTATGAACTTAAAAGTAGCAAAAGCTGATCCACCAGCCACAAGCATCTGATTCTGCTGACCTACATTTGGTCTCAGTAAGAGTTACATGCATAGAAAGTGTAAGAACCTGGGACCATGTGGGTTCTGGGCCACCAATGCTTCTGCATCACCATCACCATATGTTCTGCTGGAGGATCCTGTGAATCTAGAGCCTGCAGGAAGTACTGCCCAGCAGGGTGCAAGTGGCAGCCCTCTGCAGACCACTAATTGGCTCATGCTGGTACTGGTATATAAACCAGGACACCATCATGGGCAGCTGTCTGAGAAATGATGCAGACTGGCTGCTTACTGCTGCTCCAAACCTTGCCTTGCTTCTGACCATGATTTGTCCCCAATTCTGTGACTTTCCTGCTGTTTGTAACCTTATGCCTGGCACTGACTCCCTGGTATCCTGACCTGGCTCAACCCCAACTCTGCCACTTGCCTCCCACATGCAACTTGCTGCCTGACCTAACTTCCTGGTATCCTGACCAGGCTTCACCCTGACCCTGCTACTTGTCTCCTGACCACATCCTGATAACTGACTGGTGCACACAGGCTCCCTGCTGCCTGGTCCTGACAGAAAGGATGCAGGATTGGGTGCATGACAGAGAGCATGTGGGGATATTCACAAAAGAGCTTAACTGGACAAATGTAGCCTGAAAGCAAACACAGGTAGACCTTAACACAGCTGTGTCAATAGTGGAAGTGAGAGGATCCAGGAGCTTGTTTGTTTGCACCTACATGTCTGTGTAGAAACTAATTGTAAAAAGAGCTAGAGACATCAATCAGAGACTTACTAGAGTCAGAACTGCAGGATGGACTGCTTTATCCTTTGCTTCCTGAAAAGCTCATATGCTACCTGAGAATTCTAATTCTATTTTTCCAAGACTTTGTTGCTGCAATTAAGCAGTTATAATGCTTTCTTCAATAAATAAATAAATACAGTTAAACAAGGTATTATTAGGGCTGCTTGAAAATTTTCATAAGTGTCAAATTTTTATAAAAATGTTATCAAACTTTTTGTTTACCATTTATTTTCCATTTTCAAACTAAGACATTTTTGCACATGAATTTTTACAAATTTATTTTTAATTATTTCAATCTTACCAGTAAAATCAAACTGGCAAAATCAAAATCATTGTTTAAAATGGAAAAAGAGAAACAAATGTTTTCAATAAATATTTATATTAATGCATTTTGTGTAAAAAAAAAAAAAATAAAAAAAAGAAACTAAAATTAGTTTTTGTTTTTAATTGTGATTTTCATTTTATTTTTGGCTTGCTCTAGTTATAAGACTCCTGTATTTTTCTTGAAATATAATATCCAGTTAAGTTGAATAGATGTATTATTCATTTCAGTTCTAAAATATAGCCTGATAGTTGATACATTTTTGATCTACAATGTGAAACAGAACATGGATTAAAATATGTCACTACCACTGTCTTTGATTTAAATAAGAAGTTATTTTGATGCAAGTATCTGAAGGAGTTTACAAGATACATCTATTTCTATTCGACCTCCTTTAAGTTTTGTACTCTCTATATGCAGTAATAATGGCTACTTGTTAGATCTTCTTGAAATTGGGGAAAATAATTGATTATGATGGGTGGAAACCTGAGGACCATACCTGGGAACAGAATCTGCTGGTCCTGATGTGGGCACAGTGAAGATGGGGAAGGAGGCGGACTAGCATGCTGTGGGGGAGCAGGCTGCACCCCACAAAGGGATGTAATGGCTGGCATGTTCCCCCTTCACTCCAGGGATCTAGTCCTTACTAAGGCAAATACTCATTGACCTCACTGGGAATTTGACTGACTAAGGACCTCAGGATTTGGCCCAAAGTGCTTTGCAAACTTTATATATAGGAATTGCTCCACTCACCACTGAAATGCAACCACCTCTAGTGTAGAATGTGGCAGCCGTTCAGCTGCTTGCAGCAATCCTGTATGACCATTTAGGGCAGGAGAACAGGAAGTGAAGAATCCCTATCCAACTGAAACTGCAAGAGGAATTTAGGGAGACAGACTATAATTATACTATCTATAATTTATCCAGGACACTGGTGGTAACATCCCTACTTTTGCAAAAAGGTGTCATTGGATTTTTAGTGAACACAAATGGATAGTACCTCTGGCAGCACAATAGCTTTTCCTGACTCCATGCTTGGGAATTAATTTAATATTGAGTCAGTGGGAAGTATGTCATAGGAGGTCTCCCATCCAAGTACTGATCATATCCAGCCAGACTTAGGGCTGGTCTACACTATGGGGGGCGGGGAGGGGGGATCGATCTAAGTTACACAACTTCAGCTACGTGAATAACATACTTAGATCTACTTATTGCAGTGTCTTCACTGTGGTGTGTCAACGGGATTCCCCTTGCACTTCTCATTGAGGTGGAGCACCGGAGTCGACGCTAGAGCAACTGGCAGTCAATTTATCGCGTCTATACGTGACACGATAAATTGACCCCCGCTGCCCATAGATGCGCCTGGTAGTGTAGACATGCCTTTAGTTAGTGAGATCGCAGCCTGAGGTGGCTATATTAATCAGGTATGACTTTGTCATTCATAAAATGGAATTGCTCAAGCCATAGTAAAGTCACAAATGCTTCAGCAAATAACAGAATTGTAAGGTTCTCAGGAAAGCATCATAATGGGTTGAAAGCCTTGGCTAAATATGACAGTCACTACTTATTTTGTAGGAGTTGGGGCCTGGAAGAAATTGCAGCATGTCGTCGAAGAGAGTGCCATTTTACCAGAGAAGGCATAAACACTTTGATCAGTCCTACCGCAACATTCAGACAAGATACTTGCTCCAAGAATATGCAGCAAGAAAGTAAGTATCTTACATTTCCCATTGGTGTAGAGGAGCTTCTATTGCAGAGGAATCCATTTCAAAATGTAGAATTTTGTAAAAGAAAAAAAAGTGACTTTGTTCTGAATTTCAGATGTATGGAGAGCAATGGTTCTCAATCTTTTCCATACTGTGAATCCTCTGTCCCATGATCTCCCTACTATCTAGGTGGGACCCCCTTCTATTTAGCAATATGGAGTGTTCATGGTTCCCTGTTAGCAGTTCAGGTTGGAAACTCCTCCCTGAAAGCAAAGTAATGACTCATAAAAACTCTCTCTGATTTTAGGGATAATCATTGCTATAGCATATATCTAAGCATGAGAGCTGATTTTTTATTTTATTTATTTATTTATCTATTTAAATTCTTCCTCCCAAATCTGTTCCTTGAAGATGTTCACTGCCTTGAAGTGGGGCCTCATGCATTTTGGGCTATTCCAGGTTGTGGTCATTGGGATTCTTATTTTCCCTTTTATACCAAGTTGCAATTCTCCCATGTTCAAAACGCCTTTCCTTCGCCCACGTGTTCAAGGAACCATATGCCTCAAGTTCTGTTGCTAGGGCTATCTGAGATCACCTTTCTCCCAGGGTGTTACTGCAGTACTTCAGATCATCTCAGATGCTTGAGTTGATTGGCTCCACCTGCTATAAATGGAAGGGGGTTACTGGAAGAGTGTTCACTGTGAGGTGTACATGCTCCTGGAATACATTTAATTCCCTGATTAATCAGAGACCCATTTGGTGGCCTTCAGAACATGCCACAAGACCAACGTGACGGGTTAGAAAAACGGGCTTGGGAGTTGTTGTTTAGAAGTCTATTGGATGTTCCATAGGTGGGGTTAGTGGCCCTGATATTTTACTGAAATTGTTTTTATAAAATTGTACAATATGGTCAAAGATTGGCACTGGCACAGTGAATAAAGACACTGAATTAAATTAAATAAAAGGGCTGACAGGCTCCATTGAGATGATAACACTACTGGGCATTAGACACTAAGGCTGCATGGTAGTGAATGTAACCCAGCTTCAGTGTGTGAGGTGCCATGTGTAGCTTAAAATGTAAGTTCCTCACACAACACCGCACAGGTACCAGTTGTTCCATTCAGCTGCTTGAATGTAATTTCTTTGAACTTTGTAATTCCGTGCTTTATCCGTATAGCCATTTTACAGTGATTTCTTTTTGTATTGGAAGGGTCGCTTCTAGACAGGCAGCTTCCTTTAAGTCCTCTGCCGGTACAGAAAGAACTACATGTAGGCTCTGTGCCAGGAGGTTGCACACTTCAGCCGAAGAAGAGTCACAAGAATACAGGAAAAGGTAAAGCTTGCATTGGCACCTTTAAATCACTTTGTTGGGTCAAATGCCATGGAACAGACACTTTTTTTTTGTCAGTATACTCTAAGGGAGAAATCCTGGCTTTGTTGAAGTCAAGGTCAAAATTTCTATCGACCTCAATGGAACTAGGAATTCACAGTGAAAGTTTTATTGTAAGACACAGCACTAAATTTGCAGTTCAGTAACAAGGCAGTCACACGTTTTCATAATGGCTGTTGGCAAAAAGCTACCCAGAAACCTCTGAAAGGTAGCAAGGTGGCAAAGCAGTTTCATTGACAGAGCTGTCAACAAGATTGGAGCCTTCTATGACACTATGTTCTTCATTAATATCTCATGGTTAGAATACCAAAGGGTCATGTGTCTCTTACATCTTATATTTCTTAGACCTTCAGTCCAGAGTTTTACTCCAAGTTGGCTGTGAAAACTGACGTAAAATAAGAAGAAATTGAAATCTACACTGAATCTGGCACTTTTTAAAATAAGAGCAAATATACTGTGCCCTTACTGAATACTAAGATTACGTGTTGGGGGCAGCTTAATTGTATTAGAGTCATCTCCCTAACATCCTATTTATCAAGAGGATAACTTGCCTCAGTTACAGCATTGATATGAAGTCCTATAATAAATGTGCTGACAACTATATTCCATTTCATCAATTTGAGTGGCTGTATGTGCCCTGACATACTCCACAGTAAATACACCAAAGACTCAGCCAATGTATGTTATGAAGGCTATAAAAAGTGGAATGCATTCTTCTTTTTCCTTTGAAGATAACGTGAAGGATTACAAACTATCCCTTTGATGCCAGTTTTGCCATCAGCAAGAGAGATGTGCCCTAGAAGCAGGGTGCAGTTTAGAAAAAAATCTTAATCTGTTTTGAATTTTTAACCTATTTTATTATTTAAAGAGATACAGCACATGATGAATAGTACAAGGCAGAATAATCCTGGAGCTTACATTATGAAGAAATTATACAAAGAAATAGCTTAAACCAGTGGTTCTCAAACTAGAGCCGCTGCTTGTTCAGGGAAAGCCTCTGGCAGGCCGGGCCGGTTTGTTTACCTGCTGCGTCCGCAGGTTCGGCCAATCGCGGCTCCCACAGGCTGCGGTTCGCCGCTCCAGGCCAATGGGGACTGCAGGAAGGGTGGCCAGCACGTCCCTTGGCCCACGCTGCTTCCTCACCACCACTCCCCATTATTCTCCATGGAGGCCTGGCTGCTTCAGGAGTCTTATTCTCTACTGGTGATTTCTCCTAACCCCCTTCTCTGAGATCTACATTATCTGGGAGGATGTGTGGGGAAGAGAGGGGTGCAGAATGACAAGCCTTCTCCTGACCTGGGGTGTTGGCACAGTAGGGACGTTCTTACAGCTATTCCTGACAGGTTATGCTAGGTTTGCCTCTACTGCTCACACTCCTTCAGAGGAGAATATAGTTTATAACATTGGTACCTGTAGGCGTGAGGTGGGAGTGTGAACATGGCCCTCCTCCCTGTGCCTGAAGGACTGCAGGGGGGTAGTTCGTGCTACACCTTTTTACAAAGGTGCATAAGGGCAACTGTTGAGCACATTACTCCCCATGACCTGGAGGCATTATGCTCACTCTTGGCTTATATGGGCAAAGTGCCTCCAGCCACTGCTGTACCTCCCTAATTCACTTACGGGACAATCCAGCCTCAGCTCTTATGGTTTTGAAGGGTCTCTTGGCCTAGATGCTGGTACACGTTCCCTGACTGATTGGTGTGTGGACTCATTTTGCATAAGCTCCTTACACAGCAGCAGAGGGTAGCATAGGCACCGACTTCTAATGGCGTCGGTGGGTGCTTGACCCCCACTCGGCCCCCGGCCCCACCCTGACTCCACCCCTGCCCCACACCCTCCTGCCTCCTCCCAACCCCTTCCCCAAAATCCCTGCCCCAACTCCGCCCCTTCCCTGCCCCTATGCGACCCCTTCCCCAAATCCCTGCCCTGGCCCCGCCTCCTCCCCTGAGCACATCATGTTCCCGCTCCTCCCCCCTCCCTCCCGGAGCTTGCTACAGCTGTTTGGCGGTGGCAAGAGCTGGGAGGTAGGCGGAGGAGCTGGGACATGGTGCGCTCAGAGGAGGAGGTGAGGTGGGGTGGGAGGGGGTGGGGCGGGGCGGTGAGCTTGGCTGCCGGTGGGTGCAGAGCACCCACTAATTTTTCCCTGGAGCACCCTCAGAGTCGGCGCCTATGGGTAGGCCAGAGGATCTGTGTAGGGAGCCTGCAGAAACTGCTTCAGCCATTGCGGTGAGGCAGCCTCTACTGTGTGCTTCACTGCCTGAGGGGAGGATACTACTGCTTTTTACCCCCTTGGTATTTGAACAGGGTAATGGCCCAGGATTTGATCTCCAGATCTTAGAGTTACATGTTGGTGATTCTTATCTTCTACAAAATACGGGATATAGATAATGATACAAATAAGAACAAACAGAAACAGAGAGAGGGGAAACCAATAATATACAAACCACAAAAGGGTAGAGAAAGGAAGGAAAGAGGCTGGATAGTCTTAGGAAATTTGCTATTTGATTTCTGTCGATTTTGTTCTTATAATTTAACTCTATTTGCAGAATCCCTGGGCCACCTCCTCCGCTGGGATAAATCGGCACAGCTCCACTGACTTCAGTGGGACTATTCCAGTTACCGTAATTCCCACTGAAGATCTGGCCTCATATGCTCACAGGGAAGAGAAAGCAAACAGAAGACTCATTCATTTGCAGTTTTTAAGACGTTTGTTTTGAGATCTTGAGAGAGGGAAATAGTTCACATTATAGAATCTGCATCTGTGTAATGCTGCTAATAGGACTTCCAAGCCCTCATCTGCCTGCTGTGTATCAGTGACAATAGTAAAGCCTTGATGCTGGGTTAATCCTAAATAGTTTTCTCTTACCATGCAGGACTCATGAGCAAAAGTCTGATATAAGTGAAGAGAGGAGGATCCGGTTTGCCGCCAATTTGGCTGAGGTGGAAGAAGAGCTTCGTTCAGCCAGGCTCCTTGCAAGAGAACATCTGGATAGAGTTACCATACAAAGGATGGTACTGTAACAGAACAATTTTATTTCCTTTCCAAGCAGAACTGTAAACTCCACTGCAGTTTAGAACTATGCTTCACAGAGCCCAACAGTAGTTTGCATCTGTTAGTCTGAAAGCTATACGCAAATATTAAATCTCTGACGCTGGTGCTAGATAATGCTCCTTCTCGCCGCTTTTTATTTCTATCCTGTGTAATAGGTAGAAGAACAAATGGCCTTGGAAAGATACACCATTGAAGAAAGTATAAGTCGAGCTCCTGAAATTTTGGTACGACTGAGGTCTCATACTGTTTGGGAAAAAATGTCTGTGAAGCTTTACTTCACTGTACAAGGATTTCCTACCCCTGTTGTACAATGGTAAGAGGCCTTTCCAGCCCTCTAAAACCGGTGTTAAGTTTGTTTTCCATTTGTAATTCTCATAGATATGCTGGATAGTAGTTGTGGATACTGCAGTTAAAGGAGCAAAAGGACAAACTTTTTGTAGTGTATCAAGTAAATATATATTTCAGAATGCTGACTACAAAAATGGTCATTAATTTAACTGATAATAACCTAGCAAGTGGTAAAATACACTGAGTTTTGCTAAATGGTAAATATTTTTGATGTTTTATACCAAGGCAATAGTATCTAGTAGTTAAACATTGGAAAGCGAGAGAGAATGTCTATGCCTGATGAGATGAGAGTGCATTCTTCTGTCAGGGCTTGTCTTCACTACCCGCCCAGATCGGCGGGTAGAAATCGATCTCTAGGGGATCGATTTATCGCGTCTCGTCAGGATGCGATAATTGATCCCCCGAATCGACACGTGTACTCCACCAGCCCAGGTAGGAGTAAGCACCGTCAACGGGGGAGCCGCGGCGGTCGATTTGCCGCCGTCCTCACAGCAGGGTAAATTGGATCAGATACGTCGAATTCAGCTACGCTATTCCCGTAGCTGAATTTGCGTATCTGAAATCGATCCCCCCCCGTAGTGTAGACGTAGCCTCAGTTATATGGTGCAACCTCACTGAAAATAATGGGATTAGAATGGTACAACTGGCAGGAGAATTTGACCTTTGAAATTTACCACCAAAAGTGTTCTAGCTGGGGTAAGTTATCAGGTGTCTTGTCCAGAGTCAGAAACTGCAGTAAGAGGCAAATTTCCACAAAAATCTGAAAATCATGTTATTCTTAGGCTACAATTCAAAACAGTTTTTTAGTCCTTTTTGTCAACAGAAGGAAGTTGGGATCTCTTTGTCTCTAGAAATCCTTATTGAAAGGAAGAGTCAGGTTAACTGGTGGATTTAAAATGATAAAGACAGTATCCTGGATGACATAGCCATTTTCAACACTTGAAAGAAACTCAGGCACATATTTTAAAAATTGGAAATGTAGCTGATAAAATATCTATTCCCTACTTCTAAATAACATCCCCTACCACTGACCGAGCTAGAAATCTGGGGTCTGATTCTCAGCTCCCCTTAAGTTTCTTTTGCACCACTCCAACAGTGCAAAGGGTACTCAAAGTGATTTCAGCCAGCAGCTGAGGATTCCCCTAGAACAGATGAATCATGAGCAGGTTTAGGCTTGGAATAGCCAGACATATGCCAACCCCTCCTGGCACTCCTTCCCCAGCATGGGGGGTGTGTGTGCCATGGTGGGCTGGAGGCATGCCAGAGTGGGAAGAGCAAAATTAGAGCATCATGCTCTCAGGTGATCATGGCCAGTATAGCAGCCCTTTATCTAGACCTTTAGCTAGACCATTATCTAGCAGTGCAAGTTGTTCTAACTCATGCAAGGGATCAGTTTGGCCCCCAGGACTGAGGAGGGGCATATAAGTGGCATGAAGCCAGCTGTCTCCTCTTCGCTAGGTACCCAAAATTGCTGCTCTGTGGATCTGAGAGCAGAATTTTGCACTCAGAGTGTACTAATCGGGCCCGATTCTGACCTCATTTACAGCAATGTAAATCAGAAGTCACTCCGATGAAGATATCAGACTCAGGGC
>NW_020664393.1:46806609-46879482 GCF_002925995.2 Terrapene triunguis | reverse complement strand
TGCCAATCTACCCTGGAGGAAAATTCCTTCCCGACCCCAAATATGGCAATCTTCTTTAATAGTCTATTCCATCATGGCAGCAACTCTTTGTTCAGAGCTTGAAGCTTAGAAAAGTTTAGCTAGTTGTGGCTAGAAAATTCAACGGATGGTATTTGGCTCTGTTAGCAGGTTGTCATGTTTTGCTTACCTTAGCTCTTCATTGTATTTGTTTTCCTGTGATTGGGGATGGGAGAGTCCAGTGGTTTCTTTAAAAGGTTTTAAGTTCTGAAAATATATTTTTATCTAATTTAAATTGTCTTCAAGACATAATGGTTTAAAAGTCTGGCATGAAAGAAAAACAAATGTCGTAACAAGTGTCAGCACTCCCAACCACCCCTCACTAAACCTCAGCTGGGACACAGAATTGCAATACTGTATTTCACATATAATAATGACTTGGTACAAGTTTAAAAAAACCCAAAAGCAACAATAGTGTGGACGGAACAATGGTGTCAAGACAGAAAAATAAGTGTCTAAATATTTTCATCTGTCCTTACTAATTTACCAAAAATATGACCTCAGGCTACATTCAAACAGTTTGAACATTTGTGTGTGATATTTGGCTGGCAAAATATTCACTCACTCATCCTGTCTCCAGCCATCAACCATAGTCCTGAGGTAGGCCAGGCAGACGTAGAGGAACAATAGTGCACCATTCCTTCTGCTTGAAGCAGGAAGCCCTGTCCCCAAACCTTTGGCTTCTGTAGAAAGGGATAGCTAATCCCTAACCTCCTTCTTTTGGCTCCAGTGGGTAGTGGAGAAATTTATTCCTGTCTAGGAGACTTCCGTAATAGTCACCGGTCTCTGCCCCACTTATCTTTATTCTTTACTCACTTCCCTGGATGAGGGAGGAGACTATTAGCCTCCTCCCCCAACTTCAGAATTCAGTTTGCTGGCCACTTCCCACACCCTTTAAGGGCCCAGATCATGGCTGACCCCTACCATCTGTCCTGGCCCTTTGGGTGCTAGAGAAGGCTGGTGAGAGATGCAGGCAGCCTGTCCAGCAGTGAGAATGGAAAAACTCTTCCATTGCTATTTGGGAGAGTGAGAGTGGTTGCTAGTGGGTGATGTTTGGGTGACTGAGTGCCAGTGGGTTGGCACCTAGGATGAGTGTGATTGTACCTGGGCGCCTTTGTTGGTGCCAGCAGGTGGCTGTGTGCAGGAATGTGGGTATGGTTGCTTGTGAGTAGCATGGGGGTGAGTGAATTAGTTTTTTGAGTGCCTTTTGTTGTGCCAGTGGATGGATGTCTAGGGCAGGGATCGGCAACCTTTGGCATACGGCCCACCAGGGTAAGCACCCTGGTGGGCTGGGCCAGTTTGTTTACCTGCCGCATCCGCAGGTTTGGCCGATCGCGGCTCCCACTGGCTGCGGTTCACCGTCCCAGGCCAATGGGGGCTGTGGGAAGCAGCGCGGGCCGAGGGTTGTGCTGGCCGCTGATTCCCGCAGCCCCCATTGGCCTGGAACGGCAAACCACAGCCAGTGGGAGCCGCAATTGGCCCAACCTGTGGATGCGGCATGTAAACAAACCGGCCCGGCCCACCAGGGTGCTCACCCTGGTGGGTCGCGTGCCAAAGGTTGCCGATCCCTGGTCTAGGGGAATATGGTGGATGTGTTGGTGCCTGGCCGGGATGGTGATTGTTCCCCTCCCCAAATATTTCCCCCCTCTCCTCCCTACCAGGCACCCGCACTCACCTAGACAGCCACCCACTCTCCCATATGCATCCATACCTACTCTCACTCACCCAGACACACCAATAGAGTCATCCATAGGCACCCAGAAAGGCTCCCACATGCACTCATACTCACCTCTGGTATTCCCTCTTGCCTAACCACCACCCACTGGAACCTACGCCCATACATACTCACCCAGGCACACCCACACTTATCCAAACAGCTAACCCCTGGCACCCATACACTCACTTCATCTTTCCTATTCTCTGCCAATACATTCTTTTCCAAGTGAAGCTTCCCAACTGCTCCCTGAATCATTCACCTTTTCCTTGTTTAACAGTTGTTTGCCAAAAAGATCCTGTCTAATTGGGGCAGCTTCATGACTGATTCTAACTCTGAGGCATACACTTTCTTGAACTAACATTTCTAAACTCCACTAAGCTACTTTATTACCACTTTCTTTGATGTGAAACTGGTTTGTGGACTGTATGAAAATGATAGAAATATGACATGCACAAGGCTCTTCTTGAATTGTGAGATGATCGTCAAAAATTGCAGCTGAGTTACGGACAAGCCATGGAAAATTGTGGAAAAGTAATAATGAACCTTGTTATTTGCAGTAATAAAGTCCATTATTACTTTTCTGCTATTTTCTGCTGTTGGCCACCCGAGGCTGAGAGTGCGGGCTCCTGCTGTTGGCTGCCCAGGGCTCTGATGTCAGCCCCACACTACTCCCATACCTCCCGCTGTCAAAATTCAGTGTAAGCCTAATATTGCAGAATACGCAATTTCTGCAATATCGCAAGTTAAGTAGAGCCTTAGACATGCAAGAAATAAAAGCTCACTTTGATATTACTAGCTATACTTTTTAATACAAAAAAAAAAAATCCTGCCTATTTCTTGTATTTGGAAGGAGAAAAAAGATGTGGTATAGTCCTTAAAATGGAAGATCCAACTATCTGAAATGTGCATAAATTTTTTTTGGATATAGAACAGCTAAGATTATTTACCTAGCCACTTCTGTACTCTTCTCAGCTGTCCATACCAAAGTGCTGAGCTACATGTCATCTGAGCTGTGGTCACTTAAAATGGCTTTGGAATTTCTTGGCTGTCTTCTTAGCACTTCTCCGAGGCTTATGTAGTGAACTTTTACTTATGATGCAAGTGTGACATTTATTCCTATGAATATACTGGGTGTTTCTTGTCCCCAAATGGAAAAATTCTTGAGATGCCAAAAACAGAGTATTACCTCATTTTAAAATTGTAACTGGAAACTTTCATTTCCCCATTTATCTCAGAGGACTCACAACCTGTACAGTAACCCAGATCACCTTCATAGCTCCGTCTCAGATTTTTAAGACATACTTTGGTCAATTTATCATGTCTTCTGGATTCACATGACACAACCCTTTTCATATACTGTTGATTTCTGGCTGCTTGGAGGGGTCTTATGCTAGGGTACCTGAGTTTAAGTTCTGTCTTGAGTAGTAAAGACAAATGGTATTGATGGTTGCATTGTAATTCTAACTTGTGCACTTCCCCAAATCCCATTTCACAATTCTCAGAAACATAGGAACTGCCATACTGCATCAGGCCACTGGTCCCTCTAGTCCAGTATCCTGTCTCTAACAGCAGCCAATACCAGATGTTTCAGAAGAAGGCACAATAAACCATTCAGGGGACCGCTATGGAATAGCCTACCCATAGGGGAAATTTCTTCTTAACCCTAACCAATTAGCAACTGGAGTATGCCTTGGAGCATACAGGTTTATATCCCTTCTATTTCTGTAACCTATCTAATGTAAGTGTGAATGTTCTCATTATCAGTATAAATGTTCTATTCTTGTGTTAATCAGATTTAGCTTCAATGATATCACATAGCAATGTGTTCCCATGGTCATTATGAAGTATTTTCATTTCACTCTTTAAAACTTCTGCTTTTTGATTTCATTGAATGTCCCCTTGTTCTTGCAATAGGAGAAATAGGATCATTTTCCTATACTAGTCATTATTTTTTTGTCTTTATTATGCCCACTAGATGGGCCTCCTTAGTTAAGACAGAAGGCCAATCTTTTCAATATTTCTTCATATGGGAGCCTTTCCTTGCCTCTGATTCTTTTTTTCCTGGCTCTGAACAGGCTCTGTTTCTGCTCTATTCATTTGAGCTAGGATGAACACAGTATTCCAGATGCAGATGTATCACTGATTTTATATAATGGCAGAATACATTTTCTGTATTATTTTTATCCCAGTCATAGAATCATAGAATCATAGAATATCAGGGTTGGGAGGGACCTCAAGAGGTCATCTAGTCCAATCCCCTGCTCAAAGCAGGACCAATTCCCAACTAAATCATCCCAGCCAGGGCTTTGTCAAGCCTGACCTTAAAAACCTCTAAGGAAGGAAAAAAACCCTCTAAGGAATGCTTATACATTCTTTTTTACTGCTGTTGCACCTTTACTTTTACTGATCAGGGGTTTTTGTTGTTGTCTACAATAACATTTAGATCTCTCCTCTCACTGTTTACAGTTAATTTAGACACAGCAATGTTTGTGACTAGGTCAAAAGATTTCTTCCAGCATGGATCACCTTGCTTTTGTCAAGACTGTATGACTGAATTGGAGCTCCTGAGGTTGTGGCTTGGGTGCAGGTGAGAGAGCAGTGTCTCTGTACCCTGTAATCCCACACCTCATCAGGGGAGTGGTTGGAGTATGAACTGCAGTACATTACCTCCTTGGGAGAAACAGGGAGCAGGGAAGGAAGTGTGGGTATGTCAACACTCTGGAGACTATACTGGCATAGCTATGCTGGCATGGCCCTATAGTGTAGATGCACTATACTGACAGAAGAGGTTTTACTGTTGCTGTAGGAACATTACCTCCCTGAATAAAGTTAGTTATGTTGATGAAACCCTGGGAGGCCATTACTTTAGCTGAGTGGGCATCTTGTTGGCATAACTATGTTGGGCAGGTGTGTAGCTTTTTCACACCCCTGGCTGATGCAGCTATTGTGCTATATAGCTTTCCTCTGTAGACCAGGCCTCAGATTTCCCAGGCTCCTTGTGGGGTGGTGCAGCTAGATACTGCCTCATACGCATGGTGTAGAGGTCAGGCTTTATCTAGCCTTTTGTTAGGTCCCTCGCTCCTGCATGACTAACTGCAGTCCTTGTTTAAGGACGGTCTAGAACTGCAATAGCAGAGGGCTTGAGAGAGCATCAGCAGATTTGTGTGGTGATGTGGGGAAGACTGCATACGGCTGTGTAAGCCCTGCTGCAGTAGGCCTAACCAGAGCTCCCAGTTTCCAACTTCTACAAGCATTGCTTTAAAAAATAAAACAGAACCCCCCCAAAATTGTGTAAGTGTCGTGCCTGTACAAATGTCACTGCACGGCAGGTGAGGTACTAGTACAGACTGAATGCTTTATGCTTTTCTAGATTTAATATTGAGAGGGACGAATGCCATCCCTTGTGCTGTAGCCAGGTTCTATGGGAAGAACAATCAGTGCGTAAGGATATGGGGTGTGACTGCACGGCCAAAAAGTCATGTTGAAAGGCAGGGTTCTGAACTGCAGAGCAGCAGGTGGCAGGCTGTTGCTCAGAGGAGGCTCTAGCTTCTATGGGACAGAATGCTTGAATAATAATCATGTCTAATTGTTAAATATCCCACTGCTTGAATACAAAGAATGGCACAGGCACAGAACTACAGGTGAGTTCCCACCCTAGAACATACAAGCTGAGCTGCAATAACTACAAACTATGGAATGAGGTAAAAGACAAAGTGACTGACCGAGGACCATGTTGTGGCTACTCCTGCAGTGGAAGAAGGACAGAAGGACCATGAAACTTCATGAGTTCAATTTGGTAGAGTTTCTGACAAAAATCTTCCTTCATACGGGAGACAGTTAGTGGAGGAGGCTATAAAGGGGACTGCGGCTATGACCCGCAAACACCATAGGGGCTGTTATGCATTCCAGCCACACCCCTTCTCACACCCTCCCCCAGCACAGCACGGACATGCCTCCTAAACTGGGAGCATGGATAAAGCTGTTGTACTTGCAGCACGGCAAAACTGAAACACAGTGCACTCCAACTATGGTCCCTCCAACCCTCAGCCACCCCTGCCATGCCACCTATCCTGGGAAGCAGGTGTCAAAATCTTACGCTGGGTCTGTGCTGACTGGAGAACCATCCGTTTCCCCAGCTTCATACTAGAGGAAGAGCTGATTAAAATAAAGTGTGTGTGGGGGGGGAGGCAGGGCCGGGAGTTGGGGGAAATTTTATGGGCCCTCCCATCCCCATTGTCCATCTTTTGAAAGTTAGCAAAACTTTGACCATCTGTACCAGAGGGTATCCTCTGGGAACATCTACACCCTTTTATGCCAGGGCAATGGAAAAGAGCCTCAGCATAGGAGAGACTCGGGACAACTGAATTCATACCAAAAGTGGGTGTCTTTAACCAAATGCATGGTTACTACAGCCTCCATTCTGTTTTTGACATGGGTTGAAATGAATGCCAATTCAGGCAAAAATGTTATTTCACTCTTCACTCCTGCGGTGCAATCTACGCTAGCCAGACGGATGAACATGTGCATTTTAAATGAACATTTTAAATGCCAGTGTAAAGGTCCCAGTGCAAATATTAACTCTCGAGAACATGATAAAGATTCAGGGCAGTTTTACTTTCACACAAACTATCATTATCTTGGGACAGACCTAATTCTGCCCTCCCATTTCATGCTATTGAAGGTAAATTGTACCCATTTCATCTGATCTTTGCAAAGTCTAGGAAACACATTCTTGACCAGAATATTAGGATAACTGATGAAGAAACCATTCCCCAGCCTCTGTAGACACCGAGAATCCACCTTAATTTTTACACAAGATCCCGTATACCTTGGACTATCATCACTTAGGAAATTTAGTTTTGTTCAGATGTCCAACCAGAATAGATGCATTCAATAAAACTGATAGTTTGCTCACTGATATTGAATCTTAGGGCCATATTCAAAGGTGAATCATCAGGAGCTGGTATAACTTGCACTTTTTTCTGGCCTCCCTCAAAGTACACGTTAAACCAACATGATGTGTAACTTACACCCACTGACCATCTTACACATCACCTTGATTGTGACCCCTGAATCTAAAGACGTTCAAAGGTCTGTTTGCATTGCATTCGGCTGTGTGATTGCAGCTTGAATTAGCTTTAATCTAGCTAGCTCAACTGAAAACAGCAGTGAAGACGCGGCAGTTTAGGCTTTGGCACAGGCTAGGGAATGCGTGTATGTATTGATATTCAATATCAGGGGCCGGCATGTACAGTCCATGCTTAAGTCCATGCCACTGTGTCTTCACTGCTAAAGTTTTAGCCATGCTAACTAGATTAAAGGTAGCACGGTTATGCCTACCTGAGTTGCAATCACACCTTCACTTGCAGTGTAGACGAATCCTAAACTGGTGTAACTCATATGAGGCAGAGCTAGATTAGAGAGACATAGCAGGAAATGGTCAATTGTCAAATTTCAAAGTAGTAGTCTCTAGCAAATGTGTATCTTCAGGTTATAAATTGCACAGAAGCCAGAGTGTCACAAACCACTCATATTTATATTAATATAAATATCTTTTGCATGTTTACATAAAACTGAAGAAACCTGTATGTACATATAAGATCAAATAGCTTTCCTCCATGGCGGGTATGTCTACACTTTGAACTGGAGGTGTAAATTCTGGCTCGAGGAGACTTACCCACTGTAGCTCTGATTGAGCGATCATGCTAAAAATAGAGCGTAGCTGTGGCAGGGTGAGCAGTAGGTGGGGCTAGTCACCTGAGGTACATCCCTACTGTCTTGGACAGGATCGTATTCAGGGCGGCTAGCCCCTTCCACTGCTTGTGCAGGCGTGGCTACACTGTAATTGTTGTGTGCTAGCTCAATCACAGCTCGCACGGGTATGTCTCCTCGAGCTGGGAGTTGCACCCCCAGCTCAAAGTATAGATTTACTCTGATCTAATGGGTTTCAGAGTGTTAGTCTGTATCAGCAAAAACAACGAGGAGTCCTTGTGGCACCTTAGAGACTAACAAATGTATTTGGGCATAAGCTTTCGTGGGCTAAAACCCATTTCATTAGATGCTAATGGAAATTTGTCAGCTTGAAATCTAGTCAGTTTCAAAAATAGAATGATTAGTAGAGCTATGTGAATAACCAGTTTTTTGGATTAGTGGCTGAACTGCTGAATAGGAAAAAACAAAACAAAAAACAGTTTAGATCTATCTAAAATAAACCGTGTTCAATTTTTCAGGCATAATGAAAAAGTTGAAAATTTTTGTTTTGGGGTCAAGCAAAACATTTCTTTGACCCTAAATGTTTATTTTCCAAGGTTGTTTACCTTTATAAAGTATATTTTAAAATAAAATTAAGTGAAATTCCAAAATAAATCATCTTTAAAAAAACAAAAAGTTGAAATGATTTGTCTCAGAAATCCTAAACGAACCAGTTTGACATTTCTTAATTTTTTTGTGTTTGACTGATGCAGTTTGCCAAAATTGACTTGAATTTGTGAGTTGTTTTGGCGGAACCAATGGAAAAAATGATTTGCACAATTTTTTTTGCCCAGCTCTAATTATTAGTAGTAAAAATACTTCACCCACCTAAATCCCCTACCAGCACTACTGATTTTAAATTATGCTACTTTTAAAAATGTTTTTCTGTCCTTATGTTTTGTGAAAGACTTTCACAAACAGGGGAAACTGACTACGGGCCAAATTCTTATCACTTATGCCAGAATAAGCCTATTGACTTCAATGGGGTTTCACATGTGTAACTGATAGCAGAATTTGAGACAGCATGTTTATATATTCGTTTGAAAAAATAATCAAACATCTCACTGTGCTTTCTTATTTCATGGAAACAATCCTGCATTTCTTGCATTCTGATTTGAGTCAAACAAAGGTTTGAGTGGAAAAGGAAGGCAGGATGGGGCCCTATATCAGTTTAAAAAAGACATTTCTACAGTTTCCTGACTACTTGCATGCCACCTGGTGGTAACTAAATAAATCATGGTTCTGAATTCTGTGTAATTTTGATAACTAGCAACGTTTGTTAACTGGTTACCAGTAATCAAATACATCATGCTAATGCAGCAGTTCTCAAACTGTGGGTTGGGACCCCAAAGTGGATTGGGACCCCAGGGCTGGCTTAGACTTGCTGGGCCTCGGGGTCAAAGCCCAAGCCCCACTGCCTAGGGCCGAAGCTCAAGGGCTTCAGCCCTTGGCAGTGGGCTCAGGTTATAGGCTTCAACTTTGCCCCCACCCCTGCTCAGAGCAGCAGGTCTCGGGCTTTGCCCCCCTCCACCCGGGGCAGTGGGGCTTGGTGGGTTCAGGCTTCAGTCCCCCCTCCTGAGGTCATGTAGTAATTTTTGTTGTCAGAAGGGGATCACGGTGCAATGAAGTTTGAGAACCTCTGCACTAATAGGTACGAAAGCAAATGCTGAGTAAAGATGCCTTGTCCACTATTTTTAAAGTGGTATTTGGTTAAAAGTTATCCTTTTGATATATTATCATTTGGTCCTCCAGTTATCAGTACTAAGTCAAGTAAAAATGTTAAATAATAATGAAAGCAAAGAAATCTAAGATTAAAGCTCTCAGTTCATTCTTTGCTTGTTTCATTGTACCAAGGCATTGTGGTGGTGGGTTGTGGAAAGAGTATGAATCCTATATCCCATGTATGTTTCAATACTTAGGCATTATTGGGTGGGCTAAGAAGAGAGTGGAAAACTTACTGCAGGTTTTCCTTGCATTTGACATTTTGCATCACGCTGTTAATGTTATTTTACATTATATTATATTTTCTTTCCGTGTTTTTTATAAAGCCTAAGTACAGAAATATCATATTAACAAGCTAAGAATTCATATCCAAAGTTTCATGAGATCAGCTACCATAGCAAAGGATCAGTTAAACTTTAGATAGATTTGTGAACAATTATTGGTTTATTCTTTGAGCGTGTTTTAAAAAAGCATCTATTGTGAGTTAAAATTTGCTTAATTTGTTTTCCCAGCATACAGTATTTCATAGTAACTCTACAGTGCTGTCGTGTTTAGGGCACTATCCTGGGCTTTTGTGGTAACACAAGCCAGTCTCAGGGTTTGTTATCGTGTCTTTGATAACTAATTGTAAAATATACTCTGTATTTTGCCACTTTGTTTTGTAAAATGCATGGCTGGAGATCTGCCTTTAGGGGGAGCCATGAGCCCTGGACATTTGTACTGATGTAATTCCATTGCTTGACCCATCATCTGGTCATGTTTACTCTCACCAAAAGGTAAATTTCTGAAAGTAAGCAGGATGGGTTGTTTCACTTTGTGGCATGTCACAGTCCAGAGTATATGACAAGGCTCAAAAGCAAGTGTGTGACATGCCTGCCACTTTAGCAACACCCATGCTGTATGCCACAAAGTCTGCAATCCTCTTGGGTATTTTGCATCAAACTTTTTTCAGTTTGTTTTGTTCTTTCATGCTTGGTGTCCATAATCTTGTAGCCATATTTTTATCCATTTCAACTGAGAGTTTCCAGGATGATACCAAATTATTCTTCTGAGATGAAAGTGAGTGCAGGCATGTGCAGTGTTGCTTCTTAAAAGTCATGGTCTCCAATAAATGGATAGAGCTTCCCTTAAATTGCACGAAGTCCTCAGATCACGAACATATACACGTGTCATGTATGTTTACGTAACATTTATTTTTACGCAACCAAAATACAAAGAGCTATTCTCTTTTCCCGTACTTTAAATCAGTGTAACTCCAGTGAAATTACATCTGTTTGACTCCGGTGTAAAAAGAATCAGGCCCATTGTCCTTGGATGTGGAAGTTTGCACTGGAATCTTAACACAAACAGATATGCAAACATGCCAGTTCCACATCAAAGAAGGCTGTGGAGAGTGAATTATTCCACCATTAGATCCTGTGCTGCTGCACTAATGATCCTTTAAAAAAATAAAAAGTTGATTGTTCCTTAATCAACTTCTTTTCTTAAATAAAAAAATATCAGGTCAAACCCATTTATCTACAGCAATATTAGGCCAGATTCCCTGGACTGCTCTGTTACCTGTGTGCTGCCTGAGTGGTGCAAAGGGAAAAGAAACTGCTTGCAATTCCCTGCTGGGGATAACTCTGTAGAAGGGGAATTCCAGCAGGGATAGTGTTTGCTACGCCTCTCTTCCCTCAATACCTGACACAGGGGGCTTGGAGGACAGGGGGCGGCGGGGGAGGATGTGAAGGATGTGTGTAAGAGAAGTGGGGAGAAAGAATGGTCAGAGAAGAGTGTGATGTACTCCAGCTATCCCCATCTGGGGGATGGTTCCCTGGAGAACATTGCTAGCTTGCTTATGATTCTACAGCCCCCTCAGGGCTCTAACCTGTGACAGGGCTGGGACTGCGGCAGACAATTAGGGAGTCATTACCACCTGGTTGCCCTCCCGCCCCAAATGAGTTTAGAAAAGAATCTGGTCCTCTTTGTTTTTGAGTGGAACCCTTTGATTTGTAGTGTAAACGATTATGATCTTTACTTATGAATGTTGTTTATATTAACAGTACTTTATTTTCCTCTTTCCCCCACAGAGCTAATTTTGATGATACTGCTACCTATACAGCAGTTGCAACAAATGTCCATGGGCAGGTGTCAACCAATGCTGCTGTGGTTGTGAGGAGTAAGTCCTATATAGCAATTAAACCTGGAATAAATATAATAAAAAAATCAGTCCTCATCCTCAAAGGAAACCTGCATAGCACCCTCAAAAGATGAGCCTGGGGACAAACATTCTTAACTCTGCTAGAAACTAAAAACCATGGACTTAATAGAGACACTGGTTTTATGGCTTGCTACAACAGTTTGTAAGGGCTGGTCCACACTGGGGCGGGGGATCGATCTAGGAAACGCAACTTCAGCTACGAGAATAGTGTAGCTGAAGTCGACGTTTCCTAGATCGAACTAAGTTTCCTTACTGTGGGTCCACGCGGCGCAGGCAAGCTCCCCCGTCGACAGCGCTTCCTCCTCTCGGCGAGCAGGAGTTCTGCAGTCGACGGGGGAGCGCTTCTGGGATCGATTTATTGCGTCCAGCTGAGACGCGATAAATGGATCCCAGAAGATCGATCTCTACCCGCCGAACTGGGCGGGTAGTGTGGACCTAGCCTAACACACACTGCTGTCTGCCAACCCTTGATTGTCCACATCATTTTAAGTGGCCTCCTACAGTATGTGTGGAACCCCTATGCTCAATAATCTGTTCCCCCTTGTATTGAGTTCAGACACTCTGGTTATTTTCTCCAGAACTGAAGAAAAGTGCTGTCTGAATCTTGAAAGCTTGTGCCTTCCACCAACAGAAGTTGGTCCAATAAAAGATATTACCTAACCTACCTTGTGTCTCTCATATCCTGGTACCAACACTGCTACAAATAAGAAATAAATATCATACTCGTTTGGGTTGGATCTTAACTGTCCTTATTTTACAGGGTTCAGAGGGGATGAAGAGCCATACCCTGGTGGGATATTACCCATCAATTGTAAGTATGCTTTCCTATTTGTGAGAAAATGTAGACACGTTATTCAATTTTATCATTGTCAGGAGCCCGAGGAATATTTTTTCAGCTCAAAATAATAAATATTGCCTCTGACTTTGCTTTCTAAATGTTAAGATGTCACAATGGAAGATGTCCATATGTTTTTAACTTCCCAGCTACAAGTATTGACCAGCACTATGTATCAGCTCTGGATTCCATCTATTGTTCTTATCTGGACAATAATCCTCTAGTGCCAAGTATCATGAACTAGTGCTCAATAGTCTCCTGGTTTCTCTGTGTGCAGTGCCCCTGCCATCAGAAGTTTGCTTCACCCATATTGATGTTCAGTTTTTGGAGAAGTTTGGTGTCACCTTTGGGATGGAAGGCGAAACAGTTACCCTCAAATGTGCTCTGCTGATCACTCCGGCTCTGACTAGGCTTCGACCTCGTGCTGAATGGTACAGAGATGGTAAGTAGATTTGCACATAATGTAGATAATGTACATGCCTCCATGTAACTGAGTTTTAATTGTTCAGGTGCAGATTCCTTCCCTCAAGTCTGTGTGTAGGCTTAGAATTCACCTTCCTAAGAGAAAAAAGATTGATTGTAACACAGTTCCCAATACATCTTTTTTACCTTCTGTGACTATCTCAGATAAGAGATATTTTCTTTCATAGTCCAACCCTGCTGGAGTGAGTGTTGTCCAAAATGACCATGTTTGAAGAGTAAGAAGAAGTATGTGCCAAAATAACTAGGTAAGGGACACAGAGAGTTATGGAGATGCTAACCGGGCAATTTGAAGGAGCCTGAACTTAGTGTCAACTGTCGAGACACAGATTCAACTGCTGAGGATTTGCATAGGTACAGTAGAACCTCAGAGTCACGAACACCTCAGGAATAGAGGTTGTTCATAACTCTCTGAAGAAAATGTTATGGTTGCTCTTTCAAAAGTTTACCACTGAACATTGACTTAATATAGCTTTCAAACTTTACTATGCAGAAGAAAAATGCTGCTTTTTACCATCTTAATTTAAATGAAACAAGAACAGAAACAGTTTCCTTACCTTGTCAAATCTTTTTTTAAACTTTCCCTTTATTTTTTTAGTAGTTTACATTTAGTACAGTAGTGTACTGTACAGTATTTACTTTTTTCTTTTTGTCTCTGCTGCCTGATTGCGTATTTCTGGTTCTAAATGAGGTGTGTGGTTGACCAGTCAGTTCGTAACTCTTGTGTTTGTAACTCTGAGATTCTACTGTACCTGTAGGCAGTGCCAACCACACATCATCCTACAGAGAAAGAGGCATCTATCATGTTAATTGTTTCAGAAGTGTGGAGATTTACAAAGGCCCTAATAAGCCCCCCTCTCCCAGAATATCATTGGTCTCTTCATGGTTGTTGGGTGGCTGTCATAGTTAATTTGACTTCTTCATGCTAAACTCTTGACACACAGGTGGACACAGAAAAAAGGCTCTCATCCATCCAAACAAATGTTATAAGCAAACAACTAAATATACGTGTGAAATAATAATTCCATTTCTCCTACAAGCTAGGAAGGAAGAGACACAGAATGATTTTGTTGTTATTTCTATTTTTAAACACTTGGGAGGTGATCACATACTGTAGTGATGGAGTCATGTAAGTACATAGATAGAAGGAACCTGGTTATTGGAGAAGGACATTTGTGGAGCAACAGCCCCATGTGCTCAGAGAAACATAACCACAAAGGCATTCAAATGTTTTTTAGCCACTTCAGTAGCCAAGACTTCCCATTGTGCAGTCCAGGCTGAAATTCTTTGGGTGGCTGTGTGTTAGAATCCTGCATGAACACTCTTTAATTTATACCTATTGGTGTAATTTTAGGGATTTTTTGGGACGGGGGAGGAAGGCAAGGATATTTATTTTTAAATAAATCATTCATAAAACATAAAAGTAACTAATACAAATATGTTAATTGGCTGTTAGGAGGGATCACTAGAGATTTCTCTCACCAACGTACCCAGATATTCTCGGGCAAGACTCTGAAGAGGACAGCCTGGATGTAGTGAGAATATGGATCAGTTGTCACGATCACTTGGGGCAGCCTCTCTCTGAAGTGCCCACATTTTGGAGGAAGGATTCCCACACAACTGTTGCTGGAATTGTGCCCCTGCCAGTCTGATGGAAATACTCACCATCACCAAGGTGTATGTGTGAAAGTGACAAACAACAACGGGGCAAACAAGATAGATAGGAAAAATACAAGACTATTTGTTTACATAAAGCAGGAGTGGGTTTTGGCTGGAGATGCCTGATCCTTTGGGGCAGGGACTGCCTTTTTGTTCTGGGTTTGTCAATTCTTAGCACATGGGGTCCTGTTCCAAGACTGGAGCTCCTCAGTGCTACCACAATACAAATAATAAAAAATAACTACAATTTTATTCACTGTGGGCCAAAACTTGATGCCTGTATTCTGGGTGCTGAACCTGCTCCCACCAAAGCCTTTTTGTTACTGTCAGAACTGGGAGCTTGTTTCAGCCATCAGTTTGTACATTGTTGTTAGTCAGGCAAAACTCTGACTAGGCCCAATCCAGAAAGGTGCTGAGCATCTGAAATTTATATCAGCTGCCACTGAAGCTAATTGGAATTGCAGGTATCCAACAGATGTCCAATGGTACTCAATTTTTAGTTCAGTGGGAATTTTCCTTGAATTATGAAAACTGGAAAAGGACTTCAAGATTTGGGCCTGTAGGTTTAGTCCCTTAATTCTCATTAAAATATGTGAAGATTTGTACAGTTGGTGTAACTTCCTCAAGCACTGAGATAAGAATATCCTCATTGAGGTGAAGATTGGGGGTGAAATCCTGGCCCCACTGAAGTCAGTGAGTGTCTTGCCATTGACTTGAATGAGGCTAGGATTTCAGTCCAATATCCAAATGATTTAATGAAAAATAAAACAGTATTGTTCTATTGAACACTAGTGGTAAAAACTGACCTCCGTTGCGCACATGCGTATCACACTGACATCATGGGGAAGCTTATGTGGCAGAGATTCTCCCTAAGAATAGCAGGGATTAATGTGATTATTATGTTATTGCAGTGAACACCTGCTATATACTTCAAATCACGGCAGTGACAATTTTAGGCCAGGAGACCCACTGCATAAATTTTGGGGGTCTAGAAGGTTAATAATAGAACTAACATGATGACTATCTTTTAAAGTGCTCTGGTTTTAGAGGGACGCTGGCCTGGAACTGAAATCTTGGACTAACATCTATTATTTCAGACAAGTTATATTTAATTCTGGGTTGGTATTAAAATAATTTCTATTTTTCTTAAATTTTATTTTATTATGCAAATGATAGACAACTAAAGACCTGAGATGGTTCTCTGTGGTTTATTTATATTAATTATACGCAAGAGAATTTTGTGTTTATTCAAAATTAATAAACTTCAGAGCAGTTGTTGGTCACTAAACTCTAGGAGATATGTAAATCTATTGAATCAAATCCTCTGAAATGGTTTCAAGTCTCTGACTCTATAAGTAGTACGTTTAAAATTCCTACCTTAATTTAAACCAGTTTAAGATGCTAAAGAACCTGTACTGAAATTATTATTGAAGATTGTACATCTAAATCCAGTTTGGATATGATTTTGGCTGGTTGCAGATTTTTTTTTTAATTCTAAAGTAATAAATAAATTATAAAGATGTAGGGTCAGATTCTTCACTCATTTATACAGGTATCTGAAGGACTCCATGGAGGTCCAAGGAGTTGCATTAGATTTACATAAAGTGAGAGTGCAGAATTTGGCTGATATTTTAACAGAACATAATATGTAACATGGGAAATTAATGTGAGGGAAAACCCCCAAACACAGTAATTTCTATCAGTGCATATGTGATTTCAACAGAAACAAGCTGCAACTTTTAGGGAACGTTTGGCCTAACTAACACATGGCAGAGCTCTGAGTTTTCAGGGCATCTTGAGTGAGTCAAGATCCCTGGCACTTCCAGACTCATTCTCTAACAGATTCTGGAGGAATTGATAGCATATAGTACATCGAGAAAGAGGCATATTCTAGTAGTTTGAGTTCAGAACGGAGAGCCTGGAACTCAGATATTATGGTCATAGCAGACCACATAACTGCCTTGACAGACAGAACTCCTGAGTCCTATTCTAGGCTCCAAAGCTGACTCCCTCTCTGGCCTTGCTTGGGAAGTCACTGAAGCCCCTACATTTTCAAACTTGAGTGCCTAAAGGAAGGAACCCATGTCCACATTCAGGCACCTAAGTAAGTGGCCTGATTTTCACAGGAGCTGAGCACTCAGGCTTGTATTTCATTGTGATCACTTTGTTCCAAGTTTTTCATAAATTGGAAAAAAATTAAAAAGAAAATGCAAAAGTTTTAGCTGCAGGGGGTTTTCAGCTTTCACCCCAAACTGTTCACACAGCTCTATACAATGCAGTGAGCACAAACTGTGCAAAATGCAATAGAAAGGAGGAAATGTAGGAATGCCATGATTAAGAGCTGGAAAGAGGTCTCACTGAAATTACCTTGTACAAATCCTGAAATATTTCCTTAAGAATCAGGCTTGGAGGAAATGCCTAGGTAATAACGTATTGCTTCAATTTATGTAGGCTGATGGCCAGATATTCATTACCCGGTCCTTTACTGTCAGCTTTATCACTTGAAGACGTGGCACATTTTTTTCCACCCCCTGTGCAGCTCTGTGTTCAGTATATATATTCATTGGCTACAATAATTTGTCTGCAACCTTTTGAATATCTACTCCAAAGTGTATTTGAGCAACAGGGCAATAATCAAGCATAGCGCTGTGGCTTAACTTTGAACGTAATGCTGCTGCATTGATTATAATAGAACTCAATGGGTTAAAAATCAAAAGTTCTCCTATCAGTGATTAAAAGAAAAGGAGACTGAGGGACTTCCTTGGCCATCATAAAATATTCTGCTCATTTCATTGCTCCCATCTCACTAGTCAATCAGACTAATTTATACTAATCGTGGGGCGCCACCTCTGACCTCTGAGAAATTCAGATTTAATTGGATTCGTTGCTCAGCAGGCATGCCTGGAGGGTTTCAGAGTCAGTGTATCTTTACAGCAAGGCTTCAGATTAAACTGAAATCTGGTCTTTAAAGTTAAAGAAAGAAATTTGACTAATCTGACATTTGACCTGAATAGGTAGAAAAGTGTATTTAAAAGCGTAAACCAGGGGCAGGCAACCTATGGCACACATGCAGCTGATTTTCAGTGGCACTCACACTGCCTGGGTCCTGGCCACCAGTCTGGGGGGCTCTGCATTTTAATTTAATTTTAAATGAAGCTTCTTAAACATTTTAAAAACCTTATTTACTTTACATACAACAATAGTTTAGTTATATATTATAGACTTATAGAAAGAGACCTTCTAAAAACATTAAAATGTATTACTGGCACGCAAAACCTTAAATTAGAGTGAATAAATAAAGACTCGGCACACCACTTCTGAAAGGTTGCCGACCCCTGGCATAAACATTACACACTGCTGTCGTTACTGTGTACTTTAGATTTTCAGCATTGTTTCAAAACGGGGTTTAAAATATTTTCTTGTCAGTGTATTAAAAATGATGGTGAAGGGAAATCATTTCCTTTGCTGTAGTAGGTACAGCACAGAATAGCTAAATTGTACACTCCTCTTCCCATACTCATTGGTCAAATGAGTTTGCAGGGGCACAGCTTTGTTCTTGTAGATAAATATTTTCATAGCATACAAACACTACCATGTTGAGTAAAGCTGGCATAAACGGCAGTCTGTGCCACTGATTAACACAGAAGTGATCTTGGATGAAGATTGCTATTGCTAATTCAGTGACACATGCTTGATCACAATTCTCTTCCAGATGTGCTAATAAAAGACTCCAAGTGGACGAAAATGTACTTTGGAGAAGGCCAGGCAGCACTGTCTTTCACGCATCTGAACAAGGATGATGAAGGCTTATACACCCTGCGCATAATCACAAAAGGAGGGGTGACCGAGTACAGTGCATTCATGTTTGTCAGAGGTATGCTTTTCATTCTTTGTTGGGAGAAGACTTAGCAAATGCAATTAGGAAAAGTCATTTAATTTAGCACCATAGTATAATAAAGGAAGCCCAAAAGAAATCCAAAGCATGGCATTATATAGATGGGGAATTTATCCACTGGTCTGTGTCAGGGACAATATAGTCACACTGCACCAGGAGGAGCTCAAGTTGTGATTGTGCTTCTGAAACTATGATCCTTTCTAGAGACCCCAGGAGTCCATCCTTAATGATGGTGTAGCCTACTCCTTTCTTCACAGATGGCCAGCTTCTCTGACTGGTGCTCTACAGCGTAACAGGGCGCTGTCTGCTCCTGCCTCCGAGCACCACAGGAACTTGCTCAGACTCCATGGTTGTGTACCCACACCATGCCATTTCTTTACATTTCCTCCACCAACACCTTTACAGTCCCATGCAGCAATGCTATTTACAGCGTCCTCCATGCTTTTGGGACTTTCGGGACTCCAGAGGAACAGAGGTCTCCCTTTTATGAGGTCTCTGCCTCAGTTAGGCCTGATCCTCTCTCCCTCTTCCTTCCTTCCTATGCCTTTCTTATCAGTCTCCAGCTGATGGGCTAATTGGCTCTTTAGCTCACCCACCCCTCACACCTGATTAGATAATTAACTTCAATTGCATCAGTCTGCCTTCTCTGGGGGAACTAACTGGTGTAGAATGATCAGCGTGTAGGCTCACTGGTTAACTCCCTACACTCTGTCACATAGAGCCTTGAACGTGCTTGCACCCAACCCCTCCCCTTTGTGCTGGCTTTTGCTACTGGGCTCACTAGGTGGGAGCAGGCCATTTACATTCTCAAGTTCAGGGACTGTGGTTATGCCTGACCCTTGCACAGAGGGTCATTAGGAGGGGGAAGAAAGATTCCATGTACCCTCCCTTTCAGTGTACCAGAGCCAATCACAGCCTAGTACTTTAACACTTGGGGAAGAGAGGGAAAAAGTTGGCTTGCCAAAGGACTGTGTTTTTCACAAGAGACATAGATGAAAAGGAGAGGAATACATTAAAATAGAATACAGGTCAGAGTTTACCCTCACATTTGCATTCACAACTCCCACTGATTCAGCCTGAGCTCCCACATGCATCTGTGGGCAGAGCATGGCTCTACATTTCTTTTGTTTTTAAAAATGAGTATGTTTCTGTCTGTGCAGTTCTTTAATTCTGATCCTCAGCAATTGTAAATTGGTGCAGCTCCACCGAAGTCAAGGGAGCTATACGGATATACTCCCACTGAGGATCTGGCCTGTTCTTTTTACAAGTGTAGCAGCATGTGCATGTGGTCTTCCTCACAAAGATTTCGTCCAGACAGTTCCATTTGTGTGGGTGGGTGGATACGGGTGGTGGCCGGGTGTCCATTATTTCCTGTGCGGCTAGCGCACAAACTGCATTAGCTCTATGGCTACACTGCATTTTAACATCCCCCCACCCCCACCGCCACGGCAGCGAGTCTCAGAGCCTGACTCTACAGACTCAGGGTCTCACTACAGCACTAAAAACAGCTGTGTAGACATTCGGGCTCAGACTCTGAGGCCAAGGAATGGGTGTGTTTTAGAGACCAAGCTCCAGCCTGTGCCTGAATATTCACAGAGGTGTTTTTAATGCTATAGCATGACCCATGTGAGCCTGAGTCTGTAGACCCAGTCTCTGAGACTCGCCCCCCCCTGGGTTTTAAAATGTAGTATAGATGAATCATCTGTTCCTGTCAGCCACACTCCCTGCTCTCACTGGAGCCAGGCTACTAGGGCTTTCTTGTTTCTAGTCCACTCCCTTGGAAGGAGAATCCCACTTCAAAGGGGGAAAGGTCATGGAAAACATATTAACTTCCTTGGGGAATCTCCATTGTGCAAGTAGGTGAATAATAAGCATATCCTTTCCACACCTACACTTTGACCCCTTCCCACTCACAGGTCACAGATTTGTGGAGAGCCCTCCATGAGATCCATACCAAGGGGAGACAAACTTCCAAGCTGGTACCTGACCTCTCTTTTCATGTGGGCTGGTGATCTGAAGGTAGAGGGTAACCTCTGTGTATATAACATAAGGGTTCAATGAGGCCCATAGTTATGAAATTTCAAAGGGTGGGATCATACTGGGGCCTGGGTCTGGTATCTACCTCTCAACACCATTGTCATTGCAATAGGGTGGCAAGTTGTGGACAGAGATAAAGGACTTCTCTGAGTCACCCTAAACTCAGGTGCTAGAATCCTGCATAAAGATATAGCATAAATACTTCAGCAGGTGGATGTTTCTTGAGGTGCAGTATGTCTCTGAGAATATGCAGAGAAAGCCTTAGGAACAGTCAAGACTTGGGAAGAAGCTTCGATTGAGGTTTCTGTTGAGTAGTTGTTGTTTCTGTCAACAATAGAGACAAAGCCAGGAAAGAGGAAGTTTGGAATTTATCCAATATGTGTATATGCCTTTCCTAGCAGGGTGAAAACTCCACCTGTTAACAGGCTTCATTAGGAATTGTGGGCACTCAACACTTCTTAGGATCAGGCCACATATAGGTGTCTCAACTAAGAAACATTAATTACTCATCTGTGTCTGTATCTCAAGCTTTGAATTAGGAAGTAACCTTAGAAATGTAGCAAACACTCACACACCAAGTAGCCTTAGGAAATGTCTTTTTCCTGACCACGTGATCTTCAGTGAGTGCCTCTCTCTGACCAAGGAGTGACTGAAATCCATCTTTCTGAGGGGTGAGATTTTCAGAAGCACAAAGGGAAGTTAGTTGTTCAACTTCTATTGAAAGTCAGTGAGAATTTGGTGCCTAATTTCTACCCTCCAAAATTTGCACCCAGGTTTCTAAACCTATAGATAGACCCCACTGGGCTTGCTTCACCACTGTATTACTCCAGTGTAACCTCATGGAAATCACTGGAGTCTCACTGGCATAAAACAGGAGTAGTAGATGGATTGGGCAATCTGTGTAATTCATCTTTGTTGTGCTATAGCAACGGAGTCTCTCTCCAAACCTGAGGAGTATTGTAGTCAACTCTGATTTGATTTTTTTTCTGATCTAGATGCTGACGCATTAATTGCTGGGGCACCCGGGGCACCAATGGATGTTAAATGCTATGATGCTAACAGAGATTATGTCATTGTAACCTGGAAACCACCAAATACAGCCAGTGAGAGTCCAGTCATAGGATATTTTGTTGACAGGTGTGTGTGCGTGTACATTTGTGGATTTGTTTTTTTGTGTATCAAACTATGTACTGAAAAAAATCACTATTTTTATGCCCTGCACCCCAATACTGAGTCTATTTGGGGCCACTATAGTTTCTGGAACAAGTTAGGGCTGTTCTAATTTGCACCCTGCTGGAGCAGCCTTCAAGGAGTTGTTCCAGTTGCTGGGGAGCATTGAGTGAAGCAGTGCTCCAGCCATGCCCCCTTCTCCTTCATGTTATCTTAAACTGGTGCTTGTGTACTCCAGACAGTAATTCATCCAAACCAGGGGACTACTCAACTGGAAGTTTAAGCCAACGCGATAGCCCTTTTGCTCCTGAAATCTGCTCTAAATTATGTTGGAGGTCATGCACAGGACAGGCAGGTCAGGATTAGGGGAATCCAAGGCCACCTTTGCACTCCTCCTGACCTGCAATGAGTGCTCCTCAGCTGTAGTCAAAGCCCAGTATCTCATCCTTCATATTTAAAATGAGCAATGTACTATACACACAAATACTACTGCTATAATTTCAGTATATATAGTATTCTATATTAAAAATAACGATTTACCCACTGTTGCTACATTGTTGTATCTGATACACTGTAGTTATGTCCTATCTCCCAGACTTCTGGGAACCGTAGGTAAAAGTTGATTTTAAAATGGCATTCACTAGGGTGAAATTCACCACTCTGTTGAGGGCTCTACAATGTCTATGGATCATTTAAGTTCCATTTAAACACTCAAAAAAAGGCTTTACATGGTGCATAGACCATGGGTGAATTTCACCCATTATGTGTATAATCTAGTGTACTTTTCCTTTTGATATAACACAACTAATTTTCTCTCAGTAATAAAGTATTATGGGCCATATACCCAGCTGGCATCAATTGGGGTTGCTCCATGGAAGACAATGGAGCTACACCGATTTAAATCAGCTGTGGATCTGATTAATAGGCACAATACTAATTGCACATGCTCATTTTGGCACCCTGATAAATGATCTCCTTTTCTTACTCCTAGATGTGAAGTGGGTACTGAAAACTGGGTCCAGTGCAATGATGCTCCACTAAAAATCTGCAAATACCCTGTAACTGGACTGTTTGAGGGACGGTCTTACATATTCCGTGTGAGAGCAGTGAACAAGTCGGGTATTAGCAGGCCGTCTAGAGTTTCTGAAGCAGTTGCAGCTCTTGATCCTGTTGACCTAGACAGATTACAAAGTAGGTAATGCAACAACTAAAAAGCTGTTCCACATTTACACTGTAATTTTTGAAAGAAACGTTTTATTTTCTGGTTTATTTGGTGGGTAACCAAATGGGCAGTGCCAACCTCTTCATTTTGGATCTGCTTTTCAGCTTCCATTCTTTTCCAGAGCTCCTCCACTTGCTAATTATAATGAAGGCACTCCCACTGTGACAGCAAGGTCCACACTGGCAACTTGCCAAGAGCCCAAGGGTGCCAATTCATTTACATATAGTTGCACTATTTTTAAATGTAAAAGAAATCCTTAAAGCCGTAACGAGTAACATTTTCAAAAGCACATAAAGGCCAGATTTTGAAAGGTATTTAGATATTGTTCTGCTTTGTGTTGCAACACATAAGGGCCAGGTTTTGGAAGGTATTTAAGTGCCTAAATAGCTTTCAAAATCTGGCCCTATGTCTCATTTTCAAAGGTGCTGTGATGCTGAGTGGAGCAATGCCTAAATACCTTTAAAAATCAGGACCAAAGTCACTTTTGAAAATATTACTCTATATGTCTGTGTTAGCTGAATGGAATTTGCTTGTCATTTGATTTCACTAGCAGTAAAATCCTACGGTCTATCCTCTATTTTTTCACATCCAGTTGTTACAGGCAGAGGCCAGCCATTGACTGCATATTGCTCTTCTATCACACGCTGGGCACTCCTGATATTCTGGTCTGTAAGGGAACACTATCAGTGCTGCTCAAGTTATAGGCCATGGTACCTGCTGGAGAGCAGTTAGATTAACATTCACTTTGAATGAAATTTAACACTGTGCAAAGGGTCAGCACAATGGCTATGGATTTGTGGTTCCCTACTTAAGCTCTGTTTTGTGCTGGCCTTCTGTCCAGGGGTGAATTTCACCCTCTATGAAGACCAAAAGTTCACTTGTTCCTTGTAACATGTTGTCCTCAGTTAGCTTACTCACACACATTCATGTCCAGTCCTCAAAAGTCCAGTTGATAACACACATTGCCACTGTGCCACAGCACCGTTTCCATCAATTAAGAATATGATTCTTGGTTTTCAGTTAATCTTTAAATGGTCTCTTATTGTTTGTGAGTGAGTACTAGTCAGTGTGAGTAAAGGTGGCAGAATCAGTGTGTAACAATGAATGAGAATCCATATGTACAAAGCTGTAATACCAGAGTTGACATAGCAGACACTACACAAAAGTGTTTATCAGCACTGATAAAAGATAGTCTTCAAAATCTGTAAATACACTTTATTGCACAGAGAACTAACTGTAAATGAATGTTTTGGTCTACAGCTGTTCATCTGGATGGAGGCAGAGAAATTGTAATATATCAGGATGACCTTGAAGGTATGTAGCGCTACCATGATTTCATTTCATCTGTTTATATCCAAGGAATTTAAGATTATAATTAGAAACATGAGATCTTGAAAAAAAAAATCCACCTAGTGAGCCAACTCTTAATAAAATTAAATACATGCAGATATTCCGGTTTGCAAGCCTAAGATAACATCAACACAGGCAAAAGTCTGAGGGGTGGGATAGATTCATGCTTTTGATTGTGCCATTTTCATTATGCATTTCTCCTTTCTTTCAGTAGTCACAATCTGAGATTAAACAGCTGAATCTTGTGTTTGATTATTGCCAATTTATTTCTCATCCCTATCTATGAGCCTAGTGTGGCTTTTTGGTCAAAATTTGAAGCTCTGGTAAACATTGTGTTTGCCATTTTTAATGGAAGTACATTAAATCCATCTTTATTCAAAGATATACTTTTCCTGAGAAGTGCTAAGTGTTTGCCACAGCCAGTGATGCCTGTAAGAGTTAGAGATTCTCAGTAATTCTCAGGATGAGGTCCTAGATACCTTCTACCTGCAATTTTGTTCTTGTAGAGTATTTGTGCTGCTTACTTTGCCTAGCAAGATACAAATGTTAACTAGGATAGCTGAATACTGTTGAAGATAAAAGGGTCTGATTAACCATTCTCACATCAGTATAAAAGTGGTGCAACTGCTGATAGTGTGACATAGTGGAGTTTATACCTATGTAAAACTGATGTAATGGAATGGAGAAGCTGGCTAAGAGATTTGAGATGCCTTTGTTTGTAGGCATTCTGAACTGCAGAATGGAAACCTTTAAGGTTCTTGATTCTGACAATGTTTGTTACTAATGAAATGACAGTGTTACTAGACTGTCAAATGGTTAAAAAAAATCGCAAATAATAGCAATTTTAATTGCACTGTTAATAGAATACTAATTTAAATTTATTATAAATATTTTTGAATTTTTTTTTACATTTTCAATAGGACTCTTGATTAATCGCAGTTAACTCACGGGATTAACTCAAAAAAATTAATCGCGATTAATTGCAGTTTTAATCGCACCGTTAAACAATAGAATCCCAATTGAAATTTATTAAATATTTTTTGATGTTTTTCTACATTTTCAAATATATTGATTTCAATTACAACACAGAATACAAAATGTATAGTGCTCACTTTATATTTATTTTTATTACAAATATTTGCACTGTAAAAAACAAAAGAAACAGTATTTTTCAATTCACCTCATACAAGTACTGTAGTGCAATCTCTTTATCATGAAAGTGCGACTTAAAAAAAATCTACATTTGTGTTACATAACTGCATTGAAAAACAAAACAATGTAAAACTTTAGAGCCTACAAGTCCACTCAGTCCTACTTCTTGTTCAGCCAACCACTACGATAAACACATTTCTTTACATTTACGGGAGATAATGCTGCCCGCTTCTTATTTACAATGTCATCTGAAAGTGAGAACAGGCATTTGCATGGCACTTTTGTAGCCAGCATTGCCAGTATTTACGTGCCAGATATGCTAAACATTTGTATGCCCCTTCATGCTTCGGCCACCATTCCAGAGGACGCTTCCATGCTGATGATGCTTATTAAAAGAATAATGCGTTAATTAAATTTGTGACTGAACTCCTTGGGGAGAGTTGTATGCCTCCTGCTCTGTTTTACCTGCATTCTGCCATATATTTAATGTTGTAGCAGTCTCGGATGATGACCCAGCGCATGTTGTTCATTTTAAGAAAACTTTCACTGCAGATTTGACAAAACCAATGTGAGATTTTTAAGGATAGATACAGCATTCTACTCAAGGTTTAAGAATCTGAAGTGCCTTCCAAAATCCGAGAGGGACGAGGTGTGGAGCATGCTTTCAGATGTCTTAAAAGAGCGACACGCTGATGCAGAAACTACAGAACCCAAACCACCAAAAAAGAACATGAATCTTCTGCTGGTGGCATATGACTCAGATGATGAAAAGGAACATGGATTGGTCCGCACTATTTTGAATCGTTACTGAGCCGAAGCATGGACATATGTCCTCTGGAATGGTGGTTGAAGCATGAAGGGACATATGAATCTTTAGTGCATGTGGCACATAAATATCTTGTAACGCGAGCTATGACAGTGCCATGCGAACGCCTGTTCTCACTTTCAGGTGACATTGTAAACAAGAAGTTGGCAGCATTATTGCCTGCGAATGTAATCAAACTTGTTTGTCTGAGCAATTGGCTAAACAAGAAGTAGGACTGATTGGACTTTTAGGCTGTAAAGTTTTATATTTTTTAAATTTTTGAATGCAGGTTTTTTTGTACATAATTCTACACTTGTAAGTTCAACTTTCATGATAAAGTGATTGCACTACAGTACTTGTAATAGGGGAATTGAAAAATACTATTTCTTTTGTTTTTTACAGTGCAAATATTTGTAATAAAAATAAATATAAAGTGAGCACTGTACATTTTGTATTCTGTGTTGTAATTGAAATCAATATATTTGAAAATGTAGAAAAAGATCCAAAAATATTTATAATAAATTTAAATTTGTATTCTATTATTGTTTAACAGTACGATTAAACTGTGATTAATTGCGACTATTTTTTTAATCTAGTTAATTTGTTTTATGTTAATCGCTTGAGTTAACTGCGATTAATTTACAGCCGTAACTGTTACACAAGATCACATAATCAGAGGGCTCTCCTCACTTATACTGGTTTTACGCTGGTGCAACTCCAGTGACTTCAATTTACATCCATGTGAGAAGTGAATCAGGCCCAGGGCTTTGTATTTTGAATTTTGCAGGCACCAGCAAGAGTATTTAGATTTCTAAATACCTGACTTGTGGGTACTAGCCAGGAATATAGATATCTAAATGCTATTAATTATAAACCTAATTACTTAAATCTGTAAAATTGGAGGCTAGCTTTAAAAATGTTGGCTCCTTAGATCACATAATTTATCTCCCTACCAGTGTCGGATGATCTTGCAATCTGTAAGGAGAGGTTGTTACATTACATATGATGTCAGCTTTGGAATTCTAAGGGGTGAATATTTATCACACACTGTGGGGATGTAGCTATGTGAATTCTACTGATGTTCACGAGAGCCTCATGGCTCAATCCTGATTCATTCTGCTGAAAATAGATATTTTAGGGCTTAAAATAATTTTATTTACGATACTTCAGCATGTGTTTTAAGCTCAACAGATCAATGTGTTTATCCAAAGAATGCAAGTCCCATTTGCAGAGGATCAAACAAATAAAAATACATTATGAACGACAATAAATGATGTCAATTGTTGGATGCAAACTTCAAAGCTTCTGATTTTGATTGGGGAAAAAAGTATCATAAAAGATAAAATAGCTTCAACTACATAGCAGGCTGGCTCACAGATCTAGTGACATTGCTTAGAATCACCTAAAGATTCATTTTCATGATTAATATTGTTATCTGGAAGAGATGTTTTCTCTTTTTTTAATTTCAAATTCTAAGCATTTATCTGTGCACTGTGCTTGCATTTAGAAAAAGAAAATGACAAAATTACCTTAAAAACCACAAACAAAAGCCACAGCACAGTGCACGTTTTAAGCCAGGAGAACAGGATGTGCACGGATGTCTGTTGAATTACCATTTCTGAAGTTTTTGCCTGTTGACATCATATTCAGAGCCAGACAAATATGATTGAAGGTGATGTTGATAGGCTTTAATCCTGCTCCCCATTACACCAGTGTGTAACTCCATTGAGACAGATCCTAGCCCATTTGTATCTCTACAGTGACACAGAGTGGCCCTAAAGCTGCCCTAACTGGGCAATTCAGGATTTCCTCAGGTTGGCACTGAGCTATACTGGCTCTATGCCACTATCCTTGCAGCCCTTGGTGTGGCAATGGAAAGGGGTGAGGCTAGACCACTGCTGCACTCCAATTGATCCCCAGAAGGCATAATGGCCTGTGAAGGTAGGAACAAGGTGGCTGTGCAATGCATTTGTACTCCTCTGATCTTGAGCCTGTATGGCTGCTCTAAATTATATTGGCTAGTCATGTCACCCATATGTAGGAGATATCATGAATACTTTTGTTCCTGCCCACTTTACATGAAGTTCCTTTTGTGTTTAAATGCTCCAGTCTTTTGAGTGAATCCTCCTTCTAGTTCTGTTTTCTGTAGTAACTCTCGGACTCATCAGTTTGATCAAACATCTCTTTTATATGCATATAGTGAGTAGGTTTTGCCAAGGCATTTGCCACAGCAGATTAAAGTACAGGTCTGTCGCATCTTACACACATTTAACATGCACAATTTCAACTTTACGCGGTCGGCAAAAACAAAAAAAAAAAAAAAAAAAAGAAAAACAACAGTTTTAATACTATACCTGTAGTGTGGGCGATTTCGCCCGCCATTGAACTCAATGGGGTTTTGGCTATACGCAGTTTTCGCTTTACGCGCTAACCGCGGAACGGAACCCCCGCGTAAGATGAGACCGACCTGTAATTCAAATGTGATCAAGGAAAAATCATGAGAGACAAATGAAAAGTTTCTATCTATGTGCTATTGAATATTTTACTTCGGTTGTGAAAATAAATACCTCGCCTGTAATTCGCATGCTTAGTGCCTCAAAATAGAAATGACGCAAACTATTAAACTGTAAAGCTGATATTACAGCCCTTAATAGACTTGATTCAGAGTCGCAGCCGTGTTAGTCTGTATCAAATAAATTTGTTAGTCTCTAAGGTGCCACAAGTACTCCTGTTCTTTTAATAGACTTGAGTTTGGAAAGATGAGCTGTAGCATAAATGCTGACCTGGGGTTAATCTGTGGTTTAACACTGACTAAGTTTATTACTCCTCCAGGCGATGTTCAGATTCCAGGACCTCCCACCAATGTACATGCTTCAGAAACCAGCAAAACATATGTTGTACTCAGCTGGGAGCCACCTGTTCCCCGTGGCAAAGAGCCATTAATGTATTTCATTGAGAAGGTACTGTACTGTATAGTTGTATTGAGCTGTAAGCCATGTACAATTTAATTCAAATCATTTTCGGAGTCGCAAAATGAACAATAAAACTAGCACTCACTGAGGTCTCGCAGGACTTGACGGTGGGTCTTTAGAGAAGGCATTGACAATAGAATATGTTATGTGATCTAATGGGTCTTGAAGTTCAAGAGCCATAAAAAATTGCCTCTGTGCTATTTTGTTACTGCTATGAAAAATGAGAACCAAACTACAATGTACTGTAGCAATTTAATAGAGAGCAGCACCTTACCCTTCTCCTCCCTCAAGGCTGGACTGGCATTTTGCAATCTGCCCTTATTAAGGGGCAGCACTTAGTTTCCCTTCCCCAGCAGCAGAGCAGAGATTGAATTGTGGCTCACAGTTTGGTCCCTGGTTCCCCTTTACTCCATAGAGGAAATAAGCTGTGCCAGCCCCTTTCCTGGTGCAACTTACTTCCCCCTCTGCAGTGGCTGAACTGTGCAAGCCTGTACACTGAAGTGGGAGAGGAGCCAAAGCTCCACCCATTCCCCATTCCTGCATGCTCACTCCCTGTCCACCAGAGCAGGAGGAGGTTTTGCTACCTGGTGGTGGTTCTCTCCTTCCTGCTCTGTTACCCATGATACAGATAGCCTGTGCTGGTAAGCAAAGGAAGATCACCCCCAACATCTGCTTCTTCTGCTCCTGTTGTCTCACTGTGAAGCATCTCAGGTGGAAATCCCATGACCAGGTTGTCTTCCTCCACTACAAATTCAGTCTCTCCTCCTTCAGTTCTGCCATCTTCCTAACGAAACAGCTCTCCTTCTCAAACTTTAACTGAATCTAATGTCAAAAATCCTAGTCATAGTTCACCACCTTTGCCTCACTCCCCACACCCTGTCCTCCTCCTGATTCCACTTCTGTCTCCACACAGGATCTCATTGGTGAAAACGGAGAAAACAATATACTACCTTCCCTTCTCCTCCAACTCTCGCCTCCCTCTTCCCTGTCATTGGCACATAAGTTTCTCATATGCTGTCCTCCCCTAACTCCTCCACTTGCTCCAGTGACCCCATTCCAACCCATCTCCTGATATCCCTTGTGCCCACTCTCATCCCTTGTCTTACTCAACCCATTAACTTTTCACTCTGCTCTGGCTTTTTCTCTTCATGATGCATGCATGCTTTGGTCTCTCACATTTAAAAAAAAATGCCCACACTCTTGACCCCACTTGCCTCTCCAACTACCACCCCATCTCTCTTCTCCCTTTCATCTGTAAACTCAGTGAACATGCTGTTTACAATCACTGTCTGGAGTGTCTCTTCTCCAATTACATGCTAGACCCTGTCCAATCTGGATTTTGTCCCTTGGACTCCATTGAAACGATCCTCCCCAAAGTCTCTACTGACCTCTTCCTAGATAAAGCTCAGAACCAGGACTCCATCCTCATCCTTCTTGACCTGCCGGCTGCCTTCAACATCATCAACCATGCTCTTCTTGAAATCTTCTCCTCCTTTGGCTTCTGTGACTCTGTCCTTTCCTGATTCTCTTCCTACCTCTCTAATCGTTCCTTTAACATCTCCTTTGGAGGATCCTCCTCATTCCCATCTAATTTTCTGTGGAGTTCCACAGGAATCTGTCCTTGGTCCCCTTCTCTTCTTCCTCTACACCTTATATCTGGGTAATCCCATCCACAAACACAATTTCAGATATCATCTCTATGCTGTCAACTCTCAAATTTACCTCTCTACTCCAGACCTGTCTCTTTTTGTCCAAACTAAAATCTCAGCCTGACATCTCCTTGTGGATGTCTAGCCACCAGCTCAAACTCAACATGGCTACAGCAGAACTCTTAATCTTCTGTCCCTGCTTCTGTTCCATGCTGTCCCTGCTACCTCCTTTCTCAATCACTGTGGACCATACCACCATCCTGCCTGTCACTCAAGGCTGTAACCAAAGCATCATCTTCAACTTCGAGCTCTTTAGGTCAGTGGTTCTCAACATGTGGTCTGCAGACCCTTAGGGATACGCCACTATAATGAAGGGGGTCTGGAAACTGATTGGTCCCTCCTGGAGGTGATGCGTGGGGGGTGGGGAGGGAAGCATGCACAGTCACATGACCCCCCCCCCCCAAGATGCGCTATGGGGAGGGCTCGGGGGGTGGCGCTTTTTTTTGCTGCTTGGGGCAGCAAAAAAGTTAGAGCCGGCCCTGCACCTAGCAATGCTGTAATTTATTATTAGTATCTGGTAAGCTGTCAATATTTTAATTTGTGGTGTTTTTTGTTGATCTGTTCAAATAATAATCATTTCTCTACAGCAGTATTTGTGATAACTATTAAAGTAACATGAAAGAAACAAATTGTGAACAACAAAATAATGAGAGGAGAGTTGGGGGGTCCACAGGTTTGTCTATTTAAGTTTAGGTGTCCCTGGGTAAAAAATGGTTGAGAACCACTGCTCTAGGTCATCACATCCAGTCTGTCTAAATCGTGCAGATTTTTCTGCATAATAGCTCTAAGATACGGCCTTTGCTGTCCATCCACACTGCTAAAACTCTCATGCAAGGTCAAGGTCTCATCTTGAATCTCAATTTACTACAATATCTTTTTCCTCTGGTCTTGAAAAATGCTATCTTGCCCTGCTCATAGCCCATTCAGAATACTGACGCAAAGATCATTTTTTGAGACCATTGCTTTGACCATGTTATGCCTCTGTATCCATCTCTCCACTGGCTCCTCCTTCTCTATTGCATCAAACATAAGATGCTTGTTTTCATTTGCAATGCCCTTCACACCCTATTTCCATCCTATCTATCATCTCTCATTTGCTATTGAGATGTCGACTCTCACCTTGGATTGACCCATCATGCCAGCTTTCATCACCCACTTGCTAAATAGTCAAACAAGCATCTTCATGCTTTCTCCCATGCTGTCCCTCATGCGTGGGAAAAGATCCCCATAAATAAAGCCCTGCAAATCCGTGGACCATTTTTGGGGATCAGATGTGGATACAAATTTTGTATCCGCGCAGGGCTCTATCCATAAATAGCTGCAAAACTAATTAATTATCCTCTTTCAAAACCCTACTTAAAACTCTCCTTTGCTGTGATGCCTACAAAAAACTTGATAATGTTTAGGCCACTGGTACTCTTATGCCACTGCTTATTGTGCTGACCAATATTGTCTCTTTTTGTTTCAGTGTAATCTCCCATTAGTCTGTCCGTACACATCTGTTGTCTCTTGCCTTATACTTAGATTGTAAGCTATGCAAATTCAAATAATATGAAGAGTCATAATCCCTCTATTCTAGAGTGTACCCACAATCTCACCCTAAATGTCCATGTGGTAATATTCATATGCACAAGATTTACTGAAGATGTTTTACAAGTACAGAAACAACATACATGAACAGACACTAGGCAATAGGACAAATGAACAATTCATTAAATACAAAACTTACTAAAGGAAAGCAAGACTGAGAACTAAAAAGCTAATAGAACAAGGGTTCTTTATGCAAATGAATGCCCAACCTGCAAATCCTTACTCATGTGAGTAGTTCTTTCTTATGTGAACAGGAGTACTTGTGGCACCTTAGAGACTAACAAATTTATTAGAGCATAAGCTTTCGTGGGCTACAACCCACTTCTTCGGATGCACAAGTACTCCTGTTCTTTTTGCGGATACAGACTAACACGGCTGCTACTCTGAAACCTTTCTTACGTGAGTAATCCATTCATTGAAACAGGAATCTTTATCCTTTACATAGCATAGACGTCTATTAGGTTAGATATATAAACTTTAAAATTAATTTATCTTTAAAATTTAGAACAATCATCATACTCAACAGTGAAAAAGAATGTTTAAAGGTCTAATGAAACACAAAACCCAGGTGGGGTTCTCCCAACTGTATAAATATAGGGAAAAGCAATACCTGCTACCCAAGTACACAAGAAATGCTGAGACAGATTAAATCCAGAGCAGAGTAACATTTAAAAAATTCAATAAAATATATCTGGATTTTAAATTATAACTAAGTATAAAATAGTACATTGATTTTTGTCTTGTCAGTCACATTGAAGCATGCACAATTAAATTCCTTCAAGTCCAGGCTCAATACTAACATATCAAATATGCAGCATAATAACGTTCTTTCCATATTTTTCACCTTTTTATTAAAGAGAAAAAAGTTGTTTTTTTTTTCTATAGAGAACAATGTGCAAGTGCAGTATCCACTAAAGAGATTTAAAAATATGGATTTTGGGTATTTTATCTTTTTTATTATTCATTTGTGGTAGTGCCCATTTTATATAAGGTGCTTTTCAAACAATCACGAAAGACTATCTAGCCTTCAAGGAGTTTACAATCTAAGTGGTTTTTCTTTTAAAATCTTCTGTTCATATAATCCCATGAAAAATTCACATTTATGCACCTGTCTTTGTGTGTCCTAAGGCGGTTTTACTCAAACTGCCTACTGGACAATTCAGTTTTCCTAAAGCCACTGAAATAATCTATGACTCAGTTTATTCTGGGTCAACAGTTTATTTTAAGAAATTAATGGCGAAAAGAGTTCTCGGAGTGCTTGCTTCCTGGAGCTTTGTCTGGGTTCTCTTCCATATGCAATAAAGACAGTAGTCGAGCTCGTCACTGTTCAGGGCAACTGTACTTGTGTTTCCTCCCCCCGGATGGTCCACCAAGGGCACCTACTCTCAGGCTTCTGGCTCCCCAGCCATCCACCCCTCTGTTCAAAGACATGAATTTTTCTCCCTCCTGACCAGGGTATTTCCTCGCTGCATAGGTCTCTGCTGACACTGTGAATTCCCCAGCCAAGTCAGAATGCCTAATCAGGCCTGCTCTGCTTTTCTCCTCAGAGGCTATAAAAAGTGTAATCACCCACAGCTAAGTTACCACACAGCTCTTTCTAAGCACATTTATTCTTGAGTAAAAGCATTACAGAGAAAACATTAAAAACTATATAAAAAAATGGACAGGCATGCTAATAAGCCTACCAAAGATCACCCCAACTCCAACAAGAACTCTGGTCAGTGTCAGACCTTCAAACTCTTTCCCGTGGACAGAAGGTCCCATCCATTTGCTAGATCAGAAAGAAGATCCCTAGTCAGTTTAAACTCCAGTTAATTGATCCAAAGTGTCATTTCTTTGTTTGCTGGACTCTAGAGAATCCAGTCTGAATCAGTATATGCAAGTCTTTTCAAGTTGTGGTGCCCCTTGGGAAGTGTTACAACCTGAATGAATTTGCCAAATCATGCTCCACTGTTCTTAGTTCCTGGAGGACTGTGTTCTCTCTCCCCACACAATCCTGGGCCACAGTGATACATAAACTTAATATAGTAAGATCTAACTCAACTCAATAAGGTCTGTCCAGGGTATTGCAGGAAATTGCTGTCTCTGTCACAGAGCTCAGCTAATATTCTATTGAATTATTCGAAACTAGTTTGGTCATTTTGTGAAAGTCTAAAAACACAGGGTATGGTTGTGACTTGATTCTATAGTGTGTGAAAAGGTGTGGTAGGGAGTAAGAAAACCTTCTACAGGTTCTGTATTGGGGCTACTTGCATTGCAGCTGAGCTCTGTGTGCTCAAGGGATTGTAGGGGCTGCACCTGAGATGCTATAGATTTGCCCTTGCTGCTCCCTCTCCCCCAACCAACTAAGCTGCATGGCAATGCAGGGTTTATGTTGCATTCCATAAGATATCACTACTTCCCACAGTGCAACAGGGGGCCCTAAGAGAAATTAAGTTTCTCTTTTAGGCACAGTGCCTCCCAATGCTCCCCCTGGGACTATGCACTCATGTTCTATCCCCTACTCTGGGCGTGCAAATAGCACAATCTAGTCCTTAACTAAAAACTCAGATACCATAGTGTTCTGCATAATATAAATGCTTAGATAGATAAGCTTAGATAGACCCAGACAGGCTGTCAGTCGGAACTCAAGTAACTGCGTGTATGAGTATGAGCCGTTCCAAAACGATTCTCTGTTTTAATTTCTTACACCAGATTCATGAACGTATCCAACATGCCCACTTCTTTAACAATTCTGAAGTAATCATCATCTTTATTTTTTGGTAGTCTGCGGTTGGGAGTGGAAGCTGGCAAAGGGTCAATGCCCAGGTTGCAGTGAGATCTCCTCGCTATGCAGTGTTTGATCTTGCAGAAGGAAAATCATATGTTTTCCGAGTCTTGTCAGCAAACAAGCATGGCATTAGCGATCCTTCTGAAACAACACCACCAATTCAAGCGCAAGAGACCATTGGTAAGACAACATAGTAAATGCCACTGATACTTTAAAAAATGCAAATAAAGTATGCTTTTAAAAATTAAAGTGTGCATTATAATCAAATCGAATTGTATAAACAGCTGTATTTTTAAGAATTTCACAAGGAATCTAGGATGACCAACATGCCACGGTTTTGTAGCATTTGGGATTCTGCATAGCTATTGCATCTCCTTTTGCTGGGTAATGGAAGTGTTAAAATGTAAAATTAATTTCAGTTGGTTGTTCTTCAACAGTGCTTATTAATGTGAATTTTTACAAAAGTAGGACTAGATGTCCTGGCCAGACTCCAGCTTAGGTAATTATAGGCTACCTTAATTTCCCTGTAGTTTCAGTTAGATAAAATAGCCTTTCCTTCCCTTCCTAATAACCCTGTTGAGGATTGTTGCTGGTGCAGAATTCCAATTTTTCACAGGTGGCTGCATTTCAGTGATAGTTGAAGATATATCTGCACACACAGCGGTTACTTTTCAAAATTCACCTAAATTGTATACTTGGATCCCACATTTACACATGCAAATGGGAATTTAGGGGAGCAGTTACCTACTTTGTGTTCAAAAGTGTGGTTGTATACTCAGTTTAACAGTGGTCACAAACAGAAAGCACCAGTTGCCACATTATGGAACTCAGATATCACAGTATTTCAATATATTTACTAAAGAATAAGAAACAACTATATTATTTAATGTGGCACAATATAGTAAATGCTAATAGATACTGACTTATATCAACCAGGGTTTTAAAAATTCAGCTCACCATCTATAAGGTAATTTGAGATCATTTGGGATGAAATAAAAATATTTTGTGTTTGTACTTCTATAGTAGCTTTGATTTATACCTACTTAATAAACATAAAATACTTAAATTGTTTCCCTGACATTATGGGGGCCTCGGGCACTGGTGCATCTCGGATCCTTTCTATTTTCTGCCTGTGGCACAAAATAGTCTAGTGTTCTATGAGCTGTAATACCATGGTCTAATTTTGATTATTGGGTCTATTGGATGCTGGGTGGTGTTGGTGGCCTGTGATGTACAGGAGGTCAGTCTTGGTCCCTTCTGGCCTTAAACTCTGACTCTAAATCACAGAACACTCCCTTGAGGTAGGCAATAAAAATACTGGATTTATTTCCCCCAGCTCTAAAAATCATCCACACCTAGGAACTGCTGAACATGGCACAGTCACAGTTTGGGACAGGAAGTGAAAGATATAATTTCAATTGAAACTGCAAGAACATTTTAGGTAGGCAGAATTTAATTACCTGAGCTGGAATTTGTGGTTAACCTTCCTACCATTCAAGCTGCAGTACTGTGTAAATGTAAGGTATTATTGTTATGTTTAAATACTAACAGACCACAAATTGTGTCCATTTTCTTTCTTTAGTTTTGTGCTGCTTGCTACAGTTCTGGCTACAGTCACTTGATCCTCTTACTTATATAGCTTTGTGAGCTATTATTCACTGATGGGTGAAATTTACTCCTGTGCACAAGCTCCATGCACCACTTATGTCCCATATTTTGAGGCCATAAGTGGGAGTTACTTGGTGCATAGACCTTGTGCAGACCTTCAGCACAGAGGTGAATTTCACCTCACTATAAAGATATTCAGGCCCCTGTTCAGGGTTTAAGTCTATCTATATTCAGGGAATCCATCCCCATTTAACTAAGTTCAGTTAAGCACTTGCTTAACTTCACGCATGTGCTTACCTGCTGTAATGAATAGCAATGCTTTCCTAAATCAGGGCCTTATCAGTTGTTTCAAAAGTAGTTTTTCCTACTGTCTTTGACTTTTGTAGTCTTTGTACTTTTGTAAGTTTCATTTGCTTCCGATAGGTTCAATAATACTATAGTGGGTGCATTTAAAACATTTCTTCTGCTAGTATTCATTGTAAGGGCAAGCGTTTGTTCTCATACTGAGATACTCCTTCAAAGAGAAGAAACTTTAAGTGAGCCTACTTTATAAATTTAAGTAAAATCAATAAAGCACTGCAGTATGTAATAGGAATAGCCAGGCATATGAGTTACTTGCAATACAGGAGCCATGCCAATGTATCACATAACAAAATTAATAGAAAAAGTCACAGCTAGTCAGATTTAAATGTTGGAAAGTAAACAATGCTGTATCTAGTTGAATTAGTCACTACTTGTTTATATATCCATTACTATAAACATAGTGAACCTTTTTTGATTTCTGTTTTGCATAGGTGTCCCATCTGCTCCTGGCCGTGTACTGGCAACAAGAAATACAAAAACATCAGTTGTAGTACAGTGGGACAAGCCAAAACATGAAGAAGATCTGTTTGGCTACTATATTGATACTTCTGTGGTGGGAACAAACCACTGGGAACCTTGCAATCATAAACCTATTAAATATAATAGGTACTGGTAATACCTCTGTGTATCCAGATATTTTGAAATCTATTGCATATTAATATACTGTACAGAGCTGGTTGGAAATTTTCTAACAAAACATTTTCTATGAAAAATGTCTATTTTCTGGAAATGGAAGTTTTTATGGGAAATGTCCATCTTTGATGATTTGCGGGGGGGGGGGGAAATGAGGGAGGGAATTTTCACCAAGCAACCAAAAACTTGAAAGCTGAAAAAAAATTCAGAGGGTTGAGCAAAAATTCTTCGTTTTCATTGACATTTTCCTGTGGATGAAAAAGGCATTTTCTGACCATCTCTAATAATATAGCCCCTCCTTTTATCAGAAATCTATGTCTATCCCACCCGTAGTAAGTGGCACAGAACATTAAATCATGTAGCCTTAAAAGATTATTTAAAGTGAAAAACAAATATTTGATGATTTTTTTTTTAAATCAGGTTTGTGGTTCATGGTCTGACAACTGGAGAGAATTACATCTTCCGTGTGAAAGCTGCGAATGCTGTGGGAGTCAGCGAAAATTCTCAAGAATCTGAAGCTATAACAGTACAGGCAGCCCTCAGTAAGTGTGATTCTGTGCAGCTCTGCTTTGCATTTCTTTTGTTGGTAAAAATTTTGATACCAACTAACTCCTATGGTCTCATTTAGAATAATAGTACCCTTTTCAGCCATTGAACATCTGTCTGTATTAAAGTTTACTGTCATGCATTTGGCTACTATGCAGGGAAAAGACAATGAACAGGAGGAAAATAAAGTTTTTTTTTGAAAAACATTTTAGAAATATAGGGCCAGATTCACCACTATTCCCGGACTGCTTTGTGTTGCTAAACTGGCCTGTGACAGATTTCTAATGCTCATTTAGGGCAAATCAGCCTACTAGTCAATCTGGTCCACCAAGAAGAGTTTCAGGTACTACAAGGCTACACCCAACAGAAAATTGTTTGATTGCTGTAACAGCCAAAGCAAACACCTCTCACGTCTCTCGCAAACAGCCTCGGATGCCTTCGAGTTGGTTGTTATTTATGTATTTATTTATTACCCTTACCAAACCACCATCACAGTCATATGCAGCAAGTCTAGTTACAGCTTTTCCTGTTCCTCAGCCTTTTCTCCCAAAAGAGAGAGAACTCTTATCCTCCTGAGATCATTCTTCTGAGCATTGCTAGCCTTTTCCTTTGGACTTCCTTTCGGTGCATTTAACTAGCCTCTCCACCAGGTGGGATAATTAGCTCCTTAGCTCATAAACCCCCAGTCTGCTTAGGCAATTAAGTACTCTCCTCCTCCATCAGGCCTTTCCTAGTAGAGCTAATGAATGCTTAAGTGATCAGAGTGCTGGATTGGCTACTGGCTGTCACAATTAGATCAGTAGGTTTGATGGAAATCCAGATTTCCTTTTAATACAAAATATAGTTGGGAAGATCCACATCTTCCAGCATTCTGCAAGCAAAGCCTCAATCTAAGCAATCCATTTCTGCCCTTGGTTGCATATGCACAGCTCCATTGGCTTGAATAGGCATCGTACATGCTTATTGGAGGGCATAATGGCTCCTTGGGCCATAATGCACAAACACAGGTAAACTATAACCTCTCTTTCTATTCTGCCTTTGATTCCCCAATTGCATTCACAGCCTTGAGACTTGAATGAAAAGTAACAAAAATGTCCTGCACTTGGAAGATCAGTTTGATTTAATAGTGTATTCTTTCAGTAAAAAAAAATTTCAATTAAATATTTGAACGTGTTCTCTTTCGGAGTTGTAGAGGAAGGACAATCAACATCGCTTTCAGAAATAATCTTGTAAAAGATTTGCATATTAGAAGACTTTTTCTTAACCTTTGATATTTTATTATTGAAAAAAATCTATTCTATTTGATTGTTTTAGGAGGGAGTGTACCTCACATTGGTAGGTAGTCGGAAAGCATGCTTATGTTTGTTTACCTTTAGATTCTAATACACCTGCACTTTTTAACATTGCAGCATCTTTTCTGAGACACCACTGCAGTCACTTAGTCAGTTGGAAGACATAAAAATAAAATAAAAATCACAGGTTTTTTTGGAATTTGTCTTCACATTTTAGTTGAAGTTGTTGGTTGCATGGGGGTGTATCATTTAACACTGCACAGTTTTATGGCCCAATCTTGCAAACCCGTACACATGTGAGTAGTGCTGATCCACATCAGCAGTCATAATTGGGAACTTAATGGGAGCTCTCACGTAGTTGAAGTGACTGATGTGTGGGTTTGCAGGGATAGAATCCTTATGGATTAAGGCTTTACATTGGTAAGAATTCACTGATGCTCACTACTATTTAACTTGAAGTGGTAATAGCAAGAAAGCCCAAGTTGTTTAACAAAAGCCAGACCCACTCTGAGGTGCTGAGACATTTGTTGAGATATGTTTCACATGCTTTATTACAACTGGCTGTGAATGGTACTCTGGAGTTTCATCCATATTTGGAAAAGAACAATGCCTGTCTTTGCTGATTGCTGTCAGTACTTCATGCTGATCACAAATACAGCTCTAAAAGCAGAGACTATATTGGGCCTTGGGTAGATTTTTTTCTAGTCTTTTAAATGTGATGGGCCAAATAACTCAGCTGAAATGCCCTGGGGAGCTCAAGGGGAGGGAACCTAGCTAGCACTACTTATAGAACTACAGATCCAGGAAGAGGTACCTTTAGCGAAGGTTATGATCAAAGATGGCAAATGCAAGATAGTGCTGGGGGAGGTGCATGCTAGGCTTGTTGAATAGGTGTAACAAGCAGCACAGGAAAACAATCTCACAAACCCTCTTGCAGGCTCTGGAGAGATGCCTGCTCCTGGCTATAGCAGGTATAATGCCTTTGGGGAAAACTCACCAAGAACATTATTCTTCCTGGTTCAATGTAGCTTAGGCTTGTGGTATCTTAACTGAGCTCACAGCAGTGCACATAGCAACCTCAGTTTGAAGTATATGCTAGAAGATTTCAGAATCCTTGGTTAGGAGGTATTTTCATTAACATCAACACTGCTGAAGACCCTTTAATGTTGAGTGAGACATCCTTGCACCTATTTGAACATTTCAGCGTATTAGGAATGTGTTGGCCCAGACAGCCTTCTGTTCCATTCCATTCCAGCCATTTTATAACTTGCATTGACAGCATTATTGCCAAGGAATGCAAAACCTGATAATATTGGGGCAGACATAGCAGCAAAAACTCTTTTGGCAAAGGGGCTCTTACTTGCTCTCTGTTGTTCACCACTGACACGTCCAAGGTATTAGTCATCTCAAAGTGAATTTTTATTACGATCCTTACAGACCATTGCCTAGATGCAGTAACCTGTAGCCATATGCTATAGAAGAGAAGAGGGGGGAAATGACCATATTTCTTCTAGCTGTTGTGTTTTGAATACTGTACTAATGCTCAGTACGCTTATTTTCTTGTAGCCTGTCCATCACATCCTTATGGCCTCACACTCCTTAACTGTGATGGCCACTCAATGACTCTCGGGTGGAAACTGCCAAAGTTCAGTGGAGGATCACCAGTCCTTGGTTATTATATAGACAAGAGGGAGGCTCATCACCATAACTGGCATGAAGTCAATTCTTCCCCTGTTAAGGAGAGAATTTATACGGTTAGTATTATTTTACTCTTGTTTGAAGGGACACTGCTAAAAATGGCTCAGTCCCCTCAACTGTGTGTTGTGGAGAGCAACAAAATGTGACAAACTTGAGAATTGGAGTGGAGAGGCATGCAGAGGGGAAAGGTAGCAATGCAATACAACCCACTGCCCCCTAGACCTAGAGAAGTATGGCTGGTTGGATGAGGGAGATTTGAGGAATAGGTTGGAAGCACGTTTCCTATTCAGGGCAGAGTAACTTGTGATCTAAAAAGGTGTCATACGTTATAGTGCATTGATAAGCGCAACCTCACTCCCCCACCAGGTCTTTAACATATGGTAGAAGGGCAGAAGCATGTCGCTGAGCAGGCTACTATGCTGCCTGTAGTGTGGGAGGTCTGGAGGGAGAACACAGATGGGCCAAGATCAAAGGGACCAGGCCTGTCCTTTCTGTGGATCTCTGCCCTCAACTAAACAGAAAAGCATGCCCCAGCCCTACCACTTTGCATCTGGTCCTGTTTTCAGTGCAGAGCAAACTCTGCTCTAGAGCAACAGAGGGTCATTATTGATTGATTGATGGTACTTCCCATAATGTATGAAGTGCTTCCCAAACAGAGAATAGTGCATGGCTCATGCCCCAAAGAATTTACAATCTGAAGACAAAGAGAGAGATTGGGTGGAAGGGATACAGCCATTTAGTAGTGAAGGTGGTGCTTCACCACATGTTTGGGTAATATAAGGTTAAATTATTACATTTTTATTTATTTTTCAAATTTTCTTTCATTTGAAACATCAAGGATTGGCTACAACTAGAGATAAGACACCTGATGGGGTGAACCTGTGCTCTGAGATGGTACAGAGACTCATCTGTCTCAGATCCCTGGCTGGTGTCTTGGTCACATGCTCAGGGTCAACCTGCTTGGCAGATTTCAGGATGGGAGGGACCTTTCCACTGGGTCAGATTGGCAGGGACCTGGGGATGGAACGTTACCTTTTTTGAGCATGTGGCATGGATCACCTGCTAGGATCATCTAGGCATGCTTCATCTAATCAATTCCCTGCATTGGCAGGGGAGCCAAGCGTTGGTGGCTGCTCAGTCTCTCCTGTTCTCTGCCCGTGGCACACAACAGTGTAGTCCCCTGAGGACTGAAATGCTTTAGTCTAACCCAAGATACTGGAATGTAATACAGGAGGCCAGATTAGATGATCTAATGGTCCCTTCTAGCCTCGAACTCTATGAAACTATAACTTAGAAATTATTCCCAAATACTCCTCAAAATTATCGGTGTGAGTCATCTAATTTCGCCATAAGCCTCGCAGCAGGAGTGACTCTTTAGGAGAGATTTTAATGCAAAGGAGGCAATAGCCTTGCTGATGAGCTCATGCACAGGAGCCAGCGTGGAAGACACAAAGATGTATGTGTGAGGGCTGACAACTGAAAGGAAAGGCAGGCATCACTGGCTGAGCTGCTGGAGCAGGGGACATTGGGAAATGAAAGAAGGGCAAAGTTAGTCAGGGCATTACATTTTTTTCTTCTATGCATTTGTAAACAAATAATGTAAATTAAGAAAAACAAATGAGTCTTTAATGAATTTGGTATCTAAGGTCACAGTCCTCCAAGTGACTGTGCTTGGATGTAGGAGTGTATCTGCATGCAGCCATTTGAAGGATCGAAGCCTGAAATATTGATTGAAATAAAGGAAACAAAGCTTTTAGGCACAGAACATATTTTATGATGTCTGGTAAGCATATGAGTCCCTCAGACACATAGTATTAGAACATAAATAGATAGAGAGAAACCAGGAAATCTATGGAGATTCATCATTTTCCTGAATTAAATAATTGCACTTTACTCCATAAATATTTTTTGCCCTTAATAACTGAGGGAGGATTAAATCATTTTTACTGGTGGCACTAAGTTCTTATGTTGTTAGTTACTTTATGTATTAAGAAATTCTGGCTAAATTCTTTTAGTGCCTGGCATTCTCCTAGCTCAGTTTGGTTTTGCTTTGATCTTGTATTTGACACTAGTTCAGATAAACTTTCAAGCATAAATCTCTCTATTCCCATCAAAAATTAAATACTACATTAAGATCCTTCTATTATCTCCTTTTTCTCAAAGACAACTGACCTACTTTCTCTAACATTTGTGAACATCTAAGATCTTCCAGGCCCTCCACAGAGGTGCCTGCCATTAGCTGAGCCTTCCCTTTCACAATTTTAACAGAAAATAAAACTGGGAGGAAATCTGCAGGGTCTGTGAAGGGTCCAAATGCAGAACCACCACTGTGATTGTGCTGCTCAGTGGGGCAGGCCATAGGGAGACTCTGGGACATTATGGTCTCCATAAGCTGCAAAGCTGAGCTCAAATGGTGATGCGCTCACCGTGAAAAGCCAGGAGAGTGACAGAGATGTGGCTAGTGGCTCTGGCTTGGATCTACTGGCCACCAGCTGTGCCCTGCTGATCCCATCCCCAGTGCTATCTCCTCCCTTTCTAGTGTCTATAATATTTAAAGAAAAAAATAAAAGCCCTATGCAATTAATTAAAACTGAGGAAAAGTGCCCAAATAAGCCAAATGCAGGATCTGAGTTATTTAAATACACTCCTCTCCCAAGGGGTTTATTTCCTTTTCCCTTAGATTTCTATTATCCGCCCTTCTTCCCCTCCCACTCCTCAGGGTCTGTCATTATTTCCTGTTATGAAGTTGTGACCTTGTCTTACACAGCTGAGGAGAAGTACAGCCTCTCCAACACCCCCGGCTCAGTCAATAAGGCCTACCTGGATCTTGGCTTTGTGGAACACAGCTCCTGCTCCTCAGATATTCCCCCTTGTGAGCAACTGGTTGGGGAGAGGGCAGAGAGTGGGCATAGGTGATGGAGAAGATCCTCTTTCTTGCTGGCCTAAGTAGTTGGCCACTCATGAGGTCACAGTAAGCGCCACCTTTTCCAGAGCTGCAGAAATGTATTTCCCACTGCAGCAAGAAGAGGGAAGAGGAGGAACTGTGTGAGGGACAGTACTAAGGCTGATTGTGTGGTGGCGAAAGCTGTGCCTATATGAGCTCTCTTGTTTAGATTGTAAGATCCTTGGAGCAGGATCTTGTTTTACTTCCTTGTACAATCTATGGTGCTTAATAATGATTAAATCAATCAGTGAATAAATGTATGTTATTGTTATTATTATTATTATTATTACATTTCCGAGGCCTGGAATAAAAAGTAATACATTTTCATGTATATTAATTTGTCCTTGGCTGTTTTGAAAAGGCAGAGGATTTGACAGAAAACTCCTTCTATGAATTCAGAGTCGCTGCTACAAACCTGGCTGGTATAGGCCTTCCCTCAGATCCCAGTGAGCACTTTATGTGTAAAGCCTGGACCATGCCAGAACCTGGTAAGTCTATTAGTTCCTCATAATACTCAATTTGACGCAAATTCCTTGCAACACAGTCAGTTTGAAATCCCAGTGTGAATATATAAGGAAGGTGTAATTTTCTTACAAGAGTGCCTGTCAAATTGCTTCAGTAGGATGTGTCTGATTTTCAGAAAGCTAAAGTAGAAGTGTATTAAATTTGCTGATACACTGTGAGTGGATGGGATGGCTCAGGTGATATGAAGTGTGTCCCTACAAGGTTTGAATCAGAAACTGATTGGTGGTGAACAAAAGTCATTGTCACTGGATGGCTGCTCAGTGTCCTGTGTGAAATGAATTGATGCCTTCAGTGAATTGCAAGTGAACTGATATCCATATCACAATAGACACCTTTACAGTTACACCAGTTACAGGCAGTCCCAACAAGTAGGTGGTCTCTAATAAAGCAGTTTATAAATAGGCTGACACAGGAAACAAGCCACTATTTTGAAGGCTATTGACAGTGTCTAGCAAAGACTAAGGGAATGATCTAGATCCCACTGAAGTCTGTCAGGGTATGTCTGTGCTACAAAGAAACCACTGCACCAAGTCTTGAGCCCTAGTCAACTGACTCAGGCTCACAGGGCTCAGGCTGAGGGGCTGAAAATAGCAGTTTAGATGTTCCTATTCGGGCTACAGCCTGGGCTCTGAGACCCCCTTCCCTTGCCAGGTTTCAGAGCCCAAGTGGGAACATCTACACAGCCCTGCAGCCCAAGCCCCACACGCCTGAATCAATTGACCTGGACTCTGTGACTCAGCACCATGGGTTTTTCTTTGCAGTATAGGCATACCCTTAGGGTATGTCTGCACTACAATAAAAGACCCATGGCACAACTGTGGCTGGCCTGGGTCAGCTGACTCAGCTTAGGCTGCAGGTCTAAAAATTGCTGTGTAGATGTTCAGGCTTGGGCTGGAGCCTGGGCTCTGAAACCCTGTGTGTGTGTGTTGGGCGGGGGTGTCTCAGAGCTCAGGCTCCAGCCCGTGCCTGAACATCGACACAGCAATTTTTAGCTCAGCAGCTGGAGTCAATTAGCCTGGACTCTGAAAATCAGTGCTGTGGGTTTTTTATTGTAGTGTAGATGTACCCCTAGACTCTTCCCATTGACCTCAGTGGGCGTTGTGTTGGACCGTAAACAAATACAGAGATAAAAGCCCTGTTTGTGGTCCCAACAGGACAGTGTTATGGCCCATTGGCAAAGTATTGCGAGGAAACCTGCAGTTCTGCTCTCCGTCCTCCACAAGCTTCAGGCTTCAAGACTATTAATCACAAGCACTAAATTCACTTTTAAAAAATGTTAAATGAGAAAATGTTACTGGTCCAAGATTCGCAGATCACAAATGCTTAACCTGTGTAGGATTGTAAAAAGTAACTCTTCTTTGGTTCTTATTGGGGAGCATTCAGAGCAATAATTTTGACTCCAATTTTATTTAATATCAGGTTCTTTAGTAAAGGCACATTTTGATGCGCTCATTCACATTAAGTAGCACCTTCCTTCATGAATGGTCCCATTGACTTCAGTGGATTTATTCTTGTCTGCTTCCTGCAAAAATGCCTTATTGGATTAATTTTCTCTGGGAAAATTTAAACTGGTTTTCCTAAAACTAGATAAAAGTTCTCACTGACTTCAGTGTGGCTTGATGGGGGTGTAAGTCAGAGGATAATTTTATGTTTCTTTTTATTTTATATATGGAAAATAACTTTGGACTGGAATGAAAAACATTTAGCTAAATTCTCCATTGAGTTATACAAGTCCTAACTGTTGGCTTCTATGATATTGCAATGGTGTAAGTAAGAGAATTGACCTGGTGTCCATTATCACATGTGAGATTTTCACATTCCTTTGTAAGTATTGAGGATCAAAATGACATCAAGGGGTAGTTACTCTTCTGAATGGGCCAAGTACTGCACTGATTTACTCCCGCTGGAATCTGCCACAAAGTCAGTGGAATTATCCAGCCTGTGAACTAGCAAGGATTTTGCCCTTTTGAGTTTATATCTAAAAATAAAATAAAAGGTGTCTGCAGGAAACAAAGAGGAAATAGCATTCATTTCCATGATGAACTGCTTGACCTTTTGCGCTCCGCAGTCTGATTGCATTGTTCTTATTATGCAGTTAACTGAACAGGTGGTATTAAATTTCTTCCTGCTAGAAAAAAGGCTGTTAAAATGTTCTCCAAACCTCTTTGAAAGTAGTGTTAGAAAATGGCTTAGCAACAACCAAAAGGAGGAAGTGTGATTTGAATTAAGATGGAGTGAGAGTCTGAGCCTTTCATGCTTTTTTCATAAAGAAATTCCAGAAAAACGTACATGCCTACCACACACCTGTAATTGCTGTGGATATTGGAAGTGCTCTTACACATTTTGAAACAGAAGCGAGGTTCTTCTACAGGTAGGCCAAAACCCATTGCAAGGTTTCCAGTGTGACTGACCAATTTCCAATCCAGTTTGTAGGGGAATAGCTGGTGTCCATTTTTTTTCCTGCAGAGCCCCAATCTTAGGTATATCTGTGAGCCTCTATGAGTTTACAGTGTTAGCTAATGAATTATTGTACATGCATTAGAACAACGAAAGATCACAATGTCTACTAGTAGTATAGAGTTCTCTTCATCGAGTTTCACACGACATTTTTCTTCCACCTTCTAGGACTTTAGCAAATACATCTGCCTATAGGAAATGTAATTAATAGTGGCCATAAAGACATTTAGCTTGGGATTTTCAAAGGACCCTAAGACAGTTAGGAATCGAACTTCAGCTCCTTTAGGCTCCTTTGACAATCCCAGCCTTACATGTACATGAGAAATCTCTTACCTGTACTCATTGGTCTGAAAGAGGTGCCCAGATTTATAAAGAAAACACACTGGTAAATTTACGAATGGGATTGTCTGACAAGGTTGCCTGAGACAGCAGGGGACTAGACTTGATGACCAAAGAGGTCCCTTCCAATCCTATGTTCAGTATTTTATATCCAATGGAGAATCACCCCTTTGTTGCTCACTAATGATATCCTTATGCATGTCTGCAGAACCATATCACTATAGAATTTCATGTTGGTTATTTATCATTATTGAAAGTCAGATGGAATGGAGGGAAACACTAATTTATTCAAAAGGACCTGTCTGTGTTTTTGAATGGTAGTTGTATACTATTGTAGGTTTGGTCTGTGTGATAGAAAACTGATCTGATTACTGTTTTGTACTCTGTTAATAAAACTGAGTTTGAACATTTTCATGTATAAAGAAATGTAAATTGTGTGGCATCAGAACAATTTCAGTGAAAGAAAAAGATGATGTGGTGGTGAGAATATAAGCCTTCAAGATACAAAGACACAAAACCACACATATACTGCTTACAGTGTCAGGAGAATTTGAGTGCCTACTATTTTAATAGTTCTTAGTCTAAATGTCCTCCTGAATTCCCTTCCTTTAGGGCGATCTACACCCGTCCTCCGACTGAAAAGTGATCTTCTGTCAATGCATATAGAGCCTGATCCAAATCCCATTAAATACATGCAAAATCTCCTACTGACTTTAGTGGGCTGTGGATCAGGCCAGTGGCTCCTGTTTCATGCTCACCAATAAAATAGAAACAATAAAACTGAAAATGGAAGTACTGATGCTTAATCACTGATTTGATTCCAAACTCAATGGAGCAGCCTCGAATTTGAAATAGAGAATTAAAATAGCAATAAAAAGAAGCACCTATCCCTCCTCAGAATGTTTTAGAGGGCATGGATTTTCCAGATGAATAATTTAACCTCAAAATGAAACTACTGGGATCCAGCTAACAATGTGCACTTTGGAATACTAATGTTACTCTTGAATAAGAGAGGTGGTGCAATACAGCTTTCGTGAGCTGACACAGACATAGGCATTTTAACCTGGGAAAGGATAGCAATATATACAACTTCTTTTTCTAAAGGGGGGGAATTGAAACCAAACAAAAAAATAAATAAATTGTACATTCCTCCCCCATCCAAAAGGGTCAGGTTGTAAAATGTTATTAAGTTTGACTAATTTTTCAATATTCAAAATGTTTTAGGGCCTGCCTATGATCTGACATTCTGTGAAGTTAGGAATTCATCTTTGGTACTTCTGTGGAAAGCACCTGTGTACAGTGGTAACAGTCCTGTTACTGGGTATTTTGTGGACTATAAGGAAGTAGATTCAGAAGAGTGGACCACCGCTAATGAAAAACAAATTTCACACTGTTACTTAAAGGTAACACTTCATTTACTAAAAGGTTGTTGTAGTTATTGTTGTTTCAATGAAAAAGCGACCAAGCAAGAAAACTTGGAGGTGAAAACCTGGCCCCACTGAAGCTAATAGAAGTTTTACCATTGACTTCAATAGGGCAGGATATCACCCTTGGACTTCTGCTAACAAATTCTTATTACTCAATTATATAAATTTATATATTTAACACAAACTTCACTCTGTCCTTTTCAAGGTCAATGATTTACATGAGGGCAAAACCTATGTTTTCAAAGTCCGTGGAGTGAATAAAGCCGGTATGGGCAAATCATCTGATATTTCTGAGCCAGTGCTTATCGAGGCAAGACCAGGTATGAACTAAATTATGTTATCTCCCATACATAAAATGTAGATATAATTTAGAAAATGGTGTAAACATTACTGTAGCAGAAATAAGCATTCCAGGAACTCAGGATAGAATAGTGGTGGTACTGAAAAACTTGTCAGTTTTATCTGAGATAACTATATCAGCAGATATGGTTATCAAAGTATTGGCAGTGTGTCCTTGTACTTTCTTTTACTTACTGAGGGAAATACCTGGATTACTACAAATGCTGAGATTAGCTAACTGTAACTCTTATTTAGTTATTTGAAGCAATTGGAAAGTTTTTAAGCACTGCTTTATCTGTTAAATCTAATTATGAACAAGACATTTACAACAACTACTGTTACTGCCATCTACTGTGGTAGGTGTTGAAAGGACACGTATTATATACAAGGGTATTTTAAAAAAAACATTGTTACCATGTTGCTAAATAATTAATAAGGCCACATTTTGCCACCCTTCTTCACACTGAGTAGTACTCCACAACTAGTCTCGCTGATTTCAGTGAGTCTGCTCATACAGTAAAGTATTGCCTAATTTGAGTGTGAGAGGCATAACCTGGCACGCTGATTGTTAACACTGCAAGAATTTTTAAATAATTTAGTTTGTGTTACAATTTATGTTACTAGTTTACTTTTAAAGTTTACAGTCAGTTTTATTTCATAGCTTGGTATCACTAAGCACCCATTATTTTTAGACTTCTGTTTTTTTGTACATTATAAGAAACCCCATTCTAGTATGTTAAGCAAATCACTTCAATGCGTGCTTAAAGTTAGGAATGTGCTGAAGTCCGTCTCTATTCAGCAATGCATTTAAGCAAATGCTTGACACATTGCTGAAGAAGACTGGATTTAAGTATGTGCTTAAGTGCTTTGCTGAGCTGGGGCCTTGAAGAATAAATGCTATTTCTTGACAAAGCCCTGGCTGGGATGATTTAGTTGGGAATTGGTCCTGCTTTGAGCAGGGGGTTGGACTAGATGACCTCCTGAGGTCCCTTCCAACCCTGATATTCTATGATTCTATGACTGCTATGTTTATGAATTGATTCTTAATTTTCAGGAACCAAGGAAATTACTGCAGATGTGGATGAAGAAGGTAATATTTACCTAGCTTTTGATTGCCCAGAAGTTACAGAGGCATCAGATTTTACTTGGTGTAAATCCTATGAAGAGATTACTGATCTTGATAAGTTTAATGCTGAAACAACTGGAGAGCAGTAAGTTCTGCAACCCTGTATAAAGACACTAGAAGTTTGTTCTTGTAAAACTTTGCCCACTTGTGACAAAGCCACTAACTGCATATATATATTTTTAATGATTTCTTTAGTTCTAAGTTGTACTTCAAAAATCCTGATAAAATGGACTTGGGAACCTATTCTGTAGCTGTTAGTGACACAGATGGCATCTCATCCAGCTTTAAAATGGATGAGAAAGGTAAGAGCACTATTATTTAAGCACTGCCTCTCTTTATCTGTAGGGCTATATTAAGAAAACAAGATGTACAAGCAAAATAGGTAATTTCATAAGAAGTTACTCACTGTTCATGACACTAAAGCATCTATTCTATTTTGTGCAGAAGAACAAAATAAATATGCATGAACAGGCATTCTGGGAGTGGCTGTCTATTTTCCTGGTTAGCATACAAGGGAAATTTCAGCATTGTGTACTTAAGGAAATAATTAATTTTAAAAAAGATAAAGGATGTAGACAATTAGTATTAATTTTCAAATTTACTGTAATGCTAGGATGCAATAAAATCTGCAAAAAAGAAAAGAAAACAAAAAAACATTACCAACAAAAAAATCTAGTAGTTTCAATTGCACTAGCAATTCAGTTAAACTTTGGAAGATCCAATTAGCTGTGTGCACTATTTTGTGAACGTATGTCCCTAATTCTACAGTTAACATGCTCTGAAAATCAGGCCCATAGTATGTTTCTTTAATAATCAACCGTGTAACAGCTAATTAACCTAAGCTCAAAATCCTATACACTATCCAAAGTGACTTAAATTGTTTGAAAAAATACAGATACAACTTCTGGAGTTAAATGTATAGAACTAGGTTATAAGTCTAAGATGCAGAGTTGTAATGGGAAAGGAGGAGGAAGAACTATATTAGTTGAACAGTGGTGTCTTGAGATATTGGGCCAAATTCTCTCAGTTACCTTGACGTAAATCTGGAGTAGCTATGCTCTACTTCACTGGGGTTGCCATTATTTGGTGTGCCCATCACCATCCAAGGGAAGCTGGGAGGGTGAGGGTATTGGAGAGGTTCACTTGTTACATTTTAGCAAAGGTCACACCCATGCTTCCTCCAGTGATCTCCTCCTGGCAGTTGTTGCGGTACTTAGAGGCCGGTGATCTGGCCTTACCCTTCCCAGTCACCCTTTTATGCCATTAGCATAAAGATGCCATCAGCAGCTACAGACAGCTCTGGCGGTTGTCCTCCCAAATACACTTTGTATTTTACGGCTGCCTCTTGTGTGGGTGCATCTATATACGACCCAGCATAATTTGGCCCATTAATTTTGGATTAGACCTAGTCTTCTTCCTACTTTAAGGCAGGCTCTGCTATTCAGGGAACTTTCCTACTCAATTACATTTTTTTATTCTAAAGCTACATTCTTCTCTTTCTTCAAATATTATCTGCCTACTTTCTAATAACTGATTCATAATGCATCTTGAGATCTAACTCGAATCTCACATTTTACAGCTTTCAATTATTGTCACATAATGTATACACTTTCTTTTAAGCATCTAAAGCTGATCCAAAGCCCACAGAATTCAACTGGAAACTTGATTTACACTCAAAATAAATTAAAGGTGGGTGGGATCAAGTATTAGATGTGGGACATTCAATGGAACTTGTGCCCCCAGGACTTGAGCTAAGTGACTTAGGGTATGTGTACACTGCAATCAGAGGTGCAATTGCAGCTCAGGTAGATATACTCACACCTGTATTAATCTATCTAGCATTGAAGCCAGGATGGCACAGGTTAGGAACACAAGTACGTGCCTAGATGGACAGAGTGTGCTTGCACAGCATTTTTTGAAATACACTGAAAGATGATCTCATTACAATTTCAGAAGATATGAAAAAATCTAGGATGGGATTTTCAAAAGTGCCTAAATGTCTGAAAGCCATTGAATGTAACTGAATGTTAGCAGGACTTGTGCTCCTAAATCAGTTAGACACTGAAAATCCCACTCCTGGATTTTTTCTTCTTTTCCTATGAAACTGCAATGAGATCACCTTGCAGTCTGTTTATTCCATGAGAAACACACTTGAACCCCTTCAAGAGAGCTTTCATACCATACATTAACTTTCCCTTCTCTGTCCTCCCAATCCTTGATTATAGCAGGGCAGTAGCATCACTATAGAAAGACTGAGACCAATTTACTCTAACAGCTGATTTTTCTAAGTATTCTGCAATCCACATCCTCACTCAGATGTTTCGAAAATTGTTGTGCCTGTACTCGACTACTTCATGTACTCTGCACAAACTACCCCCAGAGATGCCAGATTCTACTATCCCTTGACCCTTGTCCTAGCTATTCTCTCCGGAACATCACTAGTACTTATTTCTGCCCTGTAGTACACTGTTATGTATGCCACTGGACGGCTACAGATTGCCATGGCCCTCTACTTGTATAACTGATCTAACTCAGCACAGAAATGAGGGGTCCATGATCCCTTTGGGTGTAGATGCACCTCTTCTCCTATCCAGTGTGAACTGTGGCAACCTGCTGTAAGTAAGCTTAGACCAATCAATAAAGCTGTCCCTAAAACCATGAAGGACAGCTGGAATCCACACAGATGAGTGAGAGAGCACAATTCTGTAGGTCACAGCCCATTGCAGGGGCGGGACTGGTGTGTACCTTAACTCTGTATTTCCTGGTATTCACAGGCTTAGATCTAGGTGCACTTGATGCTCTAAAGGCATTGATGGTCAACCTTCACTCTGAATTAATGAAGTTTTGGGGCACCGAATAGCTATTATTAATCTGTCTAGCCTTAGACAACCCCAACTGTCCATACTACTCAAGATATGGCCTTATAAAGGCTTTGGCCAGAATATTTAATTTATCATTCTTATTATTAGTTTTAAGTTAACACATATCACTTATCCATCTGTGCATCTAATTTATTTTTAGTGGGCCCATCACCATAGCATCTATGTGCCACCCTAACACATTCCTAGTTTTCTTTGCTGAAAGCCATGCACTGTGACCCAACCCTGGTGGTATTTCCCCCACTACACTTAAATCCTTTCTTCCTCTGCCATGACTAACAATGATCATTTTATTTTTTGTCTGCTCTTCTCATATGCATCACCTTACTTATTCCACCATTGAAAATAATCACTTAGCTGTCCAGCCATTTCCCAAAACTAGATCAAATCCTTCTGCAACTTTGTTAAATCCTCCACTGTGTCCTAAAATCCTCGATCATTTCCTCTTGTCTTTGTATTATCTGTAAATTTTGAAATGATGCACTTCGTTTCATCCTCCAAGTCCCTACCAGTAATAAATATGTTAAGTAGGATTAGTCCCAGGTCCCAGCTATGTGGAACCTAGCCTGGTACACAATCTTCATAAGGATTTACTGCTAATTGAACCTTTCCTACCAACCAGCTCTCAATCTAGCTGTCTTAGCAAAGAAACCTTTTGGAAATGATACTTCAGTGAGCCGGGTCAGCAGATAAAGAGGGTGTTAGATGCAGGTTAGATGCATATTTCCTATATATCTTTAGTGTAAATCCCATAGAAAATCTAAAATGAGTTTTAGCTCCATGCTTACATTCTCATACATTTTAAATATGAAAACTTGCTAAATCCATGGACCAGAATTTTAAGTTTTTCCTGTCTTCTTAAATTTAGCTTTTGAGACCTGAATTTTCAGAGGCTTTTGGAGTATTTTTCCCACAAGCCATAAGCAGATTATTTATGCATTGATACTGATTTGTACACTGTTTTAACAGCTGTATTTTGACTCTGTCAGAATAAATTAATACATGAAACTTTTTCATAATTTCAGAGCTTGAACGTCTGATGACACTAAGCCATGATATAAAGAACCCAAGTAAGTAGAACTTCTGAATTTAATAGACAGTTCATGAAATAATATAATTACACACTGATGACTGTGCTCCCCAAGGAGTCCTCTTAAGACAATGACAGTCTCATTTTTCACAGCAAGATTTGCTTGCTTATCTTTTGATTATTTTAAAACAAATATTAGCTCTTATCTGAGAGCAATCTCCATCACTCAAGAGTCTTTTGATGTTTGTCCATTTTTAATACTGGCGCGGTGTCTATTATGCAAAATCCTCAAACACTGCATTAAGGATGTAGTGGAGATTGTGCTCTGACTCCTAGAAAGAAGCTTTAAAATGCATCAGAAAGGTACAGTAGAGTTTTGCTTTTTTATTCCTCTCTTCTTGCTCACAAGGGTTCATGCATTATTGACTTTTGCTTGCTTTTATTCTTGTAGCAATTCCTCTGAAATCAGAATTAGCTTATGAGATGTTTGATAAAGGAGAGGTTCGTTTCTGGGTTCAAGCTGAGAGTTTGTCACCAAATGCCAGCTTCAGATTTGTTGTTAATGATAAAGAAGTTGTAAACAGCGACGTAAGTACACGTGGAAGGCTATAGTTGCCTTTATGTCACTTTTGCATGTGAATTTGTTAAATCTGCATTGTCTACAATACTATTAGTGTTGGTAGTGCCTGGAAGAAATGCCATTGTGCTAAGTACTATATACACATCTCATAAAGTGACAGGCCCTGCCCCCAAAGAGCTTATAAGTTAAGCATATTATGAGATATGGAAGCTAGGGATAAATGGATAAACAAGTGATGGGGAGAACAAGGTAACACTGAGGTAACCATACTTGGTATAATAAGCACCAGTCATAGTATGCCTACTGCTCAGCCATTGCCAAATATTTTGTAGGCCTCACAGCACAAGTGAGATTTAAGAAGGGATTTGAAGGAGGACAATGTGGTGGCTGTGCAGGTTTTTAGGGGGTGCTCTTCCCATGTGTTGGAATTTTTATTATTTATGCAGAGTATTATCACAACACTAACTTAACCATAAATGCCTCTATTAAATCCAAAGGCTGAATGTTATTTATACAATTGCTCTAAACATGCCTAAAAAAACTAGATAATAAACAATTTACTACATCAAAACAGTAATAGGACATGTATAAGCATTTAATCAAGATACTGAAAAACAGGCTAAACCCCAGGGTGCTTAGACCCATACTGGTCGGCTCCATCTTGGTTAGGCAAGTATTAGCAAAGAACCCTTTCAGAGTTTACTTTTTTATACCCTTTAACAAACAAGTGATGTCATTGCCAATTGTCAGACCTTAGCTAAGCACAGATTAAGCAATATTTTATAATACATGAAACAAACTCATATAACCAATTATTCATTGTACCTGGGACCCATTTAACCCTGTTTTATTTCAGATAAATTAAGAAATATCTTAAATAAGATAACAGTGGCATTTTGAAGGGTCACTATATATTTAACACCACAACTCTTCTTTCTCATGATCTCATTCTTTTTGGTCACGTCCTTCGGGCCTATTGCTCATCCTAATATCCTAACTCAATTTAAAACCACAGTTCACCCAAATCTAATGTGGGCCTAAATTCCTACACCAGGCATAAGAGGCACCATGGGAGAATGCTGCAAAGTGCTTGAGGGAAAACTGGACTAACGGGTAGTGAAGGCTGGCATTGTTGGCTGAGCTGAGGCTTTCTTCATCTTTTTATTTTCTGTAATCAAGGTGTAAATTGGAAGGAATGTGTCTTTAAAAATAAACATGAGGCAAGATGAATGACTATACAACAGTGATGGGCAAATGTCAAAGGTTTGGAGTTTGGATTTGTATAAACATCCAAACTGTACAGTAGAAGCTTATCCTAACCGTTTGAGATGGAAATATCTGCCTAGGTGTTTTAAGGCCTAATAGAACTCCCACTGAAGTCAGTGGTAAAATTCCCATTGATTTTTTGAGGGAGTTGATTGGACTATTGGGCACTTTAAAGCTCCCATCACCTTAGCATAGTTAGAACAGCCTTTCCCTGAGCTGTCCCCATTTTCCCATTTCTGCTGTTGGTCCTGTCCAAAAATACCATAACAACAGTTTTTCCTGTGTTATTTTGGCATTGCCAGTTTCAGTCAGAACCTGGAAGTGGAAAGCACAACTTAGCTGAACTTTTCAAACCTTAAAGGCCCATCTTGAATTAGGTTCTATAAATGGATACAGATTTGGGGGATGGGGGCAGGGGGCAGAAGGGGTCTCTTTGTTTCATCCGTTTGCCATAGTATGTAATATATCTGCCACTTGCCTCTAACTGTGGATTGCCTACATGTGAACATGTCAGTGTGTTACAGTATTTTGACTGTTGCATAAGCACAACTTTCCAGCTGAGGTGCTTCTGTTAGCAGCAAATTATATGTTGCCGCTTGTATAGATAGGTACAGACATTGGGCTCAGTCATGGAGCTCTTATTCACATGGGTACTCCCAATGACTTCAGCGAGATGTTGCATGTATTTTAAATTTGGAGGCTAGATTGGGAGCGGCCCCTGCATGGCTGCCCGGTCACAGAAGGGTAAGGCAGGAGCTTCCCCTACCTTTGCACTGCTGCACTAAGACCATTCACTGCAGTGGACCCTGTAAAGGGATCAGCGAAGGATAAGGATAAGGCAGAGCCATGCTCTTCCGCCCCCAACCCTCCCGCACCATCAGGTCATGGTGCAGGGCTAGCACACCGGGGGGAGCACATTGCTCACCCTCTGTACATAAAGAGCAGCATTTGGAAAGTCTGTGCCTGTCTGCCTCTCTGATCCCCCCCAGTAATCTTTCTGGGGTGGGGTGGCTTCACACTGCTCCCTGAGCATGGCTAGGGCTTCAAAGCGATTAATCTGTTCCTTAGGTTGCAGAAACCATTTTTGATCAGAGAAGCTTGTCTGCATTTTTTGCAAACCCTGGAGAGCAAAGAGCATTCCCCTAGATTAGATATTGACAGGATTAAGAGGGAATAGAAAATTTCTCTGTTAGAATTATTAATTTCTTTCCCCCTTACAGTTTTTCTTGAGAAGTCATAAACTTTAACATTGAAAACATGAATAAAAGATGACTAGCATCTATAGAAGTTTCAATATTCTGGATTTGGAATTGTTTACAGAACTGATTCATCTATTTTTAGTGTGCATCTGTTTTGAAAGAGTTGACATCATAGATAGCCTCTTGCAGTCGAGCTGTATTATTTCACCATTTTAATTAGTAATCCACAGGTGACATTTACTTGTGGAGATTGATGATATTTTTGTGGAAAGTCACATAAAAGCCTTGTATTTATGGTACCCATAAAATCATTGAACTTCATCTTGCTGCATAATGGCAATAGCTAGAAGCCTAATTATTTTCCAAAACCTGCCTAGAGACGGGACTGCAGTCAGTGAACATGTTCAATAGACCATTGTGATGGCGAGAATGGAGTTTGATTCTTGTCATTGATGAGAATGAAATAACTTTCTTCTGGGCCCTAATTGGGAAAACTTCCTTTGGTCCCACTTCTGAAAGATGTTTGAAATATAGTAATGTGAAAATGGAATTAACTGGCACTGTTCAGCCTGTTTAGTCATTTTAATCTTGCTCCCTGTGCCCAAAAGTAAGAAATATAACAAATTCAAGAAGCAAGAAAAAGGAAAAGATTGAGCCTTTGTATTTTCCCTCTTCTAATTTCCTTTCTACTGCTGGAAACACCAATTTAGTTTTCTCTCTTGGGTCTGTTTCTGTACCATTGAAGTCAATGGGCATTTTGCCATTGACTTCAATGAGTACAGGGTCTGGAATCTCAGAGACCAAGAGAAATGTTTTCTTGATTTAGTTGCACTGCTTGATACTTAATTTAATGAATAACATGTAGCTTCTTTTCATTTCCCACACAAACCCCTCTTTTTAATCATCCTGGCCACCAACTCTTTTGTACCGTCTTTTCCGACAAACTTTGATTACATATGCCAATGTCCTGTTTAATGTGGTGATTTAGCCAATTCTCCTTTACCCTGTGATATTACTTTACTATGTGTGTTCAAAAAAAGATGTAAACATCCAGATTTTATGACCATCGCTCCATTGTAATTATGTGCAAACAATGTACATATTCTCTTCTCTGTATTTCATTTAATTAATAAATACTGTAGTTATCCTATTGGTTCTTTCTTTACTTCTCCCTTCATTATTTTTTTTCTTTCCCTTACATTCATTTGATACTTGTTTCCTTGATATTTTAAATTAAACTTTTAGATTTCAGTACCAATAATCTATTTTTCAAAATGGCCTCTTATCCTTAACCAGTAAAGGCCCAATCCTGCTAACTCTTCTTGACACAAGTTGTTGTTATTGATACTAGTAGGCACATTGACTCCAGTGGAACTCTTCACATAAGTGAGGGCCTTATATGGGAAAATAAATCGGAACCCATCTTTCTTTTCTATTACATTAGCAACTCTTCCATCCTTTCTGTTCCTCAGGATTCTGTAATTTGTAAATCCTTGCTCTCTTTCTCACTCCACATCAAGCCCACACATTTTTTCTCAACAGTATGTCCAAGATCATCATCTTGACTACTGCAACCTCTCCCCATCATGCCTGTGATCCTTACCTCTCTTCAATCCATCCAAAACATTGACACAAAATCATCTCCCTCACTTGTTGCTACAAACTTATCCAGCTCTAGATTCCTTCATATTGTTTGGCACTAGTTGACTCCCCTTTCATTAATGTGCTTTCCATGCCTGTTTGTTTATTTTTTTGCATCTCATTTTATCTGCTATAACTTTTTTATGTTTCATATCAAATAATGTAGCTTCTTATTTTTCTTCATTTATTGCATTTATAATGTTCATATTTTCAATTTTCCTCTATTTATTTTTAGATCTTTACTTTCTTTATTGTATGCCATATGTTCTTATTATTGTTTGTATGTTTAAGACCTGTTTCTGTGAGCCACTTGATTCCACTGGAAGTTGAGAGAGCTCAGCACTTTACCACAACATACCATAAATATCTCCCTTGTATAATTTGTACTTTTGCAAATGTCAGTAATGATCATTAAAAATACAGGGTCTAATACTGCTCCCATTCAGTATTAAAAGGTCCTTCCACTTAACCAGACCAGGATCAGTCCCATAATGAGTGTAATGTATCAGCTAATCTGTAGTAGGGTACATCTGTACTGCAATCATGGGGCATGATAGTATCTTGAATAGACATGTCTGAGCTTGCTTTAATTAAGCGAGCTCAGGTACTGTAACAGTGAAGCCATGGCCACGTGCGCTTCAAGCCCACCTGGAACCCAGCTGTACATACTTCCATTGCTTCACTGCTCTGGTACCTGAGCTAGGTGGATTAAATCTAGCTAGAGTTTGTCCACTTGAGCTGCAGTCACACCCTGTGATTGCAGTATAGACATACCCTTAATCTCATGTGCACAGTTTTCTTTCCAGAATGATGTTGTTTTGTTTCCTTTCTCACATCTTCTTTGCAGCCTACGGAGGAGTTCACTCACTGCCTCCTTGTGGCCAGTCGTAGCAGAGCAGCTCTCTCCCCATCTGGTAGCTCCCTGCAGACCATTGCTTCTGCACTGCAGTGGTGACTTTTCCTGTAACTCAATCCTCTGGCCAGGTCATGATTTAGTCCATCCCTTCTGGGATATCAGAAAAATCCTACAAAAAAAAAAAAGTCCAAGACTTTGTATCAGACCTTTGGCTCTGACTGTGGGCCTTGTGTTCTTCAGTGTCTTTTCTCAGGGCTCTCTGTTATCCTTGTCCTCTTCTTAGGTGCTTCATGCTAGCTTCCCCGGTGGCTGGTAGGGGAACCCAGGGCTTCCCACTGCATGGAGTTCAAGCCCAGGGACCCTATAGCCAACAGCCAAGTTCTGCTGTTTGGATTGGTTATAGTAGGTCTATCTACAGTATGAAGATATTTCTCTTAACCTCGACCTTCCAGCTGGCCTCAGTGGAACGCTACTCAGGAATAAAGCTCCATGCTGGCAGATATCTTTGCAGGATTGAAGCCAATAGTAGACTTAGTAGTATCCGCTCTGTGGGCCAGCTACTCATTCACATGAAGCCAGCATGGTCCATTACATTAAGATTTTTAAGTTGAGAAAAAGAACTGTTGTTATGATTATTAAACATTCATATCATAGTAGCAGAGAGGCCCCATTGTGCTGGGTACTGTACAAAAACAGATAAAGAGACAGCCCTTGCCCCAGAAAGCTTCATAATAAGAGGTGAAGGATAGGCGACTGGGACATAAAATCAGCAAATGAATATGATGATGACTGATATGTTAGGGAATTATAAATAACTTGCACTACACATTGCATTGTGTAGGTATACTTACCTACTGTAATGCTTATGTAATTTCAGCGCCATAGAATTAAGTGTGACTATTCAAATGGCATTATTGAGATGCTGATGGACCAATTTACAATTGAAAATGAAGGAACTTACACTCTACAAATTGAAGATGGAAATGCCAAGAACCAGTCTTCATTAGTTCTCATTGGAGATGGTAAGTTCTCTGAAACATTTGGCTCAGCCTATGAAAAATAATGCACTTCAGTTATTCTTTTGAGTTCTTCAGCAACTAACTTCTTGTTCAACACTTTTCTTCCATTAATTTAGCATTCAAGGCTGTATTGGCTGAGGCTGAGCTCCAGAGAAAGGAGTATCTCAGGAAACAAGGTAAGAGAGGAAGGGCTGGTGATTTAGGGATGAATTTTTGCAGCTAACGGAGCACCTCTTGTGAATGATGAGTGTCCTCAACTCCCTTTGACATCAGTAGGAGTTGAGAACACTGAGCACCATGCAGGAGATACTGAACACTTTGCACGATGGGGAATCTTATTTCCCAAGAAGTCTGTATTACACACACTATTTCCCAAGAAGTCTGCTATTAAACACAGTTGCACACACTATCAGAAACCATAATTATGCTTTCTTAGGGTCATTTACTGCTCTCACTTTGTGGTAGAACTTCCACTATGTGATGTGCACACAAGTGGAGGGTAGGTAAAGTTGGGGACCTTACAAGAAGTTATCTTCTGATTTAACCAGTGAGGGATCTTACTGTAGGCTCTGTCTGATCCAGCAAAGCATTTCAGTATGTGCTTAATTTTAAGCATGCAAGTAGTTCCATTGATATCATTGATCAGAAACTGTGTGTGGGGGGAATTCACACATGCAAAGTATAGTGTCAAATTCATCCTGTAGTCCTTGTATAGACAAAACTCCAACAAAGAATAGAGGACTGGGCCCCAAATATGCACCTATTATTCTCTTTGTATAAAGTTCAGTCTAAATTTTTATTACAATTCAAATCAAGAATAATTTTTGCAGTTCAAGGAAAGTAGTATACTAGTTAGATGTCTAATTCAGAATACATAGCTGTTAAATCCTTCTTTTAAAATATTTTCATTCTAGTTATAATTTATAATTATAATTTATCAATCGTATGTTATTTAGAATGATAAAAAAATTATTGCTTATTTTATTTGCTCCAAACTTTGCATAAGTACCTTTGCATAAGTACTAATCTCAGGACACCAGCTAGCAGAATCACAAAAATTAGAGATGGCAAAAACCTATTAGTTCATCCTGTCATCTCCCTGCTAATCTACCTATTCTTATTGATCTCCCCAGTACATCTGCATAAATAATGTAATTTTGTATTTTCTGTGTTGGTTTATTTATAGTCTTATGAGCGAAGATACAAAATATTCCCTTCAATGCACAAGCTCAGAGGATTTTTTCCTCTGAGGAGCTGAGCACTGTGAACCCTCATTGACTTCAGTGGGAGTTGTAGGGACTCAACTCCTCATAGGATCAGACATTAAATTTATGTTGTTAGGTCCTGATCTTGCAGACACTTAAACATATGCATAACTTTACTCACATGAGTCATGCCACTGACTTCAAAGCGACTGTGCCTGTCAGGAAAGCTACTCATGGGCATGCCTATTTGCAGGATTGGAGCAGGTTATGGGGGAACACGAGTAGTTCAGATTTCTCTTTGGCGATATTAGTACATAATTTAAATATGTTTCATTTAATGGAATTTGGAAAAAAATGTTTTGTCAGGGATTTTTGCTTTCAACGTATAATTGGGTGAGCATTTTGAGACACTTGTTTATTCTCCAATTCCCTCTTCAGGGACATTTGGACATTTGTTGGTAACCCTATTCTATCTTTTTCCTATGTTTAGTTGGCAACCAGGTAATATCAAATTTAATGACTTTATTGGTCTCACTCAGTAAGCTGTAGTGCATTTGGGAATGGTACATCTCCTCAGCTGCAAACTAAGATGGGTCCCACATTTCCCTCCCCCCTTCTTTATCTCACATCAATAAGACAAACACTCATTGAAAGGTTTCTCCTTTTGGAAATACGTAGTTCATGAACGATTGGGACCAAGGCTCCTGGATCTACTTTCTATTGGATCTACATCTACTTTCCCCTGCTCACAATGAAGTGAGAAGTGTTCCCTTGTAGATTCCATAACACATGTTTTAAATTCATTTTGTTTCCCAGGTCCTCATTTTCTGGAGTATTTATACTGGGAAGTTACAGAAGATTGTGAGGTTTTACTTGTTTGTAAGGTGAGAAAATATATTTGGAAACATTTTCCAGGCAGTTTTATAAAATCTCACAATAATATGTAGAAGATGCATTTTTAAACATTATTTGTTTTTAATAGTGAGTTTAGCAAACAAACATTTCTTGTATGAATGTAGATGACAAAACAGGACTTTTCATATTTGTAGTCAATGGTTTTGAAAAAGTAACATCTTAATTTCAAAGTAATGTATACAGAGTTCTGAGAAAGCTCTTACTGTCATTAATTGTCCTTACATGCTATTCTAGGAGGCTTTACTATTCTAGTTGCTTTACTTTTTATAAGACCTCATAATGAGAGGAATGAATAATTAAAAGGATTTAATTTGGGAAGCATCGAACTCAGGATGTTCACTGCTTTTTGAGCAGTGCAGACACTTTTGTATTAGTTTTAACTACTCATTTTTAATAGGTTTTGGGTTTCTAATTAGAGTTGATTGAATAATTCATTATGAGTAATTTATCTTACACGTTTAGTAGCTTTTTTTCCTGTTCACAAATTATCTGTGAACACACATAAGACTTTAGCTACAGCTCATGCCCAGCATAACTAAGTGGGGAGGCAAAAGTGGCTCTAAATCGCCATTCTCCCAATCCTGGGGCTGAACTACCCTCTGGTACAAATTAGAGCAGCCACATAGCTGTCTCTAACATATATTGGCTAGCACAGTACCCTAAGGACCATTCCTCTGGCCAGAGATAGCTGAAGTGTGCCATGATCCAGTCACACCTTCTCCCATCCAAGTCATGCGCTGAGCTATGTCATCTATATATACTGGGGGAAGCAGGTGCCGTCGAGTGCACTACACTCACTTTAAACCCTTACAATAGGGCAATCACCAGAAGGTCGGAGTTAATTTCTAGGTTCTCATAGAAGAAGGCAAGATGGTTGCCAGGACTGCTTTTCAATCAGTGGTAGATGCAGCTGATACATCTCCAAGGGTGATGGCTTCTGCCTTTATAATATAGTGCAGGGAATCATGCTTTCATGCTTCAGTGTTTCCAGAGAGGTTCAGAACACCACTGAAGACCTGCCCCTCGATGAGACTCATCTGTTTAACCAGAAGACAGATGTGTCTTTGCACACCCTGAAGAATTCCAGAGACACCTTCCACTCCCTGGGTATATATACTCCTGCCCCCAACAGAAAAATTCATAGGCAATCATACAAGCCTAGACCAATGACTCAATTCTACCACCAGAGACCTTATGAGCCACCCCAAAAGAGAGACAGGGTTGAAAAGCCCCACATCTTCCTCAGCAGATTCTTCATCCCAATCCCAACCCTCAGCTAAGTGTTGTTTTTGATGGGCGATTGAGAGCTGCAAACCACTAAGTTCAACACCTGCTGATCCCCATGCACCCTTTGGGGTTTGTCTAGCACTATTTTTCAACACCTGGAGTGCAATAACAAAGGACAAATGGGTTCTGAATGTCATCTATTCTGGCTATACAATAGAGTTTATATATGTACCACCTCCTATCTCCTTTCCCACCCCCTTTTGGGGGCTACTCCCACGAGAAGATTCTTAAACAAGAAGTAGAATCTCTCTTACAGCAAGGAGCAATACAGCGGATTCCTTTTCAGTACCAAGTGCGGGGTTTTCACTCAACGTACTTCCTAGTACCCAAAAAGAAGAGCAGTTGGAGACCTGTTCTCGATCCTTGCCATCTCAACAGTTGTATTCTCTGACTAAAGTTTCGGATAATCATATTGGCATCTATAATTCCATCCCTGGAGAAAGACGTGGTTTTCAGCTTTCGATATGAAAGGCGCCTACATCCACCCCACCCATGGACGGTTTCTCAGATTCATGGTGTGCACCCACCACTTTCATTACAGAGTACTCCCTTTTGGAATTGCTGCTGCCCCCAGGGTCTTTACCCAGGTGTTCTCTGTAGTAGCAGCCTATATCAGATGCCAGGGTTTCACAGTTTTCTCCTGACTCAACGTTTGGCTTCTTGTTGCCAAGACAACCAAGAGCCTGTGAGTCGACTTTGACAATGCTGCAGCTTTCCTTCTCTTTAGGGATCCATGCAAACTCCAAAAAGTCCATCCTCACTCTAACAGAGACTTTACACTTCATTGGGGTGTCCTTAAATACAATCACAGCAAGGGCTTACCTGCCAATGGACAGGTTTCAGGCAATGAACGATCTCATAGACCAGGTCATAAGCAAGTCTTTAGTACTTGTCAAGATTTGTCTCTCTCTCTCTCTCCTGGATCATAAGGCTTCATGCACTTAGGTCATGCTTTTTGCCAAGCTCCACCTTGGTTGCCTGCAAGCCTGGCCTCAAACAATGTACTTACCAAATCTGCAGTCCAGGAGCACCATAGTGACTAATCCAGCCAAACTAATATCCCTGCTATGGTGGAAAAATCCCCACCAGGTATGTGTGGGCATTTCTTTCCGTGCCTCCTCACCACATAGGATGATCATTACAGATTCCTCCCTGTTGCGTTGGGGAGCCCACATGAACACTGTACAGCACAGAGCACCTGGACATTTCAAGAGTCCAAGTTGTACATCAATATTCTGGAATTGCAACCAGTTCAAAGGGCTTGAGAAGCTTTTTTCCCATTCATTTAAGGTCACCATGCCCTCATAATGTCAGACATCACACAATCGGATCACCCTATCGGCAGTCTACCTCTCAGGGAACCTAGTGTACTCTCTCAGCAAACATTTTGCTGTTGACCACAAGTGGGAACTACACGACTCTGTGATGAATAATATTTTTACTTAGTGGGGGACCCCCACCAGAGACCTGTTTGCCTCCCAAAATGAACAGGAAGTGTGGCATATACTGCTCCAGAGGTGATGCTTTACTTCTTCCATGCTCAGACCACTTGAACGATACCTTCCTTCCATTATCACTCCTACCTTGGGTCTTTCAAAAGATTCAGCAGGACAGAACATGAATCATTCTCCTTGCCCCCAACTGGCCCAGACAATTTTGGTTTCTGAGCCTCCCATGCATTTTGTCTTGAGCACCGATCATTATTCTGACATTTTCCTATCTCCTGATGCAGGGAAACAGCAAATTCAAGCATCCCAACCACCGTCTGCTTCATTTCAGGGCTTAGTTTTTGGATGGGCATTGTCCTTAGAATGATCATGCTCTGAAACTGTACAGAACATCTTTTCTAACAGTAGAAAAGATTCCACTAGAAAATGTTACCTAGCCAACTGGAGGCATTTTTCTATCTGGGTGCATCAAATATACCCCCAGAAGCTGCAGATATGCCTCTTATTTTTGTCTATATACTTTCCTTAAAGACAGCAGGTTTGTCCATCAACTCCTTATGAGTCCACTTGGCACAATCAGTGCATGCCATCCACCTTCACAGGGTACCTTGATCTTTGCACACCCACTGAATAGCAGATTCCAGAAAGGCCTAATCAAAACCTTCTGCCAATAAAAAAGCCAGGTCCTTGATGGGATTTGAATTTTGTTCTTTCGGTACTTGCTAAGTCTCCCTTTGAACCATTAGCTTCTTGCTCCATGTCTCTCCTTTCCATTAAAGTGATCACCTCAGCCAGGAGGATTGGTGAGCTTGGAGCCTTGATGGCAGATCCCCCTTTACTATATTCCATAGGGACAAAGTTTCATTAAATTCACCCCCAATGTAGTTTGCATTTCACCTGCACCAGTAAATTCACGTACCTGTGTTTTTTCCAGAACCTCATGCATATTCAGAAGAAAAGAGACTCGATGTTCAGCCTTGGCCTTTTACCTGCAGAGAACAAAAACAATCAGAAAGTCTCCTAGACTATCTGTCACCACAGCAGAAAGAGTTTGGGGTTAGAGTATATTTTCTCAAAATGGATCTTGGGCTGTATTTTGCTCTGCTATCAGCTGACTGATTTCCCCCCTTCTCTTGGGGTAAGGGCATTCCACAAGAGTGCAACATCTATGGCATCACTTCAAAAAGTGTCTCTACTTGATAGCTGCAAAGCAGTTACATGGAGTTTTATCCACACGTTTGTGAAACATTGTGCCAGGGTACAGGACTCCTCTGCTGATGCATTACCTGTAGGGGGGTTCCAAAGGGGATGGAGCTCAGCTGCTCTCAGTGGTGGCAGATGACAGAACAAGGAGCAATGGTCTCAAGTTGCAGTGGGGGAGGTCTAGGTTGGATATTAGGAAACACTATTTCACTAGGAGGGTGGTGAAGCACTGGAATGCGTTACCTAGGGAGGTGGTGGAATCTCCTTCCTTGGAGGTTTTTAAGGCCCGGCTTGACAAAGCCCTGGCTGGGATGATTTAGTTGGGAATTGGTCCTGCTTTGAGCAGGGGGTTGGACTAGATGACCTCCTGAGGTCCCTTCCAACCCTGATATTCTATGATTCTATGGTGGTCCTTCATTCTGCTGTGCCACCCTCATCCTCATACCCTCCTCCTACTTGAGTGCTGCTTGTCATTCACCCATAGTGGAATACACATTGGGACCAGCACTCAAAGAAGAACAGAAAGTACTTACTTTATAGCAATTAAAAGTTCTTTGAGATGTGTGGTTCCCGTATGTATTCCACTCCTGCCCTCCTTCCCCCTGCTTCGGATTGTCTTTTGTTTCATGATAGAGAAGGAACTGAAGAGGTGATCAGTCTGTCCTATCCTTTATCTCCTTGGTCAGAGGCACAAAGTGTGCAAGAATGCATGTTCAGACCAATGATTCTCTGGCTCTGGGTGCATGGAGCGCATGCATACCCACAGTGGAATACAGATAGGGACCACACATCTCGAAGAACCTCCAGTTACTATAAAGTAAATAACTTTCTCTCATTAGTAGCTCAGCAACAACCAACACTCACATCTACATTGGAGTTCACATTTTCCAGTGATTAACAAAAGAATAAAGAAAATGCAAGAAAAATTTACTACATTTCACACATTGTTTGTATCCCATTCACTCACTGAGATCATGAATTAGACACTATGTAGTGAATAAACCACTCTTGCAGGCAGCCAAGAAAACTCCCAAACAGTGGGCCAAATGCTCAGCTGGGGTAAGCTGGCATCAGGGCCGTAGCAACAAAGAACGTGGCCCCCTCCGAACGGTGGCCCCCTCCGAACATATGTCTGGGCGGTGCCCCTTACAATGCAGAAACTGGAATGCGGTATTTATTTTGCCATTTTTAGGGGCCCCCTTCCTTGTGGGGCCCCCTCCGGTCGGAGGGTACGGAGGGCGCTCGCTACGCCTCTGGCTGGCATTGCGCCATTGACTTTGAGAGAAATTCATTGCAGTAATCATTGCCCACAACTTGTGCAATTAGTACAAAAAATCAAAACTCGCTTTAAGAACCAGGCTTGCAATTGTAGGTCCTGTTTGTTCAGGGGGCACAGGAAAGAGATACACAATAAAGAGAAGTCACAAGCTTGCTTGCCGTACATTTTATAACCATAGATTTGAAAAATCAGTTTCTTTTTCATTTTATCTTCTAAGCTCTGAACTCAAGGTTCCTTGAATGCTTAACCATGTTAGATAAGAGTACATCTGCTGAAACCCAGCATCCTTTTATTAGACCTGCCTTTAATTTTATGACACTGTCTTTGTTTAGTATGTGAATGCAACCAAGCTGAAACAGTGCAGCTTGCAAAACTCTGAGTGACAAACCTTTTATTGAGAGGCCTGTTAAATGACATAAAACAATATAAAAATTACATTGGCAGTATCTCTAAAGAGTGCTGAACTTCTGCTTCTAGTCACTCTCCTTTTAGCTGCTTCTTTGAAATCACACTTTAAACTCGCTCATCCAGCAGTATGCTAAGTGTCACCTGATACACAGCTATATTTCAAACATAAAGCAATGCTGAAACCACAGCTGTAATCTCTTTCTCCATTGTTACTGCTGAAAGGCCACTGCTACTTCAAGAAGGTCACTCTAACCCCCTGAGCCTTCCTCACAGCTGCCAATGGATAGTTTTGTAGCCAGAACAACCAGAGCACAAAATGATCCAGCCACTTCCCCTTCTACCCATAACTGCCCCTTCTCATCCCTGGCTACTCCCCCCAGCCTGACCATAGCAGGATGATGTATGGCTGCACATGTTGCCCCTGTGCCAACTTAGCCTGGGGGAATTCTTTTGGCACTGCTCCTGCTCTCTTTTGGCACTGCTCCTGCTCTCTTTAAGACCCCTGCCAAAGCAATGTAAGTGGGCCTTTGTGGGGATTAGACTCGGCCGCATAATGTACATAGGCCTGAAAGAATTGTACCGAACTCTGCCTCCTAGGCAGAGAGTAGAAGTTAGTGCTCATGTGGAATGGGTGCAGCTCTGGAATGCACTTCGGGATTCTGTAGTGCTCTGTAACCAGAGTCAGGACAGGCCATGGAACTCAGGCCATGGAATCTGTATGCTACAGATCTGTTAGGACCAAGATTTGGCCCAATGCAATTTAATTGTAATTGTTCCATACGCTGCTTATCTGATCTACACAATAGATAATAGAAAAATGTATCTTCTTGTATTGCAAATACAGTTAAATGGAGATGTCTTCTGTCAACATATAATAATATATGCATTTTCTGTTGTGCAGGTGGCAAACACTAAGAAGGAGACATTTTTCAAATGGTACAAGGATGGTTCTGGGCTTGAGGTTAAAGAGTTGCCTGATTTACAGAAAGGAGTGTGCCAGCTAACTATTCCAAGGGTATGATATAATCTACCAATTATCAGTGACAATTTCTGCATAACATTTTACCAGGTTGAGTCCTAAGCCAAGTGTCAACTCAGTATTTCTATGGGCCATTTTGAACGAAGGTACATTAGCTACACTCTAGTTCACCGGCATAATAGCTAGCGCTAATAAGAGATTGTCCATTTTTATTGTCTGCTCAACCAGTTCCTTCAGGACTCGTGTATGAATACGATGTGGTCCTGGTGACTTGTTGCTCCTTAATTTATCAATTTGGTCAAACATCTAATCTCTGACAGTGTCTCATCTTTACTGTCCGAAATGAATAGGTCTGAGGTAGGAATCTCCCCAGCAACCATTATAGTGAAGACTCATGTGAAAAGATTATGTTCATTTCTCTGTAATGGCCTCATCCTCCTTAATTGCCCCCACTGCTCCCTAATAGTCCAGCAGACCCAGTGATCCCTTGCACGTTTCCTGCTTTGACTGTACAGCATTCCCTGTCACTTTATTTTATCTTTGGTTATTTGCCCTTCAAAGTGCCCATTAACTTTTCTAACTTCCATCTTACAGTTTATCTGCAATAGTTTATGTGCTTTCTTTTGGCTTCAGTTGTGCAGGGTTAATATTTCCTGAAGGATATCTGTTTGGCTTGAATAACTTCTTTTGCCTTGACATTTAGATGCACTGTGTTTTTCCTCCTGTTTTCCTGCTTCTGTTTTTGTTTAGGACTTATGATTCTATTATGTAACCTCCATGCAAATATTTAGATTTCCCCACTTCTGACTTTGACCAACTTCCTAATTTAAAAAAATATAAAAAAATCTCCCTTTCTAAACCATAGTGTCACTATACTATATTTTAATATGTAACTTCTCTGGGGATAGTGACACTATGGTACAGTAATTTCTTGAACCAAATATGGGGTGCTAATGGAACTAAATCAGGAATATTGACAGGGCTTTGGAGTGGAGCGTGGAGCAGCTCCGGAGCAGTGGAGCTGCAGGTTTTTGCCTGGAGCTGGAGCAGAGCCAGAGCACAGCTCCAAAGCTCTGAATATTGAGGCCTCTTACGTGCTCTAGAATGAAATGTTCCTAAAAGCAATCATTTCGTCTGAAGAGAAATTGTGTCTCTAAACTTCGTCCCAATGACGTGTCCCATTTGACTAGTTTATACATCAGTAGTTGAAGTAACCCATTATTAGTATCTTTTTTTAGACTTAATTGACTTCTGGATCTCACTAAACTACTCAGGCCATATGTATTTGTTTATATGTAACATCAGAGAGAAGCAACCTATTGATAGATAATTGAGCTAACTTTGTATTATAGTATAGGATTAGTGATTTAGCACATGTGAATAGAATAAAAAGAGCTTACTTACCAGGCCTAATCTTGAGTTTCTTCTCATTGGTAGTCATTGTTGAAGCAATTAAAAATAAGATTTTTGATATAGAAAATGGTCTAGTACTTATATCTCCAGCTCTAATTTCAGTTGTACAGTAAATGTGCCATGTTTTATTTCTAGCTGTCTAAAAAGAATCAAGGTGAATATAAGGCAACAGTGTCAGATGACAGAGGTCAGGATGTGACTACTCTTGATATATCAGGAAAAGGTAAAGCTCAATTTGTTATAGTGAAGTAATGCATGACTAACCATTCTTCAAAAGATGGCAAAGCATCTTCCCTTGCAAATGGATAACACAGGAAACTCTTGTGCTGTATTTAATTTCAAAGCTCTTGCTATTTTTAGAGGACTCAGAAACTATATAGGCTTTGGACCAAATTCCTTCAACCTTGGACTGAGCCAAGCATTCTTCCTAAAGTAGATTTTAACTATTCTTGGAGGAAAATATGCATTAGTAAGGAAGGCAGAATCTGGTCCAAAATACCAGCTTAGATCATAGGCAGCAAAAGAGGGTTTTATATATCATTAAAAATGATTGAGATAGTGGTGGACTGTTCCAATTTAATGTGTATTCCCAAACATTGCTCAGTAAAATGGTGTCAGAGTTAGTTAAAATATCTGAGTAATATAGAATGATTTATTGCCAACATAAACAATTTCTTTTTTCCCCCTAATGTGGTGATTTTCCATATCACTTTACATATAGCAAGGCTGTATTCTGAACAATTTTTACTATTTGTTGGTATGTTTCCTTTTTTCTTCTCCTCAGTGTTTGATGATATAATCCTGGCAATGAGCAGGGTCATTGGTAAGTAAATGCTGTCTCTGACTTTCATGTAATATTTTGATATTAAAATCATGAGAGCCTGAGGCAAGCGGGAAATCTCTGGGAATCACAATGCATATCCTATTATGGGCACATTATTAAGTTTCTAAATAGGGATTTGATTTTGCTAATTGACATTATTAAAGGGGAACAAAGAATTATTCCATCTGGCTTGTATTGTTTAGTTACTATAAATGCCTTAGGGCTATTATTTATAGCTTTCTTCATATTAACCTCAGGTAAACAAATGACCATTTATACAATATAGAGAGGGTCTGATTCTGATTGCACTGACACTGATGCACCTCAGGAGTCACTCCAAGGTGCCAATAGAGCGGCATCTGTGTAAAATAGGTGTGAAATCAGTATCCAATCAATATTATTTAATGATCATTATACAAATAGTTTATTACTTTTAAAATAATCATCCTGGTAATAAACTTAATAAACAGCAACAAAAGAATGATACTGGACCAGACCCTGAGCAGGTGTAAATTAGCATAGCTTCATTGAAATCAACAAACTATGCCAGTCTACACCAAGATAATAACTATTTCCTAATTATAATTGTAGTTCTTGTAGGTGAACCCATGTGTTGAGAGGGCAAGCATTATGAAAGCCCGATTTGTCTTTTTGCCCTACAATACACTGTGTTCTTTAATCGGAATATGTTTTATTTTATGCAGGTAAATCTGCTTCTCCACTGAAGGTCCACTGCACTCCAGAAGGAATAAGACTTCAATGTTTCCTGAAGTACTATGCAGATGAAATGAAAGCTAACTGGTATCAGAGGTAAGTGAGAGTGGCTGGCCAGACACTGAATTCAGTGGGAGATTTAAATAGATGTTAAGGTCTGCAGGATTTATTTGCATTTATTACCTTTTTTATGACATTCAGATAGCACCTCCCATACAATTGATCATCCCAATGCTTCTGTAAGACAAGGAAGTATTATCATTCCCATTTTACAGAGGGGGAATGAAGGTACAGAGATATCAAGTGGCTTGCCCAAGGTCATAAAGGAAATCTGTA
>NW_020664393.1:46732467-46806599 GCF_002925995.2 Terrapene triunguis | reverse complement strand
CCTCCCAGAGTCCGCACCCCTTCCTGCATCCCAACCCACTGCCCCAGGCTCAGCCCGGAGCCCCCCCACACTCTGAACCCCTCACCCCCAGCCCAGAGCCCACATCTCAACTGCATGCCCCAGCCTGGTGAAAGTGAGTGAGTGAGGGGGAGAGCAAGCGATGGAAGTAGGAGGGGATGGAGTGAAGGGGGGGTGTCTCTGAGAAGGGGCAGAACAGGAGCGGGGCCTCTGAGAAGCGGTGGGGTAGGGAGCGGGGCAAGGGTGTTTGGGTTTGTGTGATTAGACAGTTAGCAACCCTAGCCTGGACCCAGCCCTGCAGTCATTCCCAATGAAATCAATGGTAGTTTTGCCGGTATTAGGAATTCAAATTTGGGCCCTAAGTGTCAGGGATTCATCTTATTGCAAAAAGAAAATCTTAAATTTCATGCAGAAGTTCTTACTACTTTTATTATTAATTTTTTTCAAATAAGTTAATATAGGTGAAAGAAAAAGATTCTGTACATTGGGAAAGAGGTATCATTTGCTAATATGTTTCCCCATCAAACTGGTTTAGCATTGTGATATATTGCATACTAGTTTACATGTTTGTTATGATGTGCAAAAAGCCTTACAAACATTATATATAATGTGCATGTATTTATATACACATATGTATATAACTGTCTGTGTGTCTATAAAAAACTGTGTGTGTCTCTCTCTCTATATAAACAACATATATAATTATATATACTGTGTGTTTGTGTGACATGCACACACAAACTCACACTATATATACAGAGAGAGAGAGTTAGATTACAATCCAAAGATTGATATTTTAACTTTAATGGTTCAGAAATGTTTCAAATCCATATTGGGAAGAAAAAAGAATCCACTGTGAAGTTGTTCTCAGTAGTTGTAGTTTATTTGTAATTTTAAGCGCATTATGTTATCCTTTATCAATTTAATAGCCAAATATTTTATGAAGAATCAAAGCATTTTCAAATATATTTTTGTTCATTTTTCAAGGGAGTCTAAGGTTTCTTCTGGTGAAAAGATGAGGATTGGAGGTAGTGAAGAGGTTGCCTGGCTGCAGATATGTGAGCCCACTGAAAAGGACAAAGGGAAATACACCTTTGAAATTTTTGATGGCAAAGAATCCCATAAGCGCATGCTTGATCTATCTGGACAAGGTAGAATACTGAATATATTGTAGTTCTAAGGCATGATGCATTTTCATAAACTGGATTAAGCGGAAGAATCACTATAAAAATGAAAAGCTATCAGCCAAATTCAGCCATGCTATAAGTGGACCCAACTTTTCTGGATACCTTAGTGTTGAGACCATTTCCACCAGGACTGATTTTGACCCCATATGTTCAGTTTTCATTTGATATGTTGGTACTATGTAATTTTATGAGAGGTTTTAAAAGAACATTAACATAGTAATGAGTGACAACATTTATGTTTACTTGTAGATAAGAACTACGTTACATTTTATATAATGCACTGAAATATTTCATTACAGCTTTTGATGATGCATATGCAGAATTCCAGCGACTCAAGTAAGCCATACATTTTTTATTTAGATCCTGTAGGTAGTGCCTTAATTATACAGTACAATATTAAGTTATTTCTTTTCTTTCCCACCATCCCCAACTATAGGGCAGTGGCTTTTGCTGAGAAGAGTAAGTATATTTTACATATTTTAAGAGACAATCTACTTCTAAACTTGTGACTTTTTTTTTTTAATTTGGCAAACCTAATTCCAAGTTCCCATGTTTTTCATAGTTCCATGACAGCAGAATCAACACATTGCTGCAGAATTTGGCCACAGAATTTGCTGTCGTTTTTCAAAAGTTGTGTGTCTAATCCTCTTTAGTTGCAAAGGAAACCTGTCAAATGAGAACTGGGTGGGTAAACCGCTGCTATGCTGTCTTAGAGAGCCTGAAACAATAAATTTAAGAGTTGTGAATTTCCTCCATTACATTGGGAAGTTGACTCTGAAACATAATGATAGCTACCATCTGGATGCTAAAAACCTAAATTGCTCTTGCTTTGTTGTGTTCCAAAAGCTTATACTGTTCCATACTCAGCTTTCAGAGTCTCTCTAACAACATCTTCAAGGCAATTGTATGCTTGGTAAAAAAATCTGTGGCACATTGTACATTAAAAATGTGAGGGAAGCATAAAATAGTTAATATCAAAATAAATAGGATCAGGAATACTGTATGGATTGTATTATTTATTTTCATATTTCATTTAATAAAAATTCCTATTTTTAAGATACTGCCTCCTAGACGCTTGAAACTGCCCAAAAATTTCCTTTTGGTCTGAAGTCACCAACTTATTGCTAATACTACATCAGGATTTATAAAGATTAACATATTTAGTGAGTAATAAATTCTTTCAGACTTTGTGATGGTTTGTTGTAGTATGATTACTATTTTTTAATTTCTAGATCGTGGTAAAGTGATAGGAGGTTTGCCCGATGTGGTGACTATAATGGAAGGCAAGGTAAGGATGACTTTTGTCATTGTCACGTTCATATGTTGGGATTTCTGTGTTAGTGGGGAGGAGGCAGCGGTTCAGAGAAGTAGAGAACCATACAGTGTAGCCTTCTGGAGGGAGAATGTATTAATTATTATGATTAGGATTATCAAAGCCGACCAGGGGATTTAATGACAAAGTTCCCACACCAGATCTGCAAGGGGCTTGGTGACCCCTACTCACGGTCAAGTGGGCCCAAGATCCTGAGCGCTTGTGGCTAGGTTCGTAAAGTAGCCGACAACCGATAACCCTTACAATGTGTATAGCCTGGGCCCTTGAGGTCAGGACATGGTATAGCACTGAGAGCACAGGGAGAGGTACAATGAAGTCCCATGAGCCTGCAGCTCTCTGTGCTGCAGCCCCTTTTCTTCTGGAGTCCTGGTGGTGTGGGCTGGGAGGGGCAGCAGCAGGCCCAGCAGTAGTAAAGAAGGGGGCTGCTCAGGCTTTCCACAGGGACTGAAGGCACTGGTGCTGCATGGAACCTCTCCCTGCACTCTCTGGGCTGCACCCTGCCCTGGCATAGTTGTTAATAAGCAGCACACCTGTTGCCAACATCTCTATCTCATTAACATTAAAGTCGATGGGATGGGATCAGTTCCTGGCAAAAATGCTGCTATTAACTGAACTTTGTTAATAGCGGGGTTGCTATTAACTAGTATCCACTGTAGAGGAAATCAATGACCAATGAGTATTCTTCTTCTTCTTTGTGTAGTGTTCCTATGGGTGCTCCACTTCAGGTGCTCATGCACCTCTCAAGCCTGGAGCAGAGATTTTTCTGCTAGCAGTGCCCATTTGGCCCAGGCATGTGCCCCGTGCCTCCTTGTGGCAGACAAAGGTGGTATAGGGATGCATCGACAAACCACCCTTAGTTCCTTCTCTATTGCTTGGGCTGAGATGGAACTCTAGCTTGCCCACCTTGAGCACACCTCAGCTATTTCCTATTCTTCTTATGGTAATATTAGTTAGTATTGTTAGTTGTTAGCCTTACTAACTACAACTATTTCTGTGTCTACACTAGAGAACTTACAGCAGCACACCTGTACCGATGCAGCTGCGTTGCTGTAAGATCTGTTGTGTAGCCGTTCTATGATGATGGGAGAGCTTTTCTGTTGGTGTAATTAAACCACCCTCAAAGAGCTACGTCAGCAGGAGATGTTCTGCCACCAACATTGTGCTGTGCACACCACCACTTATGCCGATGTAATTTGTTGTGCTCTGACAAGGCTTCGGTACTCTCTGCCGAGGCAAGCAAAGCACCCTGGTCCATCAGGCTCAATCCTGCTGTCGGCACCTGCCCACTCAGCACCCTCAGTACTGAACAAGCAATAGTACCAAAATCCAATGGCACCTACATGGGTATGCCTGCCATCAACAGTACTGTCAGCTTCAGCTACCGTGTCTTCATCTACTGCATCAATACTGATTCCCTACTCAGTAATGCAAGACTTTAGATATGAGAGGGACCTGGAGCTGGAATCCAGGCTCCTCATGGATACTAAGCGTCCTTCAGTACCAAGACGTCAATCTCCAGACTGCTACCATCCCCCAGTATTGCAGGACTCTCAACCCATGTCTATGGTGGCTCGTCCACTAGACATGTTGAGGAGGATGAAGGGGACTTCCAGTCAGTCACTTCAGTCCAGAGTTCCTCAACATGTCCTGTCAGGAACCCATTCTTTGACAGTCACAGGGAAGATCGCAACTATCATCAAGGGTGGTGGAACCAATTCTGCATGCCACCCCCCTCCCATGGCCATAGTGGGATCCTTGGGCTGCTTATCAACAGCAATTCTCCAGACCACCAGTACTGTTTTAAAGAGAGACTAGGGTTGTTCAGTCCTCTCCTCCCCAACCAGCCCACCCTACAGAGAAGACGTTTGAGGACCAGGAGGCCAGGGAGGATAAAAAGGACACCCCTCAAACATCCATCTCATCCTCATCTCCAGAAAAAGTGGCTTTGCCTCTATCACCTTCCATGGCTGACAACTTTTCACAATTTCAAGACCTCATAAAGAGGTTAGATGACACTTTTCAAATTCCAGTCGAAGAGGTCAGGGATTCACAACACACATTGTTGGGTATCCTATAATCATCAACGCCCTCCAGGGTGGCATTACCCATCAACCAGTCACTCCTGGATCCAGCGAAGACTGCATGGTAAACACCTGCTACTATTCCACCAACATGTAAAAGGGCAGCTAAAAATATTACATTCCTCCTAAGGACTTTGATTTTTTCTACTCCCAACCTCCACCTAAATCCCTAGTAGTGAATGTGGTAAATGAGTAGGGTAGGCAACACTTCTCCAGATCTACTCCACATGACAAGCACCAAAAGATACTGGACCTATTTGGAAGGCAGTCCTATTCATCAGCAACCCTGCAGTTCAGGTGTGCAAACTATTAGGCAGTCTTGGCCAAATACATTTTCACAAACTATAATAGATTTGACAGACTTTATTGAGCACCTGCCACAGGAACATGGGTAGCAATTCCAGTCCATAATTTCAGAGGGCCATTGGCCAAGACTGCTCTTCAAGAATCCTTGGTTGCTGCAGACACTGCTTTCACATCCATCTCCATGCACAGGGCATCATGGCTCCAGCTCTTGGGGTTTCTGAGAAAAGAAGAGGGCCTCTCCTTTAATGGCCATAGGCTTTTCTCGGAGACCACAGAGGAGGTCTTGCATACACTGAAGGATTTCAGAGCCACTTTACATTCGCTGGGCATATATACACCTAAAAATAAGAACAACAAGGAGTCTGGTGGCGCCTTAAAGAGTAACAGATTTATTTGGGCATAAGCTTTCGTGGGTAAAAACCTCACTTCTTCAGATGCATAGAGTGAAAGTTACAGATGCAGGCATTATATACTGACACATGGAGAGCAGGGAGTTACTTTGCAAGTGGAGAATCAGTGTATGCCAACATTTTTATGGCTGACTTAGAACAACGCTTCCTCAGCTCTCATCCCCTAGTGCCCCTCCTCTACTTGCGCTACATTGATGACATCTTCATCATATGGACCCACGGAAAGGAGGCCCTTGAAGAATTCCACCTGGACTTCAACAATTTCCACCCCACCATCAACCTCAGCCTGGACCAGTCCACACAAGAGATCCACTTCCTGGACACTACAGTGCAAATAAGTGATGGTCACATAAACACCACCCTATACCGGAAACCTACTGACTGCTATACATACCTACATGCCTCCAGCTTCCATCCAAGACACATCACACGATCCATTGTCTACAGACAAGCCCTAAGATCCAACCGAATTTGCTCCAACCCCTCAGACAGAGACAAACACCTACAAGATCTTTATCAAGCATTCTTAAAACTACAATACCCACCTGGGGAAGTGAGGAAACAGATTGACAGAGCAAGACGGGAACCCAGAAATCACCTACTACAGGACAGGCCCAACAAGGACAATAACAGAACACCACTGGCCATCACATACAGCCCCCAGCTAAAACCTCTTCAGCGCATTATCCACGATCTAAACCTATCCTGGAAAATGATCCCTCACTCTCACAGACCTTGGGAGGCAGGCCAGTCCTCGCTTACAGACAACCCCCCAACCTGAAGCAAATACTCACCAGCAACTACACACCACACCACAGAAACACCAACCCAGGAACCAATCCCTGTAGCAAACCTCGTTGCCTACTCTGTCCCCATATCTACTCTGGCGACACCCAACCACATCAGCCCACCATCAAGGGCTCATTCACCTGCACATCTACTAATGTTATATATGCCATCATGTGCCAGCAATGTCCCTCTGCCATGTACATTGGCCAAACCGGACAGTCCCTCCGCAAAAGAATAAATGGACACAAATCGGACATCAGGAATGGTAACATACAAAAGCCAGTAAGTGAACACTTCAATCTCCCTGGTCATTCTATTACAGATTTAAAAGTCACTATCATTGAACAAAAAAACTTCAGAAACAGACTTCAAAGAGAAACAGCAGAACTAAAATTCGTTTGCAAATTTAACACCATTAATCTGGGCTTGAATAGGGACTTGGAGTGGCTGGCTCATTACTGAAGCAGCTTTTCCTCTCCTGGAATTGACACCTCCTCATCTATTATTGGGAGTGGACTACATCCACCCTGATTGAATTGGCCCTGTCAACACTGGTTCTCCACTTGCAAAGTAACTCCCTGCTCTCCATGTGTCAGTATATAATGCCTGCATCTGTAACTTTCACTCTATGCATCTGAAGAAGTGAGGTTTTTACCCACGAAAGCTTATGCCCAAATAAATCTGTTAGTCTTTAAGGTACCACCAGACTCCTTGTTGTTTTTGTAGATACAGACTAACACGGCTACCCCCTGATACTAAAAATAAGAGATAGTTTAGTAGATCACAAAGTGCCTAGAGATTGTGTCCTGCTAAATCCTCTGGATTCTGAGCCCCTAGGAAAAGAGAAGTTTCAGAGGAAGAGGGCCGCTCACCCACCCTCCACAATCACCCAACCATCTTCTAAGTAGCAATTTTGATGGGCTGGTCTGGGTTCGAATCCTCCCACAGCTCTGGTTTTACTGCTGCATCCATTTGCCCACCACCCTCCATTTGGAGACCACCTTTCTCATTTCCAACATGCCTGGAGGTTGATTACTACAGACAAGTGGGTCATAGTGGTTATAACATCAGGCTATACTATCCATTTTACATCACTCCTACCCTTCCACTCCCCTTCCCTGTCCTCCTTCAGGGACCCTTCTCACGAGCTTGTATGAAGACAGGAGGTGAATTCTCTCCTCAGGATAGAAGCAATAGAGCTGGTCCCTTCCCCTCACAGGGGCAAAGGGTTTTACTGGAAGTATTTCCTTGCACCAAAGAAGAACGTAGTGTGGAGACAAATCTTAGATTTAAGTCTTCTAAACAAGTTCGTAAAGTCTCAGAAGTTCAGGATGGTGACTCTGGCACCTATAATTTCTTCACTGAAAAAGGGGCATTGTTTTTTGGTCCTCAGCCTACAAGATGCCTTCTTCCATGTAACATACACCCCTTTGCACAGGAAATATCTACGATGCACTATAGGTCAGGATCATTTCATAAGAACATAATTAAATGAATTCTTTGCATCCGTCTTCATGGCTGAGGATGTGAAGGATATTCCCAAACTTGAGCCATTATTTTTAGGTGACAAATCTGTGGTGTCATTAGAGGAGGTTTTGGAATAAATTGATAAACTAAACTGTAAGAACTCACCAGGACCAGATGGTATTCATCCAAGAGTTCTGAAGGAACTGAAATGTGAAATTGCACAACTACTAACTGTGGTATGTTTCAGAGTGGTAGCAGTGTTAGTCTGTATCAGCAAAAACAATGAGGTGTCCTTGTGGCACCTTAGAGACTAACAAATTTATTTGGGCATAAGCTTTTGTGGGCTAAAACCCACTTCATCAGATGCATGGAGTGGAAAATACAGTACGTAACCTACCATTTAAATCAGCTTCTGTACCAGATGACTGGAGAATAGCTAACGTGACACCAATTTTTAAAAAAGGCTCCAGAGGTGATCCCAGCAATTGCAGGCCAGTAAGCCTAACTTAAGTACCAGGCAAAGTGGTTGAAACTATAGTAAAGAATAGAATTATCAGAAACATAGATGAACACAATTTGTTGGGGAAGAGTCAACATGGTTTTTGTAAAGAGAAATCATGCCTCACCAATCTGCTATAATTCTTTAAAGTATGTGGGCAAGGGTGATCCAGTAATATAGTGTACTTAGATTTTCAAAAAGCATTTGACAAGGTCCCTCCTCAAAGGCTCTTAAGCAAAGCAAGCTGTCATGGGATAAGAGGGAAGGTCCTTTCATGGATCAGTAACTGGTTAAAAGATAGTAAACAAAGGGTAGGAATAAATGGTCAGTTTTCAGAATGGAGAGAGGTAAATAGTGGTCTTTCACAGGGGTCTGTACTGGACCAGTACGGTTCAACATATTCAGAAATGATCTGGAAAAAGGGGTAAACAGTGAGATGGCAAAGTCTGTAGATGATACAAAACTACTCAAGATAGTTAAGTCCAAAGCAGACTGCAGAGTTACAAAGGGATCTCACAAAACTGGGTGACTGGGCAACAAAATGGCAATTCAATGTTGATAAATGCAAAGTAATGTATATTGGAAAACATAATCCCAACTATACATATAAAATGATGGGGACTAAATTAGCTGTTGCCACTCAAGAAAGAGATCTTGGAGTCATTCTGGATAGTTCTCTGAAAACAGTGACAGTCAAAAGAGCTAACAGAATGTTGAAAATCATTAGGAAAGGGCTAGATAATAAGACAGAAAATATCATATTGCTTCTCTATAAATCCATAGTATGCCCACATCTTGAATAGTGCATGCAGATGTGGTTGCCCCATCTCAAAAAAGATATATATTGGAAAAGGTTCAGAAAAGAGCAACAAAAATTATTAGGGGTATGGAACAACTTTCATACAAGGAGGGGATCACTTGATGATTACGTGCTCTCTTCATTCATTTATTCCCTCTGAAGTACCTGGCATTGGCCACTGTCAGAAGACGGGATACTGGGCTAGATGGACCATTGATATGACTCAGTATGGCCATTCTTATGTTCTTATGTTGGAGCTCTGGGCTGTCAGGAAGGCCTGCCTCCATTTCCTATCTCTCATCGGGGCAAATAAATCAGGGTTGTGATGGACAATGTGTCCTGCATGTTTTATATCAACAAGCAGGGAGGAGCAAGAGTCCCCTCTGTGCACCAAAGCCATGAAGCTATCGAACCCAGTGCATATCTCATCAGATCCAAATTTTGGTCTACCTACCAGGTGTTCAGAACAGCCAATGTTCTCAGCAGACACTTCTCTTAGGACTACGAATGGGTGCCAGACCCTCAAGTCCTCCACAGCATATTCCAAAGATGGGGTCTGCTGAAGTGGATCACTTCACCGTCTTCAGAAACAAGAAGTGCCATTTCTTCTGCTCAAGAGGGGTCTGGACCTCCACTCTTTGAGGGATGCCTTTCTTCTTTCCTGGAAGAAGGGTCCGCTCTGTGCATTTTCTCCAACTCTGCTGATACCAAGGTCTTGTCTACACTAATGCTTTAAGTCGATCTAAGTGATGCTAGTAAAGTTACGTAAATTACATAACTTAAGTTGACGTAACTTATAGTGACTTAAAGTGTGTCTACATCCTGCTATGTCTATGGGAGACACTCTCCTGTTGACATAGCTTCCGCCTCTCATTGAGATGGAGTACTGAAGTCGACGGGAGAGCACTCTCCCATCAACTTAGTGCATCTTCATCAGATCCGCTAAATTGACGCTGCTGCATTGATGGCAGTGGCACTGACTTAGTGTGGTAGTGAAGACAAGCTCTCAGTGTGATGAACAAAATTAGATGGCATGGTTCCTTGATGATTCACGGGGCTAGAATCCTTCTGATCTGATGAAGTGTAACAGGTGTTACTGAATGGTAGGAAGAAATCAACCTGTACTGCTTATCTGCAGAAATGGAAGAGAATCTCCCATTGGTGCTGTCATTGCTACTTCCCGCCTGGATCTGTGCCTCTTTCAGTCATCCTGGATTATCTCCTGGATCTGAAGATATCAGGGTTATCAATTAGCTCAGTTAAGGTCCATTTGGCTGCAATATCAGCCTTTCATCTGACTATAGAAGAGTTTTCCATATTTGCTCATCCTGTATCATCTAGATTTATTAAGGATTTAGGATATCTCTACCTCCAGCCTAGAGACCCCATTCTGACTTGGGACCTCAACCAAGTACTCAATTACCTTTATTAAACATCCATTTGGACCTATGGCAACCTGTTCTTTACTCCCTTTATCTATGAAGACGGCCTTTCTAGTAGCCATCATGTCATTGCATAGAGTTGGGAAGATTGGTGCCTTGATGGCAGATTCCCCCCTTGATGGTAGTCTTTAAGGATAAGGTTTCTTTACACTCACGTCCTAAATTCTTACCTAAGTTTCTCTTGGAGTTCCACCTTAACCCATCTATTCATATACCAGTGTTTCTCCTGAAGCCACATAACTCTCTTCGGGAGTCTTGTTTTCAGACCCTGGATATTAGAAGGGCAGCACTGGCCTTCTTCTTGGATAGGTCATCCAGGCTGTTCATCTCCTTCATGGATAGATCCAAAGGATCCACAATTTCTGCTCAGAGACTATTGAGATGGATATCTGGATGTATTGCTACTTGTTATAAGACCGCAGGAGTTCATCCTCCTGAAAAGAACATTCTATCAAGTCACATGCAGCATCCATAGTATTGCTTAAGAATGCACCTGTGTCTGAGATATGTAGGCTGCTATGTGGGCTTCAGTACATTCAGTTTCAAAGCACTATGCTTTTATCCATGCCATCAGATCCTATTCAGCAGTAGGTACTGCAGTTGTATCTTCAGTTCTGGACTTAGTTCCAAAGCTCCCTTCTCCCTCTGGGGAAACTGCTCAGATGTCGCTTGAAGTGGAGCACCCATAGGGACACTACTCAAAGAAGAAGAGGTTACTTACCTCATTCAGTAACTGCAGTTCATTGAGATGTGTGTCCCTAAGGGTGCTCCACCACCCACCCTTCCTTCCCCTCTGTTTCTGACTGTTCTCTGTGGAGATGTTCAAGTGGAGAAGGAACTGAGGGCGGTTCACCTGTGCATCCCTATGTAGCCTCAGTGTCAGGCATGAGGAGGCACAGGCTGCATGCATGGGCTAAATGGGCACTGCTAGCAGAAAAATCTCCCATCAAGGGCTTGAGAGGCAAATGTGCACCTGAAGTGGATCATCCATAAGGACGCACATCTCGAACTGTAGTTACTATACAGGGTGAGTAACCTCTTATATGATTTTGTGTGTGTATGTATGAAAAACAGAACTGCCCCCAAGTTTCCCAACAGGCCTTACTTGCTTGGTGTAATAGAAACTTAATGAGAAGGGCTGTTGTCCACGGTGGGAAGTCAATAGCTCTCTCCTTTGAATAGAATGGATCTCTGATGGTCTCCAGCCCTGTCCATCCTCCAGCTTTGGGTGCAGAAGAGGCCTGCCAGGCTCATCTGGCAGTCAGTCCTCACAGAAGCAGGGGAGTGTTGGGGTTCCGTCTCGTCATCATGAAACTGGGGGCTCTAGATCAGTCTCAAGCACCAGCGCATAATTTGTAAAGAAAGAGGTGGCAGGGCTCAAAATAGCATCCTCCACACAACGTGACCTTGCATGCACCGTACGTGCAAGGTCACATCTTCTGCCACTGAGTGAAGAGGGGCCAGAGCTGAGGCCCAGCAAGCCCCTGTAGAAAATACGGTCTGTCAAGTCCTCTGGCTGTGAGAGACAAAATGGCATCTTCTTTTCTGCAGAAAGAGTAACTCCTGGGCTACTTCCCCTCCCGTAGCTGTAATCCAACTCCCTGCAGCCAGCTCTTTGTCTAAAGAAACACTGTCCCTATCTCGGCTTAGCTCACAAGTCAGGGCAGTCCAAGCCATCTGTAGCTATCTGGGGCCTATCCATTGGGCTCCTGGCTCAGCTCCGAGGGAAATGTGTTTTGTGTGTCTGAAGCACAATTGGGGCAAACAGTCACATGGTAAGTCTACTCTTTGAGCTGGGGGTGTAATTCCCAGCTCAAGGAGACATGCCTGCGTTAGCTTGCTAAAAATAGAGTGTAACCATGGCAACAGGAGCAGTAACTACCCTCAGTACGATCCAATGCAAGACACTCAATCGGTAGGTCCCAGTCCATTTGGGGCATTATAAGTCAAAACAAACATCTTAGGGTCAACAATTCAGTAATGAAACAACTTAGTGCAGCCGTACCCTAATATGTACATGTTCGATTTCCAATGTGCACACATGCAACTTGCAGTTTGCTTGCACAAAATCATGCCTTGAAAAGTCTGGCCCTAAATTAAGGATATGTTATATGATGAGTTTAAAGAAACAAAAGGCTTCTGTGGGAGGCCTGATGCTATGAGGAAGCTAGAAGATCAAACCCTGAATCAGTGAAGAAGTCATCTCTGCTGTCTGAAATCAGAGAGAAATGTAATGGATCATGGAGAAGTAAAACTTTAAATTCACAGATTTTATTAACAATTTTTAAAAGAAACCAAAAATGTACAAAGTGAAAGTGCAATCAAGTTATAAAAAGCAGTTACAACAGAAGGGTGGAACATGATCCTAATATGAGGATATATACACATAAATATGTGCATACAGGATAACTGACACTTCTAAAGGGACAATAGGGAATCATAGAATCATAGAAATGTAGGGCTGGAAGGGACCTTGAGAAGTCATTTAGTATAACCCTCTGTGCTGAGGCAGGACCAAGTAAACCTAACCCATCCCTGACAGGTGTTTGTACAACTTGTTTTTAAAAACCTCCAAAGACAGGTGTCAGGTTAGTCACACAGAGACAGAGGCATGATGGACGCTAGAAACAACAGCTTTATTGTAAAAAGAATGTATACTATCTCTAGCTCTCGATAAAGTTGTCCTGCAGTATTCTTCACATACCACCACCTAGTGACTAAATATAATGCAGTTAAAACTTTCCATCACCTCTTTTCTTTTCTGCATTTTAACAATTTTTAAAACTATACAATTGTTTTTTACATCTCACCACATGTCCATCTGTTAATCATCCCTAAATCATACTGTTTTTTCAACTCTATGGCCAGAACAGATAACAACTTAGTGTTATCTTTAGAGTAGGCTGTCTTTTTATTTGCAAGGGCTCTCTCAGGCAGGTTTGGAGTAGGTGAATCTTCTCCTGGTTCTTCACCTGCAGTTTGTAGAGTTTGTTCAGTTGATTGTTCATTCCCTGGAAAAAACTGAAGATGTTGATGGTTCCTTTTGAACTCTCCGCCGTCTGTCTCAATAGTGTATAATCAGGGTGATGAAGTCTTTTTTCTTTACAACAGCAGGAGTTCTCCATCCTTTACTTCCATCCAGTTTTGACACAAACATGGTTACCAGGTTCCAGATCAGGCAATTCTCTGAGTGATATAGGCTATAGAAGTGTTCATAAGATCTTTTTGCTTTTTTATCCGATTTGGCTACTCTTCTTAGGTCTGGCCACTTTGGGGCTGGATTTTTTTCCAGGGTTAGAACAGTAGTCCTGACTTGCCTTCCCATTAGAGGTTGGGCTGGGGTATAGTGTTGATCTGTAGCTCAGAAGAACAAGGAATGGATCTTCCTGGTTCAATATTTTCTTGGCTGTCTGAACAGCCCTATCAGCCCCACCATTTGCTTGTGGGTAATGTGAGCTGCTAGGGATGTGTTCAAAATCATATTTTGTGTGGAATGACTTAAATTTAGCTGTGGTGAATTGTGATCCATTGTCCAACAATATTTGTTCTGGAATAGCACAATAGATGAATGTACTCTTTAATTTCTTGATAACACTGTTACATGTTGCATCTTTCAGATATAGTGTTTCAATATATCTAGAAAAATAATCCACTACAACTTGGTAATGGTGTCCTCTGAATTTGTATAAATCTTCTGCTAGCCTCTTCCAGGGTCTGTCTGGTAGAAGTATTATTAGAGGTGCTTTGCGTTGTGTTGGTATGTTAGTTCTGCAATGTTTGCATGAAAATACTTTATTCTTCACATCCTTGCTGATTTCAGGCCACTACACTGACTGATTGGCCCATTCACAGCATTTAGTTAGTCTCTGATGTCCTTCATGGATGTGATTTAGAATTTCTCCTCTCAAAGATGGCAATGTGATCACCTTTAATCATTAGTCCATTGGACTCACTTAATTGTCTTCATACAACAAAATAGTCTTGTGCCATGGTCATAGTGTTCTTTAGATACTTAAGCCATCCTGTCTGAATATAACTAAAAACTTATTTGAATTTGCTTATATGCCCAGGTTGCTTTTTGTAGCAGGTATAGTCACCCACCTCACACTGGGCTGTAAGCTTCCAATTAACAGTCTTTCCACAAATATCCAGTTTCACCCTCCACGCTGGCTATGTGTCATTACACGTGCTTAAACCCAGAAAAAATGGCTCTTGATTCTTGGTGGTCACTTCCCATACTGCCTTTGTGAGGCAGAGAGCTGCAAAATGTCCAATTTTTGTGCATTTACAGCATTTGGCTCCTTTATCTGAGCAATCACCTCTTGGACTGTGATCTTTCCCACATCTTGTGCATCTAATCTGAAAAGTGTTATGTTTTACCTGGGGCTTACCCCGCATTGCCTTTGAGGATTACTGCATTGCTTTTTGCAGCTGTGCTCTATGTCCTGTTGTGATTCTGCTTGCAAGTCACTTCCTCTAGGTTTCTTTCTGGCAGTCACTGGTCTCTGTTTTGATTTTTAATGATCTCAGATTGTCTTGCCATTTCTATTGCTGTGTGAAGGGTTAAATCTCTCTTCATTTGCAGTTTATCTGCAGTCCCTTGTCTAAAATGCCAATCAGTATTCTGCTCTTCCTTTTTGTCTTCAAAATCACAGTTTTCTGCCCTGTCAGGCAAGTCTCTTATGAAAGATTCCACAGATTCCCCAGGAATTTGGACACGCTGGTAGAAAAACGCTTAGTTATAAACCACATAATGCTGAGGTATAAATTACTCATCAAACGTAGCCAGCACCACAGTGTAACTGTTCTCATGGTTTTCCTCTCCAAAGGCAAAGGACTTAAAGATATATTCAGCTTCCCTGCCAATGGCATAGACTAGGGAAGTAACCTGCATCTTCCTGCAATTACTTGTGATGCAAAACCATGGAAACTGCTCTTTCCAAACAGGCCACTCTGATGGCCTGTCGAAGCTGAAGCTCTTTGGGGTGTGAAACTTTGGCATTTTGATGAAATTCTGCAGTTTTTATTGTTTTTCTTCTGACACCATGTCAGGTTAATCACACAGACACAAAGGCAAAATGGATGCTAGCAACCACAACAACTTTATTGTAAAAAGAATGTAGACTGTCTCCAGCACTCAGTAAAGGTGTGCTGCAGTATTCTTCATACAGCCAGTGACAAAATATTATACTGCAACCTCCCTTGGTAACCTATGCCAGTACTTAACTATTCTTATAGTTAGAAAATTTCTTCTAATATCTAACCTTAATCTCCCTTGGTGCAGATTAAGATGATTACTTCTTGTCCTGCCTTCAATGGACATGGATCATCATCCTTTTTATAACAGCCCTTACTGTATTCGAACACTGTTATCATATGAATGGTTTTAAAGGTGACCACTGTAGTTCAGTAAACCAGAGCAGCCCCAAATACACAAGAGTGACTATTTGGGATATTTATATGCACCCTAGGTATCAGCACTCTGACTGATTCTAAATATTGACATATTAAACAAATCTTCAATATTGATGGGTGTTGAGGTCAAAGTGGTGACATTTAGACATAATGTTCTCTCTCAAGTGCTGCAGTTAGTCTCTAAGGTGCCACAAGTACTCCTGTTCTTTTTGCAGTTTACTTAATTATTGCTTAAGAAAATAGTCACTTTTAAAAACTGCTCTTTTATTTTGATAAAGTATAAGGCCTAATCCTGCAAATACTTACTCAGATATCCATAAGAATAGTTCCATCGATATCAAAGTTACTCACATGCATTAATGTTTACAGGATTTGGCCCATAGTTGGGGAGTCCTCTGACATGGGAAGGATGTGGTACTCCAACCATTGTTTTTGAAATGTACAGCGGTTCTGAGCACATTTAATAAGCCACTCCTACATTGTGAATTGTTTTAATAAATCCTATGGTCTTGAATAATTTAATTGGAGTTCAAGAAAACAATTGTGCACACACGCGCCCACACAGACACACAATTACCTTTCTGGGTCTTGAGTGTGTGTAATTGGGAATCTGAAGTCAGGGTGGAGGAGCAGGAAGTATATCTGTGGAAGAGGCTGTTTTTTTTAGTAATTTGGTGGATGTCTGAAGCAGTTCAGTGGCCTGAAATGTTAGAAATAACTTCATTGGAGTGCGATTTGTGGGCAGAATGAAAGGGAGACAGTCAAAGGTGCATTATATTTGAAATGAACCACATGACGATACAATGTCTCATATAGGTCTTCCATTTATTGTACTGATCTCATCACCAGATATATAGTGTATAGACAGACAGACATATATATTATATAAACATATTGGACATAAATTTCTGTCTTATACTTGTAAACTATACTGTATATAAAGACATATTTAGTGTTATTATTTAACCATTAGACAGAGCCTAGATGACTGGAGAGTCTATAATATTAGTTGCTTTCACAGTGAATTTAAACATCTCCAGTAATGTTCTTGGGAGGCCTGCAGCTGAAGTAGTTTGCTCAGCTCTTCCAATGGTGCGAATGTAGAAACTTCAAAGGATGTTTTTAAATGTATCATTGTCTGAACATCGTGTTAGACTAATGGCTTGTCAGGAGTCTGCTGCAGGCAAGACTGCAATGACAGTCCAAATTACCATCTTCAGACAATGTTACCCTCAGGCTATTATTGAATCACAATCACTGGCAAGATGGTGGAAAGGTTGTGTCAAAAACAAGGAAAGTTAGAAATATACTTTATGTATCTGTATTTTCAGTCTTCACAAGTCTAAATGTATGTATATTAGCCACAGCTTGATTAGTGAAGCTAATTATTGAACCCTTAAACGAGTGTGATCCTTATATATATTGTGGATTCCTCCTCTCCCTCTCCCCAGAAGACCCATAGAATCATAAAAATGTAGGGCTGTAAAGCACTTTGAAAAGGCATCTAGCCCAGTCCCCTGCACTGAGGCAGGACCAAGGATACCTAGGCCATCCCTGACAGGTGTTTGTCTAACCTGTTCTTAAAAAATTCCAATGACTGGGATTCCACAACATTCTTGGAAGCCTATTCCAGCACTTAACACTATCCTTATGTTTAGAAAGCTTTTCCTACTATCTAACCTAAATCTCCTTTGCTGCAGATTAAGCTGATTACTTTTTGTCCTACTTTCAGTGGACATGGAGAATAATTGATTACCATCCTCTTTATAACAACCCTTAACACATTTGAAAACTGTTATCCAATCTCCCCCCTCAATCTTCTTTTCTCAAGACGAAACATGGCCAGTTATTTTAACCTTTCCTCAGAAGTCAGGTTTTCTAAACCTTTTATCATATTTGTTGCTCTCCTCCATACTCTCTCCAATTTGTCCATATCTTTCTTAAAGTGTGGTGCCGAGAACTGGACATAGTACTGCAAGTGAGGCCTCACCAGTGATGAGTAGTGGGACAATCACCTTCCTCGTCTCACATACAATTCTCCAGTTAATACAATCCAGAATTACTTTAGCCTTTTTAGCAACTTCACCACGTTGTTGAACCAATGGAACAGAGTGCCTAGGGAGGTTGTGGAAGCTCCTTCACTGGAGGTTTTCAAAAGGAGGCTGAAGAGCCATCTGTCTCGGATAGTTTAGACACAACAAATCCTGCATCTTGGCAGCGGGTTAGACTAGATGATCCTTGCTGTCCCTCCCAACCTATGAGTCTATGATTGTATATTCCATTTCTGATCCACTATACACCATAGATCCTTTTCTGCAGTATTACTGCCTAGCTAGATATTCACCATATTGTAGCTAGGCACCTGATTTTTCATTCCTAAGTGTAGTACTGTGTTCTTGTTGAATTCAGACTGATCCTCTAATTTGTCAGTGTCATTTTGAATTCTAATTTCAGCCTTCAAAGTGCTTTAAACCTCTCCCAGCTTTGTGTTATCTGCAAATTTTATAAGCATACTCTCCTCTCCATTATTGGAGTCATTAATGAAAATATTGAACCAGACCCCTGCAGGACCCCACAAGATATGTCCTCCCAGTCTGACAGTGAATCACTGATAACTACTTTTTGAGTACAATCTTTCAACTAGTTACAGTAATTTCATTTAGACCACTTTTTTTTGTTTGCTTATGAGAGTGTCATGTGGGACGGTGTGAAAAGCCTTACTAAAATCAAGATATATCACATTTACAGCTTCCCCTCATCCAGTAGGCCAATATCATGTCAAATAAGGAAATTAGGTTGGTTTGGTATGATTTGTTCATGACAAATCTACCCTGGTTATTCATTATGTAACCCTATTATTCTTTAGGTGCTTACAAATTGATTGCTTAATAATTTGTTCCAGTATCTTTCCAGATATTGAAGTTAGGCTGTCTAGTCTATAATTCCCCAGATCATCTTTCCCCATCCTCTTTTAAAGATAGATACTATATTTGTCCTTCTCCAGTGATCTGGGACCTCAGCCATCCTCTGTGAGTTCTCAAAGATAATCACTAACTGTTCTAAGATTGTTTCAGCTAGTTCCTTAAGCACACTAGGGTGGATTTCATCAAGCCCTGCTGACTTGAATATGTCTAATGCAGGGGTTGGCAACCTTTGGCATGTGGCCCATTAAGTAATCCGCTGGCGGGCTGTGAGACATTTTGTTTACATTGACTGTCTGCAGGCACAGCTCCCAGCAGCTCCCAGTGGCTGCGGTTCACCGTTCCCGGCCAACGGGAGCTGTGGGAAGTGGTGCGGGCCGCAGGGACGTGCTGGCTGTCGCTTCCCGCAGCTCCCATTGGCTGGGAATGGCGAACCGCGGCCACCGGGAGCTGCGGGGGCCATGCTTGCAGACAGTCAATGTAAACAAAATGTCTCACGGCCCGCCCGTGGATTACCCTGAAGGGCCATGTGCTGAAGGTTGCCGACCCCTGGTCTAATGTATCTAAATATTTTGGCTTGCAGTCTTTCCCCTTTGTTGCTAATATTAATTGTGTTAAATATCTGGTCACAATTTACCTTTTTAGTGAAAACTGATGCAAAATAGGCATTAAACTCCTCAGCCTTCTTGATGTCCGTTATTGGCTCTGCTGCCATGCTGAGTAGAAGACCTACGCTTTCCTTTGTCTTTCTCTTACTCCTAATGTATAATAAGTGTGGTAACAACCAGCATGCTCAAATAAACCTTCTATTTGACTGATGCCTAAAATGACTTTTCTTTTCCTTAGACTTTGAATCTGAGCTGTTCTGTATTTGGAAATCCTGATCCTGAAGTGGTGTGGCTTTGGAATGACAAGAAATTTGAACTTAATGAACATTATTTAGTTTCAATGGAGCATGGAAACGTTGCCAGCTTTACAATCAAGGGAGTGTCCTCAGAGGACTCAGGCAAATATAGCATCAATGTCAAGAACAAGTACGGTGGGGAAACAGTGGATGTCACTGTAAGTGTGTACAAACATGGTGAAGAGATGCCTGAAATTAAACCTGCCCAGGTTGCTAAACCACGGATAATACCACCACCAGCACAAGCCACAGCACCTCCAGAAAAAGCAAAAACAACCTCCACAGCTGAGAAATCCAGTAGGAAATAAAGTTTGAAAGCCAAGCATGTTTGACGGACAAAACCATATAGATGAGCTGTAGTTGAAGTGTTGCTGCAAATAGATAACTGGCAGTGTCCAAGGAGATGAGGTTTTAAAGGCATGCATTAGAGAGACAGTTGTGCAACAGTATTGTACATTTGTGCAGTTATATCTTTATGAAAAAATGCAATATGGCACGACTTACAAATAGCAACAGGCCCAATACCTGCCATTGGATTTAATTATCAATGGCAGTTTCTATAAAGTTACAGTGATATAAAAGAATCACTTCCCCAACAACAGAAGTAGCATGCTGTAGTTAAATATGCATTCAGAGCTGCACCTACTCATTACTCACATGTGGAGTCTTTTTGACTTTGAAGGTACTCCTCATCTGAGTAAGGCAAACTGAGATGGCCACTGTAGTCTGTATTTAGTAGCATTGTTATTCTGTACTGAAAACTGATCTTTGGTAGTGTTCTACAGATGATCACAGTGGACTTGTTAAAGCATAAGTTACATGGTTGTATTTTGTTTTTTCTTGCTTTGTGCTGATAAAACTTAAAAAGTCACCTTGTGCATCTCACTGCACCAAATCACACCTAACTAATTTGGTTTACTCTCTTTCATTGTTTAATTATGGCTTATTGCATAATTTCACAGCTGGCAGCATGCAGACAATGGATTTTCAATAAAGAAAATAAATTATGGTTAATCACAGTCACTGTGTGGCACTTACATTACATTTGCTCTTTATGGTATAGGTCAAGATGCAAATTTAAACTGGAAAAACAAGACGTATACAATTCTGCAGCTTTCTAGGGTTATTATGGTCAGATCCTGCTTCTGCTAAAACCAATGGTAAAACTCCATGTCGTCTGGGAGCAGGAGCTGAATATTAGACCATGATTCTGCAGACACTTAAGCATGCACTTACCTTGAAGCTTGTGAGTAGTCCCACTGAATCAATTTCAGTGGGACTAGTCATGTGCCCAAAATTAAGTATGCACTTGAATGTTGGCAGGATTGGGGTTCTAGGGCCAGATTATCTACACAATTACAGCCCCATTGTCCACTCAAGCTCTAATCTGTCCGTAAATGCCCAGCAGAGAATTCCCCTCTTGGAGGGTAACTTCCTGCTTACACAAGTATGCTGGATCCAGACCCTGCACCTGTGGCCTCCCCTCCCCTGGAGTAGGGTAAGTATCGGGGAGGGAGGAGAGGAGAGGGTATGGTGCAATGTAACTATGCTATTCAAATTCTTCATTGGGTAGGCTCCTATGGCAGTGGCGCAACTCAGCGAAGCCAGTTACAGCCGTAAGTCATGTTGGGGTCACAGCTGGCACCTGAGAATCAGGGAGCCATAACCAGTTGCCTCATGGCCACCTCCTACATCAAGTAGTGCTCAGGTGCTGGAGCGGATTGAACTTTTAGTGTGTTCCACACAACTGGAAGTCTGAGGGTGGACATAGAAATCATGGCCCAAGTCCACAAAGATATTTAGCCTCCTAGCTCCTATTGAAATCAACAGGAGTTAGATGCCTAAATACCTTTGAGGATCTGGTCTTATAAACCTAATCCTGCTTCTCTTCCTCATATAAGTAGTAGACCTCTATAGCAGTGGGACTACTAGTGTGACTAAGGCAAGCAGGATTTGATTTGATATCATAGTACCATTTGGACAGCTTTATGATTAAAAGGAAAACTGATTGACAACTAAATTCTCTTTTAAACCTGGCTACTTTCCCACAGTACCAATTAATGAAGTATGGAGATCTTGAAGAAAAAATCTGCTCTTGAAACCATTATCAACTGTGAGTAGCCAGTGTAAAAATAAGCATAGACGCTCTGGGAATTAAATATTTGTAATAGTATGTGTATTAAAATATATGTAATTATTTTTGAACCATTTCATAAGAACATAAGAATGGCCATACTGCGTCAGACCAAAGGTCCATCCAGCCCAGTATCCTATCTACCGACAGTGGCCAATGCCAGGTGCCCCAGAGGGAGTGAACCTAACAGGTAATGATCAAGTGATCTCTTTCCTGCCGTCCATCACCACCCTTTGACAAACAGAGGTTAGGGACACCGTTCCTTACCCATCCTGGCTAATAGCCATTAATGGACTTAACCTCCATGAATTTATCCAGTTCTCTTTTAAACCCTGTTATAGTCCTAGCCTTCACAACCTCCTCAGGCAAGGAGTTCCACAAGTTGACTGTGCACTGTGTGAAGAGGAACTTCCTTTTATTTGTTTTAAACCTGCTGCCCATTAATTTCATTTGGTAGCCCCTAGTTCTTATATTATGGGAACGAGTAAATAACTGTTCATTTAACAAACTGCTCTTTTAGGAGCAGTGTATCCTTATGGTTATGAAATGGAGAGGTGAAACGTATGTATGATACAAACAATGTAGAAAAATGTTAGACAACGGTGAGAAATGGCTATTCCTGTGTGAATCGGTCCTGTATTTATGGACTCAACATACCTAGTCATTAACTGGGATGACCTAAGAGGAAAAACCTGCATTTAAAATGAAATCATTTGATCTGGGGGGTTTATAGAAGACAAAAGCGAAGCAAGGATTTATCACTAAAATACCTGCCACGGTAAGAAAATGAAATGTTTTATTTGAATTTGACATCACAAGGACGAGATTAACCCTCTTAGTAAAATAAAATAACCCAGTTTTTCAATTATTATTCCAATTTAGTATTTAAGACCTTTTCACAAAACATCAGAGCCAGTCTCCACAGCATACAAAGTGAGCATCAGCAAGAATTTAATATTATTCTTATCTCCTTCTACAGTACACAGGTTAAATGTAGCTGAGACTATCAAATTATTGCATGTTATGGCAGCTTTTCAGAGGTATCCTTGGGCATAGCAGACAAGGTTAGACTCATCTCAGTTGTACCTTTTAGCTGGCCCTTTTAGTTAAGCAAGCTTCAGTTATTTCCTTTCGGGCAGAGGGAAATAATTTATTATGACAGTTAATCTTCTGCTGAAGTACAGAAATTATCATTCACTAAAATATTATATTCAAAAGACGAAAGATTTCTTATAAGATGTTTCATCTTTTTCAATGTGGTTATGACTGTTTTCTTTGTACACAGTGATCTCATTTTAAAACCAGTAGTACGAAAATCAGGTGAGCACTCCGTTAAAAGAGATTTTTCAAAGCAGACTTGCACTGAATTGTACACAGGGATTTTAAGGTGTAATTGGAATTAGAGGGGCAGATAGGGTAGCTTAGTAATCAAGTCAAATTGAATTCATGATTAGGTATGTTAGCATTTGCATGTACCCTTTATAAGCTTAATTTCCCTTTTAGTTTAATTGAAATACATTTTAGGATGAGGTGAGACAAAACTCTATATTTACTGGGCCAGATCCTCAGCTGGCACAAATCAGTCGAAGTCAATGAAGTGATACCAGTTTACACAGTTGAGGATCTGCCATGTAATTTTTACAAAGCCAGAGTCCCATTAAAGTTAGACATACCTCCTAGAAATACTTTTATTACAATGGGGGCTTGTCTACAGTACAAAATTAAGTTGACTTTATCTAATTTGACCACGAGCCCCCGAATTAATAACATCAATTGTGCATAGCCACACCGTGCTCATTGTCTCGATGGAGTGCGTCCTCACTAGCAGCGCCTACATTGATGGACAAAGCAGGGCATCGTGGGTAGCTATCCCAAAGTCCAACTTGCCACAGTGTGCTTTGGGAAGTTTGTGCAATGCCTCATGGGACCGGAACATTGATGCACTATGCTCCCACCCTCACATCAGTGGCAAACAACTTAGTGGTTTTGCACCTTAAACCATAACCCCAGAAGCATGGAGCCTGCTCAGCTATGCAGTCTTGCTGTGAGCATCTCAAACACCTTGAGCCTTCTCCTGCAGTATTTCCAGAGCCGAAGTAGGATCCGCCATGCAGAACATAGTGATGTCCTGCAAGCAGCCCTGGTGCAAGCTATTGAAAAAAACAATTCACAGTTACTGATGGTAGTCACAGAGCAGCTGCACTCTGTTGAGTGCTGTTTCTGGTCCCATGAAACAAGCACTGCCTGGGGGGAGCCACATCGTTTTGCAGGTATGGGATGACGAGCAGTGACTGCGGAACTTTTGAATGCAGAAGGCCACCTTCCAGGAACTTTGTGTAGAGCTTTTCGCTGCCCTGCAGTTCAGCAACACAAAAATGAAACCTGCTCTGAGAGTGGAGAAGCGAGTGGTGATAGCTATTTGGAAGCTTGCAATGCTAGATAGTTATTGGTCAGTGAGGCATCAATTTGGAGTAGGTAAATCAACCATGGGAGCTGCCGTGCTCCAAGTGTGCAGGACCATTAATTGACTTCTACTACGAAGAGTAGTGAGTCTGGGAAATGTGCAGGATATAGTGGATGGTTTTGCCACGATGGGGTTCCCTAATTGCGGTGGGGCGATAGATGGCACGCGTATCCCCTCTTGGCACCAGACCACCTTGCCAAAGAGTACATAAACCAAAAGGGATACTTCTCAATGGTGTTGCAAGCGCTGGTGGGTCACAGGGGGCGTTTCACCAACATCAACATAGGATGGTCGGGAAAGGTTCATGACTCGCGCATCTTTAGGAACTCGGATCTGTTCAAAAAGCTGCAATCTGGGACTTTCTTTCCAGACCACAAAATTAACATTGATGACGTTGAGATGCCTATAGTTATCCTGGGGGACCCAGCCTACCCCTTGCTCCCATGGCTCATGAATCCATACACTGGCCGTCTGGACAGCAGTAAGGAACAGTTCAACTATAGGCTCAGCAAGTGCAGAATGGTGGTTGAATATGCCTTTGGTCACTTGAAAGGGAACTGGAGAAGTCTACTAACAAGGTTGGACCTTAGTGAGGACAACATTGCCATGGTTATAGCTGCCTGCTGTGTGCTCCATAATATCTGTGAAAAAAAGGGGGGAAATTCTCTGCAGGGGTGGGCAGTTGAGACAGATCACGTGGCAGCCATTTTTGAGCAGCCAGACACCGGGGCAATAAGAAGAGCACATCAAGGGGCACTGCATATCCGTGAGGCTTTGAAAAGCTGTTTCAATAATGAGTCACAGTAATGTGAGCTGCTTGTCTGCAGTGTGCTTTCCCAAACCTTCACCTGGCTTGTATCACTGTCCCTGTAAAGCCAACCCCCTGCCCAAGCCCACTGCTTCTACTCAATAAAGAACATTTATTTCTCAAAAAGAGGGAGAGCAAAAGAAAAGGTAATCTTGGAGAAAAGGGGTTGTAAAGTTGGAACGGGAGAAACATTTTCAGCTGTGTAACACAGTACGTCATTACAGTCCATCGAAGATCTGTGAATGGGCGCCTTCTGTTTCTTGTACCTTGCCCCCCCGAGTTAAGTGAAAGGGATAATGGACTTTTCGCCCACGCCTCATGGAACACTTGGGGGAGGGTGATTCTGTGCCAGGTGATGCTGGCTGGCTGTCCATCAGGGTCTGCAGAGGGACTTTACTCTCCTGCTTTTGTTCCTGCAGTTCAACCAGATGCCTCAACATGTCTGCTTATTCCCCCATAATCTGAAGCATCTCATCCTGTGCCGCATGGTCTCGCTCATTGGAAACTTTCCTGCTCTCCATGTCCATGTCTAACTTCTCAGACAGTGAAATCCTCCATGCTCTCAGCTCTGCATCAGTTGTCCTGGAGGCGTTCATTATCTCAGTGAACAGAGAATCATATGTTCATGTTCGGCATGCATCCGAAGAAGTGGGTATCCACCCACGAAAGCTCATGCTCCTATACGTCTGTTAGTCCATAAGGTGCCACAGGACTCTTTGCTGCTTTTATAGAATCATAGAATCATAAATATTAGGGTTGAAAGAGACCTCAGGAGGTCATCTAGTCCAACCCTCTGCTCAAAGTAGGACCAATGCCAACTAAATCATCCCAGCCAGGGCTTTGTCAAGTCGGACCTTAAAAACCTCTAAGGATGGAGATTCCACCACCTCCCTAGGTAACCCATTCCAGTGCTTCACCACCCTCCTAGTGAAATAGTGTTTCTAATATCCAACCTAGGCCTCCCCCACTGCAACTTGAGACCATTGCTTCTTGTTCTGTCATCCGTCACCACTGAGAAAAGCCTAGCTCCATCCTGTTTGGAACCTCCCCTCAGGTAGTTGAAGGCTGCTATCAAATCCCGCCTCACTCTTCTCTTATGCAGACTAAATAACCCCAGTTCCCTCAGCCTCTCCTCGTAAGCCATGTGCCCCAGCCCCCTAATCATTTTCGTTGCCCTCCGCTGGACTCTCTCCAATTTGTCCACATCCCTTCTGTAGTGGGGGGACCAAAACTGGACACAATACTCCAGATGTGGCCTCACCAGTGCCGAATAGAGGAAAATAATCACTTCCCTCGATCTCCCGGCAGTGCTCCTACTAATACAGCCCAATATGCTCTTGGCCTTCTTGGCAACAAGGGCACACTGCTGACTCATATCCAGCTTCTCATTCACTGTAATCCCCAAGTCCTTTTCTGCAGAACTGCTGCTTAGCCAGTCGGTCCCCAGCCTGTAGCACTGCATGGGATTCTTCCTTCCTAAGTGCAGTACTCTGCACTTGTCCTTGTTGAACCTCATCAGATTTCTTTTGGCCCAATCCTCCAATTTGTCTAGGTCACTCTGGACCCTATCCCTACCCTCCAGCGCATATACCTCTCCCCCCAGCGTGCAATTCATCCCATCATCCAGATCATTAATAAAGATGTAGAACAAAACCGGCCCCAGGACCAACCCCTGGGGCACTCCGCTTGATACTGGCTGCCAACTAGACATCAAGCCGTTGATCACTACCCATTGAGTCCAACAATCTAGCAGCTTTCTATCCACCTTATAGCCCATTCATCCATTCCATTCCTCTTTAACTTGCTGGCAAAAATACTGTGGGAGACCGTATCAAAAGCTTTGCTAAAGTGAAGGTATATCACATCCATCGCTTTCCCCACATCCGCAGAGCCAGGTATCTCATCATAGAAGGCAATGCGGTTGGTCAGGCATGACTTGCCCTTGGTGAATCTATGTTGACTGTTCCTGATCACCTTCCTCTCCTCCAAGTGCTTCAAAATGGATTCCTTGAGGGCCTGCTCCATGATTTTGCGAGGGAATGAAGTGAGGCTGACTGGTCTGTAGTTCCCGGGGTTCTCTTTCTTCCCTTTTTAAAAGATGGGCACTATATTTGCCTTTTTCCAATCGTCCAGGACCTCCCCCGATCGCCACGAGTTTTCAAAGATAATGGCCAATGGCTCTGCAGTCACATCAGCCAACTCCCTCAGCACCCTTGGATGCATTAGATCTGGACCCATGGACTTGTGCATGTCCAGCTTTTCTAAATAGTTCTTAACCTGTTCTTTCACCACTGAGGGCTGCTCACCTCCTCCCCATACTGTGTTGCCCAGTGCAGCAGTCTGGGAGATGACCTTGTCTGTGAAGACTGAGGCAAAAAAAAGCATTGAGCACTTGAGCTTTTTCCACATCATGTGTCACTAGGTTGCCTCCCCCATTCAGTAAGTGTCACCATCTCCCAGCAAACCTAGTTTAAAGCCCTCCTCACTATGTTAGCAAGCCTGCCTGTGAAGATGCTCTTTCCTCTCTCCATTAGGTGGATCCCATCTCTTCCTAGCAATCCTTCTTCCTGGAACAACATCCCCTGGTCTAAGAATCCAAAGCCCTCTCTCCAACACCACCATCAGCTGTGCTCAAGCTGGCAAGCTCCCAGTACTGATCAAACAGGAAATGGGAATTCAAAAGTTCCTGGGGCTTTAGCAGGGGAGGGGCTGTTTCCTGTGTACCTGGCTGCAGTGCAGCAGAGTTGAGAATGATCTCCAGAGCGGTCACAGATGAGCATTGTGGGACACCACCTGGAGGCCATTTAAGTCAAATTACACAACGCTGCATCTGCACTACCTCGCAGTCAGCCAATGAAAATTGAACTAAGTGCTACGCCTCTCGCAAAGGTGGATTACAGAAGTCGATATCAGAAGCAACTTAGGTCGATGTAAAGGACCCGGTAGTTTCGACCTAACTCTGTAGTGTAGACCAGGCCTGATTTTCTGTCATTTTATGTTGTGCAAGTTTCATGTTGTGCTTTTCTAGGCAATCATAGCATAATGAAGCATAGCTGGCTTTTCACAGGAGGCAGATAAGATGTCAGCCAGTTGTGCTGCTGGGCCTGAAGTTGCTGCTGGATCTGTCATGTTGGCAGACTGTTTCAAGACTGACTGGGCTGCCTTTCCTCTGTGCACCTGCTTCCTTGGAATCATCTTTGATTTGTATGCTGTTTACTTGCTTGAATACAAGTTCTATGAAAATTCCTTTCAAGATCAATTTATAGGTATTTTTTATGGGGAAAAGATTTTTTCTAATGGCTGTATTTGCCTTTAGTGTAACACTTTCTCCAGCTCATAGGATTCTTTCATATCCCACAGCCCAAACATATGCACACACTACATTCATCTGCTCACATATGGAGAAAGAGTTTCTAAGATAATAGCACTCTAAGTGCTGTTAACCCACAGATTGTTTTTAAAGAAAACTTTTGAAAAATAACAAAACCCCTTCTTTCCCACTTTGCAGAAGGAGAATTAATCCTCTAGGTGGCACCAAAAGAATAAGATAAAAATGAACAGGTCTTAAAAAAATTCTGCCAACTCTAGCATATCCATCTTTTTGATGCAAACACATCACTTATGGAATGGGAGATTATTAAAAGCATTATGCTTATGCCTGTGACAAGGACAGGTCCAGCAAATTCTATTTCCAGGAAATAGCAGATGATTTTGCAGGCAATAATGCTGCCTCTTAATCTTTGCGTGATACACTTTAGGAGGAATAAAACATTCCTTGCAAGGTATTACAAGATTCTTCTGACATTAAGTGTTTCTTATGATATGAAACATACAGAACATGTGATGCACCTGAACAGTGTAGTTTGAAGAGGAAGTTTAAATGAATACTTATCAAACCTAGCAGTCTCAGCAGGTTTTCAAAGCACTGTCTCAAAGCTCTGAACATTTTGCACAGAGGACCAAGTCCTGCTGTTTTTATTCAGTTCTTACCCAGACTCTTTTTGAAATTAATGTGAGCTTTGCAGGAGTGAAGACTGCAGGATCTGGCTCTAAGCACTGACATTGCAAGATGCAGTGATGTCAAGATCTGTAACAAACTACTAGTAGTATATATTAATATTTCATTCCTCCTTGGAATGTGCAGTGGCTCAGTGCCTGCGTTGTCCTTGGATATTAGCTCAGGGTTTATCAGCCTACTACATTTTAAAAATAGCATATTTGACCTCCGAACACCTTGTTTATGAACATTTGAACTTTGTGGCTGAGCATTAGAGCATTGTTACCCAGCAATACACTTCTCATTGTTTAAATTAACATAGCCTGATTTCCTGTTGTTGCAGCTACTTTGTTTTATAGTAATTTGCCAAGTTTTATACTCTGCCATTGGTGTGAGTGGAAGAAACAGGACACAGACACTCTAATTTGGTTAATGTGGAGCCTGCAACTTTATTTAAAACTATTACCTAGCTGAGCTGGAGTAGCTAACCAGCAGGGATTTTTCTTCTCAACTGTCCCCAGGAAGGTGATTGTAAAGGCCATGCCCCCTCTGTATCCTCAGGCCTCCCATGAGTCCCTGACTAGAAGCTTGAGTCCCAAACTGCTCCCTTCCTCCATGCTGAGGTGGGAGACATGAGATGAGCGAAGCCACAGGCTGTCTACAAGCTGCATGCTTCTTTTGGTGGCATGTATGTAGTGTACAAACTCATGTAGCCCTAGCATGGGTATAAATAGCAGTGTAGAGGGTGAGGCCTGGCTTAGTTGAGTAGCATAAAGACATACCTAAAAGGGGTGGGTATGCATGCGAATACATACTCTACAGCACTCTACTTTCCTAAGCAGTGCCTCCCTGTCTACACTGATATTTTTAGCAAAGGAGTGTCCCGCTGCCTCCATGCCGCCAGAGCCTTTCCTTGGTGCCTCCCCACTGCCGGAGCCTTTCCTTGCTGCAGTGAAAGGCTCTGGCAGCAGGGCACTGCTGAAGGCTTTACCCACTAACTCCCCTTTGCGGGAACCTTTCACTGACACATGTAGCGATACACCACATTGTGGAAGCTGCCTGCTTTCGACTGTGGTGTGTAGCTACACGTACCATACATGCTGCCACAAAGGCAACCCCCTTATCAGCAATGCTATGCTCAGGACTAATGCCCCAAAGCCCAGTGGGTTACAAGAACCACATGTGGGGCTGGATTTTCCAAGGATCTCAGCTCCCATTTAGGCATCTAAATAAGGACATCACCTGGCAGAACTCCAGCACCTCAGCTTTCACCCGATGTGCTGGGCACTTCTGAAAATCTGGCCACTTATTTAGGTGCCTAAATGCACCTGAGCAAGCTTGAAAATCCAGCCCCAAGTAATGGGCTGAGTCCTTTTGAAAATTGTGGCCAGAAACACTTATATGACATCCCTCACCCAGTGTAGGATCCGTGCTCATCACAAACACCCTCACATGTGAGCTAGGGAAGAAGGGTTATCCCCATTTCACAGAGATGGAAATGAGGCACAGAGAGATTAAGGGAGAGATTTTAAAGGCACAAATGGAAGTTAGACACCCAACTCCCATTGATTTCCAATGGTGCCTATCTCCCTTTTGTACCTCTGAAAATCTCCCCCAAGAGGCTTGCCCAAGGTCAAACAGGAAGTTAGTAGTAAAGCTAACGATCTCTAGAAACCCAGCTCTATGCCTTAGTCACAGACCATCCTTCCTCCCTATGCAAAACATTTCACAATTCAAAACAAAACAAAATTAGATTAAAAAAAAAATCTAGGTTTTTTTTTTACAAAAGATAATTGGGAAGTACTATATCAGAATTGCTAATGGAAAACTAGTTGAAACTTAAAGTTAACAGACATACAACTCAGAGGATGCAATTGCCATGGAGTGTAGAAGGTACTGTGTATAATCATGTTGTTATCCCTTTAGACAGTGTTCCCATGACCTCTGATCCATCAGATTTGTGATACAATTTATGTATTGACAGACAAACTTGGAAATAATTCTGTCTAGCAAGCGGGATCCTCTTCTCTTTAAAAGCTGTCCGAGCTCACAAGCCTGAAGTGAGATTAACTTGCTGCTATACTATCACTTGTGCTGCTGGACTGCTGCATGCTCTGTTTTATAATGAGTCAGTGGCTTCGCTCCTCTCCCTCTCCCTCATCTTACATGGTATTGAAATAGAACAGGGGAAACTGAGAGGGGACGCAGTGGCTCTTCCCAGTTGCCTATGTAAACATCTCCACTTGAACTCCATGTGGCTGGGTCTTTGCAATCATGGAAGGGATTTGGAGGGGGTATATAGTGAAGGGTAGAGCAAGGAAGCAGGCTCTCTGCCTGCCATGTTCAGCATATTTCTATGGTAGTTAATGCTGCTCAAACCAACACAGCACTGTCTCTCCAACTGCAGCTCCTACTTCTATCAGAAAGGCAGGCTGACTAATTCTGGGGAAAGGACTTTATAGAACACCATTCCTCGTGGAAGGCTTTGAGCACAAGCAAAAGCATGGAGAAAAGCTGTAGCAGTTGTTAGATAACATATTTTTGCTGGATATTATTGTTTTCAACCTGCCACAAAAAGTTCTGCAGAGGTGTAGGAACTGCACTGTGGGTTAGAAGTACCCTGGAATACTGCCCAAGTAAATGAGGATTGGAAAAGCTGCTGCACCATTCCAAAGCTTCCAGCTGCCTTCTTGCTCTCTGTCTCCCTTTTCATGCATGCTCAGTCCTCCCTTGACCTTTTCCTTCTCAGCTATCTCTTGCACTGTAGCTATTAGTTGCCACAACTAAGCATAAGTACTTTACATATCCTCCTTTCCCAGTGTCAAACAACTTAAAAATAAATTGGCCAGATTCTGTTCTCGGATAGATCAATAAAAATTCAGGGTAAGTGCACTTAAGCCAACAGAGTCCCTCTGGATTGCCACTGGTGTAAATGAGAACAGAATCCAGTGCAACCTCTTTACAGGGGTATGCTACCATAGGGGCTGATCCAAAATCTATTGAAGTCAATGGAAAGCCACCCATTGACTTCAGTGGGCTTTGGATCAGGTCCTTAGCACTAGAATGAGCCTTCAGCCTTAGGCCTTGGCTACACTTGCAGCTGTACAGCGCTGTGAGGTAAACCTGTCTTCGTACAGCTGAGTAGGGAAAGCGCTGCAGTCTGTCCACACTGACAGCTGCCAGTGCAGTGGCGTGGCCACACTTGCAACATTTGCAGCTGTGTTGGGAGCGGTGCATTATGGGCAGCTATCCCAGCATTCATGTGGCTGCAACGTGCTTTTCAAAACGGGGGTGGGTGGGTGGGGTGGAGTGTGACAGGGAGTGTGGGGGGGAGGGAGTGTGCTTTTTGGAGCGTGTCAGCACCCGGCCCCCTGCTCATTCGTTTCACTCACTCAAAGCAAACAGCAAACTGTTTGCCTTTTCTCTGTGGTACGAGCTTTGAAACCGGCACTTCCGCATTCCTGCAGCTGGTTACAACAATGGAGAGGATTGGCCACTTGACAAGGTGATCAGTACAGCGCTGCAGGTTGATTCCTGGTACACACTCACAGGGGAGAGTCGTAGCCTCTCCGCTGTATCTCTTATGCTTCTCAGGGAGGTGGAGTACCTGAAGCGGTGTACCCAGGGAGATACAGCGCTGTACGTGCCTTGCCAGTGTAGTCGGTCAGTGAGTTACAGCGCTGTGGGCGGCTTTACAGCGCTGTAACTCGCAAGTGTAGCGAAGGCCTTAGCTCTGAATGTGGGCTGGCATGTAGCTACACTGCCCCAAGAGGAATACCAGGAATGAATTCCAACTCATAGAGAGAGAGAATTCCTCTCCAGGCTCCCCTTTTGCATCAAGATGGGGTAAGGAGAGAGGAGTAGTTTATTTCAGACTTTATGAGCTAGCATACTCCTCCCTGCACATCTGGTCAACTGGCCTATTCAGTACACACTCTCTGCCCATCTCCACCCACTCACAACCCATTTGCTCCTGGTGGGGGGAGCAATACTGGGTATGCAGCCCCTACTCTCCCCGATGACTAGAGCCTTCTTCTCCCATATAACTCTGCATAGGACCAGGGCACAATCTCAGTGTTATTTTCTATAAACAACAATTGTCAGATAGCAAATTCATAGGGAGAGGAATTTAATTTTCAAATTTCTAATTGCAGAAGTGCAGGAAATAAAAATTACATCTGGAAAAAAAGTCTAGGTTGTTTGCCTCAAATTTTGGTTTTGTAATAATACACTTAAGCTACAAAACCTACTAGAAATGTTTCCACTTTTAAAAAATTCCAATGTACAGAGAGATTTTGGAAAAGCAAATATACATCATCTGCAGGGTTAGCAATCTAAATATTGCAGAATTGGGCTAGGGCCTGAGAATCTGAAATTGACTCCAAACAGACCACAAACAGAATTGAAATTGACTAGTCTATATTCATTGTGCAAGCTGAAAGGCAAAAAAAGTAAAAGTAATAAAAGAGCATAAACAATGAAAAGTACATTTGATTTCTAAATTCTTCTGTGTGGAATAGTCTGTGGCGTTATTTGTAATACACATAAGGAAGTTCTATTTTCTAAACAAACAAAAACCCTGTTATTTCTCAATATGTCCTACACTTATTGTCATTTAAATTGTGTTTGTGTTTGGAAAGTATTTTAACTGAATTGTTTATTTTTCTCCAATGAGCCAGCTAGACTAGTTGTCTCGCAAGCAGACTAAGATAGGAACTGCAGACTGATGCAGCAAAGGAAAAAGCATCAGCATGCAATAAAAACCATGAAATATATATCTGCAAGTGCACATTATTGATATTATTACTGCAGGCATTATTTGAACCCCGGTCACTGTGTACAGAGAGAAATGGGTAACAGAGGAAAGTACTTTTAATTCCTGAACAAGTTGTCAATCTAAGACCTTTTTTCCTTGAAAACACTTAAAATGGCTTACAAGCGAGTATTCCCATTTCAGTGGCACTACTCATATGAGTAAAGTTACGTGCACACATGTACATAGGCACACATATTTGAAGATGGGTAGTAAGGTCCAGATCCTCAAAGGTATTTAAGTATCTTAATCCCATTGGTTTAAATAGGAGTTATATGGGTCTAAGGGCCCATTCTTGTTTCCATTGAAGTCAGTGCTAACATTCCCACTGGTTAATTGTTATAAGTGGGGCTGGTAGTACTGGCTATTATTAAGATTTCCTGACACTGCTCATTATAAGACCCTGTTTTCAGTTGCTTATAACTTTGCCAACCTTTGACGTTTGGTCTGAAATGTTCCAGGCCAGCTGACTGCCTCAGAGGGCTATTTTGTTTGTTTGTGGTTCAGTTAAAACAATGCATCCATTTCCATCAAAGATGCTTAGGAAAATACATTGTTTTGAAAATGTTAAAAAATTCTGGTGACCTTTTCTTGGGAGTGCCTGACTTGAAATTTGGAACGGGAGTTGCATTTGTGTCAGGGACATGCCAGCCCTGTGAAAATCCACCCAAATTTGGCCAAGTGAAAATTCACAGGTCACACACGCACTGTACAGATTTGCTAGAGTTTAACAGCAAAAATCTGTGATGAGTCTGTATGCACTGAGCATGCTCCAGATCAGGGCTGAGAGGGATTTTCCATGCAATTGCAGTTTCAGGCTGCTGGGAGCCGTGCAAAGTCCAGTTCTAGGTCCAGGCACCAGAACTGAGAGCAGGAAGCCTGTCTCTCCTATGTTTCATGATTAAGGCAGGCAGCTGAGTTCTGCCCTGGAGAACTGGATTCTATCCCTGCTTTGACACAAGTCACTTAAACCAAAATTTTTCACAGCTAGTCACTAACTCATTTTCTGGGTGCCTGACTTGAGACCGTGGGGGTCTGATTTGTTGAAGAGTTGAGCACTCGCAACTGAAGTCAAAGGCAGTTGTATTTTGAGCATTTAAAGTGCTATATAAAGCTAAGTACCCTGAAAAATCAGGTGCTTGCATCTCACGTTAGGCACCCAAATTTAGGGGATACTTTTGACATTAATCTCTCTCTGTCTTAGTTCCCCATATGTAAAATGGAGATAATACTATCTCCTAACCACACAGGGGTGTTGTGAAAATAACGTAATTAGTCTTTCGTATATTAGGTAGCACAATTCAGGCAAAATATGTTAGGACATTAGATGAAAGTGCAGTAGCAAACTAATACAGTCAGGTTTTAGTTTTTTAATGGCAAATAAGCTAGTTCCTTAGTAGTAGGTTCAGATCATACTTTTGTGGTTGTCTTTGAGGAGCTAAGCCTTATTATTTAAAATCTTCACTGAGAAAGTGGGAATGAAAGGGGTGAGTAGTGCACAAGAGGAGGTAGACTGTTCCCTGCAGAATTAACAGCCCGGAGGAAGGATACAAAGGGAGTTATTTAGAAGCTTGGAGCGAGCTAAGGGAGGGAGTGGGGACAGGAAGAGAGGACAGCAGAGCTGAGAGTGGAAACAGCTTTATGTAAAGACTTGAAGATTAAGACAAGAACATTCAGAAAGTGCTGGGAAGCTGGTGAAGGGGAATGACAGGGCTAGAATGGCAGGAGTCAAAGCTATTCTAAGCAGTAGCATTTTGGATAGACTGGAGGGCAGAAACAGAGGGGAAGATGTGGCAGTAACCAAGGCAGACAAAGACCAAGGTATGAACAAGTATTGGAGTGATACAGAGGGGAGAAACTGAAAGTGAATTGATTTCTGAGATGTTGTAAAGAAAGAACCAGCAGGATATGGCACGGACAAGAGCCAGAGTTAGTAGGGAGGAGAGAGGAGAATCAAATATGGCACCAATCATGTAAGCCTCACAATGGGAACGATAGTGGAGATTTTGATAGTGATAGAAAGGGGAGTTTTCAGGGGAATGATCAGGACTTCTCTTTTCAGCACTTGGAGTTTTAGTTGTTAGCAGATGTGGGAGATAGTCATAGATATGAGACTAGGCAGAGGAAGAAGGGTCAGGGTAGATAGCTAGATCTCAGAGCTGTTGGCTTATAGGTGGTAGCTAAGTCTATGAGGGTAGGTGATGTCACCCAGGGATGACATGTAAAGGAAAAGGGGGAAGGGTGGAAAGTTTCTGGATAAACTGCTAACTAACTTGCATCTATGCGGCCCAGGGATATATCCACTGTGCGTGTGTTGATGTACTATACAGCACAGCGATAACATAAAGCTCTGTACAGATGAAAATACCCCCAAGAGCAGGAAAGCCTTATTTAAATATCATAATGCTGACTAGGGATTTAGCCTCTCGCTGAAATTAATGGGAGTAATGGGAGCTATGGGGCTAAATCCTCGAGTCAGCTTTGAAAATCTTAGCCCAGGGCTTCTCAAACTTCTATATCGTTTATTGTTTTATATTGCAAACCTCTAAGTGCGACCCCTCTTATAAATTAAAAACCTCTTTTTTATATTTAACACTATTATAAATGCTGGAGGCAAAGTGGGGTTTGGGGGTGGAGGCTGACAGCTTGCGACCCCCACGTAATAATCTCAGGACCCTCTGAGGGGTCACAATCCCCAGTTTGAGAACCCCTGTCTTAGCCTGAAACTCCCTCTGCTCAGTCCACCTGTCCCCCATCTCTGGAGCTGTATCGGGCATGGGAGCTGATACAATCTTAGGGGTGGACTTATCTCAGCATAGTCTTTATCACAAGTCATGGAATGATCCTATGCCCCACTGCTGTGTGGAACTAGCTTTCCCAAGTGTAGTAGGGTTCATTCTCTTCCATCCCATGGGCCACTGCAGGGAAGCAGACTTCATCCTGGTGGGCTCCATCGCCTTTCCCCATCTCAGTGCCACATCAGAGCTGTGAGTAAGGGAGTGTTCACCTTCAGGCTACACAGCCCCTTTAAATTTCCTTCCCTGGTTGGCTGATAGCAGGATAGATCTCAACTAGAGCACAGCAGTAATTGCCAGCTATCAGTATTCTCTGTGCAGTGATTTCATACATCAGAGTGTATACAGCTCGCTGCTTTGGTTCTACAAACCCAATAATATCTTTAATAGAAAGCAAAGAAGAACTACTGTGCAGTGTCAGATTTACTGATGTGCTCAGGTGCTCTGCACCACTCAAGTGATGCAACACAGCCATAAACCTGGTTTAAGCCAGCTTTATGGCTGCTCTGCATTGCTTGAGTGGTACAAAGCAGCCAGAGCAAACCGGTGAATCTGGCCCTATATTTTTGTGGAAGTTCTTTCTGTAGACACCCTGAGCAAGAATTTCTGATGGTTTCATTTCATTGCTCTAGTATAAGATATTGACCGATCAGTTGCAACATTGCAGTACTTGGCAAAAAAGAAAGCAAAGTCATATATTTTATCTGCTATTTCCTGTTTTTTAAAAAATCCTGCCCTGCTAGGCACCTTTTATTTTGCTGCGTTGTAACAAACTGCTTCCACACAAAAACTGCCTTGCAAGAGTAATGGGAAGCTACTTCATTATCTCTCACTTGAATTTTGGCCCTATTTTATTTTTGGTGAGTGCTGCTACCTCACTGAAGCCTCATGGCTTCTGAACATGTATTATGAATATATCACAAAGCATAAAACGAAACAGGGAAAATTACAATAAAGTCACATGTCCTGGGGCACAGGATCAACAAAAGGCTTGTGCACCACTTAAGTCTTGTTCTGAAGGTTTAATTGAGGCCTGGTGCTCTGACCAGGGGTGAACTGCAACCATGCTATGCAGATACTTCTAGGATGTCAACCAAGCTGCTTGCACCTCTTCACCCCATCCCCCAGGTCCTCCCCCCGCTGCTCACACCCCTTCATCCCCCCCAGCCGCTCACTGCTCACATGCGTCTCTTTGCCCCCTCCCCTGAGGCTGCCTGCTTATCACGAGCGCCTATTCTCCCCTTCCCCAAGGCCTCCATGTGGAAGGAGCGGAGACAGGAAGTGGCAGAGCGAGACAGGGTCTGGGGGGGAAGAGGATGAGTGGGAGCAAGGCCTCGGGGTGCTCTCCAAAGGTGACAGGCTGGCTGTTTGGGGAGGTTTTGCCTCCCTTGGCCTCTCATGCCCACCACCCATGAAAGTGTCCTCACTCATGTTGAGCCTCTTGCTGTCTTGCAGGTCACGAATCCAATGAGGTAAGATTTCTCGTCTTTCATTTCTTCTGTGGCAGTATCTGCTGACAGTAAACAATAATCAGATGAGCAGAACAGGAAATATGCAGCAGTTCTGGTTTCTGATTGAGTTTAATCTCCTGTGTAATTTAGCCATGTAGGAAGCAGAATGTGTGTTAGTTGTAACTACATTTTCCCAAGTTAGTTGGTACATCTCAAACATGTCACTCATTGCTGCGGTGACAAAACGGCTGTAAACAGAGGGGATGAATGTCACATCAGCACTAAAAATGTAGGTTTATTTGCTTTAAAATAAAAAAAACGCAAACAAAAGGCCAAGAATTGGACAGTCCAAAGCATCTAGTCAAAAATCAGACTAGACACCACATTTCTATCAATTCCTCCCATCAGTAGGAACGAGCGGAGGGGGGGAGAAGGGGCGGTTGGGGAAGAGCTGGCACGAGGGTGGGGCCACGGGGGAATGGGTGGTATGAGGGCGGGGCATTGGGGGGATGGGCAACACGGAGGTGGGATGTAGGGGGAAGGGGCTGCACAAGGACAGGGGCACAGGGGAAGGGGCGGCGTGACGGGGCGGGGGCCACACTCCATGTTTAGGGAGTTTCCATCACTCCTGACTTATGAGTGAGGTTGTCTGCATTAGGAAGGGTTTTTGCTGCTGGACAGTATTGTCACACAAAGTCACCAATAGGCCCTTCTGCTATAAAGAGCGGTTGTCCAGCAAAACAAAGAACACGCACAGATTCATTGACACAATCGCAGTGTGTCCTCTCTGTCATCAAAACCCTGGTGAAAGCTCCTGATATTGACTCTTTATCCCGAAGCTCACTTTCTTCTTTAAGCTTTGTGTGTTGCTTGCTTTCAACATGCTCCTTTATTCTGTCAGCGCGAGCACTGTAATAACCTTGCAACCCCCAGTTTGAGAACCCCTGCCCTAGACCATGCATTTGCAGATGAGATACAGGACAAAAGGATAAAAAAACTGTGTCCACTAAAGGAAATATTAATGGCAATTTAATAACAATTAAAAGTAAAAGACAGGGGAAGTTTTTCCTGATCTCGCTGCAAGATAACTTGTATCTAGTCAGGATGTGTGAAACTTTTCCCAGTATCACAGATATGTGTCATGCTATTAGCAACCTTTGCAACAAGAGTGAGACAATTAATAGTAATGAGTTATGTGCAACCTCTCATGTATCAGGCTGAAATTTTGATTCACACTGTCTTGCCAAGTCATTGAAAATAATGGGTTCATGTTAAATGACAGTTCCTTGGGCATTCTGGGAGTTGTGGCTCCCAAGGGATTAATTATCTCTTGTGCTACTTTGAGCACTATTACTTGATTTCTATGGTGACTCTGCTGATACTCAACATGTAGTTCACATTTAATCCTGAGACTAAAATATTCTTGCAGGGGAATCTTAATTTGTGAGCCCATTGCATGCTCTGCAGGCTAAGGAAGCAAAACAGCTTTGATATTGCCCTTTTAGTATTGCTCCTACAAGGGGAAAGTCTCATAAAAAAGAGTTCACAGCAATGTACCTCACTGGATTGTTTTTCATTTCAGTCATAAGAAAGCTTACTTCCATGAGCTAAGTTGTCTTTGTGGTACAAGAAGAATTATATAGAAATAATAAATGCATTATTATTATTAGGGCTGTCAAGTGATTAAAAATAATTGTGATTAATTACATGATTAATTGCGCTGTTAAACAATAATAGACTATCAGTTATTTAAATATTTTTGGATGTTTTCTACATTTTCAAATATATTCATTTCAATTACAACACAGAATACAAAGTGTTCAGTGCTCACTATATTTATTTTTGATTACAAATATTGCACTGTAAAAAAGAAACAAAAGAAACAGTATTTTTCAATTCACCTAATACAAGTACTGTAATGCAATCTCTTTATCATTAAAGTTGAACGTACAAATATAGAATTATGTACAAAAAACCTGCACTCAAAAGTAAAACAATGTAAAGCTTTAGAGCCGACAAGTCCACTTAGTCCTACTTCTTGTTCAGTCAATAGCTCAGACCAACAAGTTTGTTTACATTTATGGGAGATAATGCTGCCTGCTTTGTGTTTACAATGTCACCTGAAAGTGAGAACAGGCATTTGCATGGCACTGTTGTAGCTGGTATCACAAGATATTAACGTGCCAGCTGTGGTAAAGATTCATACGTCCCTTCATGCTTTGCCCACTATTCCAGAGGACGATCCAAAGCAGTGCAGACTGACGCATGTCCATTTTCATCATCTGAGTCAGATGCCACCAGTAGAAGGTTAATTTTCTTTTTTGGTGGTTCGGGTCCAGTAGTTTCCGCATCAGGGTGCTGATCTTTTAAGACTTCTGAAAGCACGCTCCTCACCTCATCTCTCTCAGATTTTGGAAGGCACTTCAGATTCTTAAACCTTGGATCGAGTGCTGTAGCTATCTGTGATAAATCTTGGTAGCTGTTATCTGCTTGCTTTACCTGTAAAGGGTTAAAAGTCCCCCAAGTAAAGAAAAGGAAGTGGGCACCTGACCAAAAGAACCAATGGGAAGGTAGAACTTTTTAAAATTGGAAAAGAAACTTTCCCTTTGTCTGTTGTTCTCTCTGGGCTGCAGGGACATGGAGCAACAATGCTGTAAACAGCTTTAAGCTAGGTATGATTACAGATTATCAATTCATACCTCGAACCTACTTATCTGAAGCCTCAGATATGTAAGTAAATTAGGGAATGTCTAGAAAGATGCAATGAGGATTATTTCTTTTATTTCTTATTGGCTTGTGAACTCTCTGTGCTAACCCCAGATGCTTTTGTTTGCTTGTAACCTTTAAGCTGAACCCCCAAGAAAGTTATTTTGGGTGCTTCAGCTTTGGAATTGCTCTTTTAAAATCTAGCAAAAGCCTAAGTTCCAGATGTATTTTCTTTCTTTTGGTTTTAATAATATTTACCTTTTTTAAGAACAGGATTGGATTTTTGGTGTCCTAAGAGGTTTGTACATATGTTGTCTAATTAGCTGGTGGCAACAGCTAATTTCCTTTGTTTTCTTTCTCAGCTCTTCTCTGGAGGGTGTGTGTGAAAGGGCTTGAGGGTACCCCACAGGAAGGAATTCCCAAGTGTTCCTTCCTGGGTTCCAAAAGGGGTTTTGCATTTGGGTGGCGGCACTGTTTACCAAGCCCAGGTCAGAGAGAAGCTGTAACCTTGGGAGTTTAATACAAGCCTGGAGTGCAAGTATTAATTTTTAAAATCCTTACGGGCCCCCACTTTCTGCACTAGAAGTGCCAGAGTGGGGAATCAGCCTTGACACTATCTTTAGAAATTTCACATTGGTACCTTCCTTGCTTTTTCTGCAGTGAAAATGTTTTTAAATGGAACAACATGTGCGGAGTAGTCATCCGAGACTGCCATAACATGAAATATGACAGAATGTGGGTAAAACACAGAGCAGGAGACATACAATTGTCCCCCAAGGAGTTCAGTTACAAATTTAATTTTTTTTTAACGAGCATCATCAGCATGGAAGCATGTCCTCTGGAATGGTGGCCGAAGCATGAAGGGGCATATGAATATTTAGCATACGTGGCACATAAATACCTTGCAATGCTGGCCACAACACCTTGCCATGCGAACACCTGTTCTCACTTTCAGGTGATGTTGTAAATAAGAAGCGGGCAGTATTATTTCCTGTAAATGTAAACAAAATTGTTTGTCTTAGTGATTGGCTGAACAAGAAGTAGGACTAAGTAGACTTGTAGGCTCTAAAGTTTTACATTGTTTTGTTTTTGAGTGCAGTTATATAACAAAAAAATCTACATTTGTAAGTTGCACTTTCATGATAAAGAGATTGCACTACAGTACTTGTATGAGGTGAATTGAAAAATACTATTTCTTTTATCATTTTTATAGTGCAAATATTTGAAATAAAAATAATAATATAACGTGAGCACTGTACTCTGTATTCTGTGTTGTAATTGAAATCAATATATTTGAAAATGTAAAAAACATCCAAAATATTCAATAAATTTCATTTGGTATTCTATTGTTTAACAATGTGATTAAAACTGCGATTAATTGCGATTACTTTTTTTGACTTATTTGTATGTATGAGTTAACTGCGATTAATTGACAGCCCTAATTATTATTATTACTTAAGGCTTATTATTACTATTGAAAAGTTTATGAATGAAGATAATCTAAGAGAACAATGGTGTATGATAAAACCAAAGCTGGGTCTAGGGGCACCAATCCCAGAAGAAGACATTGAAGACGCATTGAGCAACATGAAAAAGAAGAAAGCTCTTGGCATCTATGGCATACCAGCAGAAGTACAGAAAGGAGAGATCACGAAGAAAGTTTTCCAGACTCTTTGAAAAGGTAGATTACTGTGTCACTGACTGCTAGTATCACTAGACAGTGATTACAGTGTCTAGTGACTACTAAAAACAAGTTTCTCTCCTCTTTTACAACAGCGTAAATCAAGAGTAGAATCTATTAAAGTAAATACAGTTACACTTGTATTAAACTGGTGTATGTCAGAAAATAATCTGGACCTCTCTCTCCTATCTTCTAAGCCCTACAAGCCCTGAAAAGTCATGGATGCTGGTTCAGCTACAGGCCAGTTTATTCTGGGGAAAGTTTGATTAAGTCTCAGAAGCTGAAACACCATATCAACCTCCCCTCAGGAACAACCAATAGGGAGTGGAGTGCGCTCTACAAACTCTGTGCTTCTCACACTGCTTGTGGGTCTTAGGAGCCCATGGGAATTATTCCAGCCCTAGAACTCATGTCCTTTACTGTCACAGCCAAGGGAAGCTCAGTGAAGTCAGGCCATGAGCTCTTTAAAATTCTTTTCTATCTCACTGCTATTCTATTCATTTGGGAAGAACCTTCCCTTCACACTGCAAGCTCCATAAATAGGAAGAGAGCTGCTATGAGGTATTCTGTGTCTACTGAACAATCTTCCCCCAGGAAAGTGGAAACATCCTCCTCAATAGAAGACCTTCCATTGTGCAGATGCACTGGTGCTTCCATTTCTGTTGATCTGGAGCTCAGGCTGGTTTGGACCCCAAGGGGTTTCAGTTTGACCACAGAGTCAATGATAGATTAGAGAAGCCTAATAAATCTGAAGTCATTTTGCTGACAGTTAATGATGCAGAAAGAAATTGAGCTGAATTTTTGCCCAGCCTGTAATTAAACTTGTGTCAGGACTGAGGTTTATCAGGAAAAATACAACAATGCCATTACTCATACAAGGATTTGCTTTTTGGGCACAACAAGGTGCTTATCTGTGCATGAAGCCTACTTGATCATATTCTCATAATAGTTTACTTACTAGAACATACAGACAAAACAATGATATGATGTACAGCTTTAATGACACACTTTTATCTTTAGGGCGTAAACTCATAAATAAGCCTCGTTATCTAGCCAAATGGCTGCCCTGTTTAATCTTTCATCATTTATTGCTGCTACTCTAAAGCAAATTACTTTGTACTAATTAGCATAATTATCAAGTTTCTATGGCAAAAATCTTGACTTGAGAAATGTGTAATAGTAGCCTTCTCTTTTCATTCTGTGTAAATGAATACACTTCTACCACTGCTTTGTAGACATGAAGATTACTGTAGGCAAAATTCACCCCTTCTTTACCTTCTAAATCGATTGTTTAGAGGATTTATGTAGGACTCAAGTGATGTTTAGGCCTTATGTTGGCCTTCGCAGTGGAGAGTAAGTCATCTTGTGCCATTTTTGTTGATAAATAAAAATCTGTGAGCATCTAAACTGGTCCCCAACAGCTTCATAAAAATGGATGTCCTTTTAGACGAAGGGCCAAAGCAAAACAAGAAGGAGCATAAGTAAAGTCTCTTTGAGAACATGATAAGCCCCATTCCCCTGTTGTGTTCTAGCAAACTGCAGGCATCCAGCAACTCAGAAAATCAGGCCACTTATATAGGTGCTTGAAGTGTGAATATTCACCTAGGTCTGAGTATTATGACCTGAGGCTGCTCTGTAACATGCTGCATCTTCTCTGCCTCAGAAAATGGCAGCACCCTCTGCAAAGTGCCAAGTGCTAGAAGTTGAAATGATGTAGCATACAGAAATCGTAACATTTACTAGCTATCTACACCGCATCCTCCATCAAAATGACTAGCTGGTAAGACATCATAGGCAGAGCTGCTGCCACCTGATTTCTTCTGGTGTTCATCTCATTTATCAGTAGTTTATTTCATCACGTTTTTGATTTCCTTTTGGTAACTTGGAAGCAAAGGCATGTCACCAGCAAGCATTCATACAATAAACATAAGTTAAATGATTTCAATATTAATGGCCCAGATTCTCAGCTGCAGCCAAGGAGCACGCACTGCACAGATGCTTTAAAATACTTCTGCAACCTCCATCCCGACTTGGGCCAGCTGTGTACCAGGTCAGCCCCCTGGCATAAATTACAGCATCCTAAGCACTGCTCCAATGACTACCAAGGGGGCTATGGAAGCTATGTGATACCAAGGCTAAGTGAAGTCCCTGCCAGGTCTCTTCTCCCCTAGCCATGCCCTTTACACTAGCCAGAGGGATGGGGCAGCATAGTAGCTATTGTGTCCTCTTTACACCATTAGAAGATTTCCCCACACTGGGGTGATTTTTGTTTTACTCTGCATGGATGACAGGCTGCAAATCATCTGGAGCGCAAAGCGCATCTGAGCCAATACAGCCTTCCTTGATTTGCATTTGTTTCCGTTTTGCTTTCTATTTTATCCGAAAAGCATGGCTACCAATTTTGTTTTAATTGTAAAGCCCAGATCCAAGAAAACCCTTTTAACAGAATCAAAGAAGTATTCATGTGGGAAAATATGGTATCTGAAAAGAAATGTAATTGGCGAAATTATCCATCAGTGCAACAGCATCCTCTCTTCAGTTTTTACAGTGTGATCATATTAGTGCATGTGAAAGCTGACTGGCTGCTCTGCTGCCTGCTTTTTGGTGATAAGTATTATCTATTATATTGCAGAGCCTGTGGTCAGAGCTTTGTATATTTTGCAGCTTTCTGAATATACTTTCTAAAGATCTTAACTTTGGCTTTTATCGTCTGCAGATAATTGTCACAGACAAACTAGCAGAAATGAAAGAACTGGAAACAACATCTGCAGCCAGGAGCACCAACAAACGAAAGCTCTGAGGTAACAATTGAATCATGCGAAAGTAGGACAGTCCTAGCAGGGAACAGCTACTGTTCATCTGTGCAATAAAACCCATGCAGTGTAAGTCACAATTGTAAAGTTAATGGAGTTTTGGTGAACTGCAGCTCCCCAGGGAGACTATCCAGCATATAAGAAGCCATGCCTGGCTTTCTTACTCTCTTCCTTCCTTATCCACGTAGGCTAGACTGTGACAGTCCTTCACATAAGCCTCCCCACCCCTCCTCTGTGGCCTATGCAAGGGGCTGTCACAATGCAGTCACTGAGGTTAGGGGAGAGTAGCGACTACTCTCGGGGTGACCCAGAAAGGGGGTAGGAAGACATAAAGACCCCAAAGGGCTGGGGAAGGGCAGGGAGGAGTCAAGGCCGTGGTTCGTCGTCCTCTCCAAATAGCTTTCAATGAATGATTTGCACGGTGCAGTTCTAAGGTATTCTGAGCCATTCGCTGAGAAGCCAACGATGGGTATGAAATTCACAAAATAACAATATTACCTTTCCCTGGCTGCAAGGCCTCTGTATTCCCTACTTGTGAGTGAATGAGAAGGCTCTGGTGGGAGATCTTAAAGCTATTCACTGTGACTTCGCTGCTGGATTATTGCTGATTCCTGTGGATATGATTATTAACTGTTGAAAGTGGGGATGACAGAAGGGGTCTATTTTATGACTGTATTGTATGTATTGGGCTTACTCTGTACCCCAAGTCCCTAGTATGCCAGTAGCGTGCTTGGGGTACTGTGTCTCGGAGACACGCTCTGTAGGTGCTTCAGCAGCTAGGCCTTGTTGGCGCTAGCCCTCGGGGTCCCAATAACCACTCAGACACATGGCTGAGGGAAAGGTTTTTACTAGGGCTGGCAGGAATGGAGAAAGGTTGCAGATACCCTAGATATAGAGACTTGAACAGTTACAGTTCAAAGTGAGCAATAACGGATCCAGTTTGGGGCAGTCCAATAGAAAGTCAGGGCTCTTCAGGCCTGGTGCATGGATGGCCCTCTCCAGTCCAGTCTCTATTCAGGCAAATAAGTATTTGTGGGTTTCCAAGCAGGCTCACTTAGTGTCTCTCACTAGGGCCCCTCTCTAGGGTTGCCACCTTTGTAATGGCACAGGACCCCCCCGGGACCACACCCCTGCCCACCTCTTCCCCCAAAGGCCCCGTCCTTGCTCCACCCTTTTGCACCAAGACCCTGCCCCTGCTCCGCCTCTTCCCTCAAGGCCTCAACCCTGTTCCAACTCTTCTCCTGAGGCGCCACCCCCTTCTCCAGCTCTTCCCCCCAAGGCTCCACCCCTGCATGCCACATGCCACTGCAAGCCACATGAACAGCTTGGCATTTGAGGCAGCAGTGGCTGCTGTGCTATTTCCTTCCTTCCGCTTAGGGTTGCTACAGATCAAAAAAACAGGACATCAGGGCCTGTCAAATGGCACGTGGACATACAAGTTGAAACCCAGACTGTCTGGGTGAAAACTGGACAGATGGCAACCCTACTCTGCACTGGTTTCTTCCTCAGTCACTGCTGCTCCCCCATAAGTCCCACACAGATCTGTATTCAGATGTGATGAGAAGCAGTTATAGCCTGTTCCACATGCAGCTCTGTCCACAGTTCCTGGGACTTCTCCCCAGCTCCCTGCTGCCATCATATGCTTCCCATTCCCAGGCAGAGCCTACTTCTGCTTATCTGGTCTGAGGAAGTGCAGTGGGGAGGGGACTGATGGGAGTTGTAGTCCCCTCTGTAGCAGATCCACCTCAATATTTAAAATTACCAAAGGGTGTCTAGAGAAAGGGATAGATGCTGCTTTAGATGGATACAGTATATCTAAATAAAACACTTTTTTCCCCAGATGATAGCACTGAGAAGATGACACTGGTGGCTCTCAAAACCTTCATTTGATTAAAACAAAATTTGATCAGAGATTATATATCAGTTCCACTATGTCTTTCAAGATACTGGGAAAAGATGTCACCAAACATCAGCAAACCCGTATTGCTTAGAAATTACACAAGATCAGTAATTAGCCAGTAACTGTGCAATGATGTTTTCCTTTTCTTGGGCAATACTAATGTTGGAGTTTAGCACACAATGTTTTGCATAGGTAAGCCAATGCTCTCTAGAAGGCCTCTTCATACTATAATTTATGCTCTTTGCCATGCCAGACTGCTGATCACTTCTTTAACTTTTCTAAATGTTATCAGAACATCTAACTTCTCTTCTGCTGTAGCGTCATGCTAAATTACCAATTTAGTACAGCTGCTATGATGTTGACAGTTGTAATTTGTTCCACTTGATTGGTTAGTAGGCCTATTGTTTGATCAAAGTAGATTTTCAGGTTGTGAAATAGATTCTGTATTTGCTGAACACAATATAATTTGTACTCATAGTGCAGCTTCAGAGACTTCCTTGGGGACAAGACTAATTGAAGTTGCTTGATTTTTGTTACCAATTCACAGTCTTTTCAAATTCTATTTCTTTTCATCTCAAAACACCTAAGCTCCTGCTGTATTAACAGACCTACTCAGGTGTAACATTTTTGCCTGGTTTGGTGACCTGATCTCATCTCTTCTCTTATGCCAACTAACATCTGATTACCACCTCATAAATTGTGTGAGAATTTGTTTTTTCCTTCTAAAAATTATTACTTTGAAACTAATCCACAAATTTAGAGTCGGATTATCATGCCCTAATAAATTGAGTAGCATCTTACACCATTGGCTTCAGTTGGACTTCTTATAAAGTAAGGTATTAATCATTGTAAGAGAATGAACCAGAATCTGTCTCTTAATCATATAATATTAATTTCAAGGGCTAAAATTTCAGAAGTGCTTGGGCAAGTGACTTTGCTTGAGCATTGTGTAAAAACTGCAAATGCAATTCTCCCTAGGAAAAAAATGGATTTATTGTTAGTTGTGATAATCATGGAGTAGGTTATGAATAGAATAATATATGTGCTTATGCATTTTGCATCATCTTTAATGGCACTTGTTAAAAGGAGACAAAGGGTACAGTTGGAAATTTTCACAGAAGCATATTCTGCATAGTATAAAAGGCCCAGATATAATAAGAGTTCCTAATTCTAGGAAAACTAAACCAAACAAAAATGCATCCGATGGATTACTGTGGGGGTTTACTAACTTGTTTGATTTCAGCAATATTTTACATTCCCATGTCTTAGATACCCCCAAAAAACAAACAAAAAACCTGATATACTCACCCTCCCATAGAGCTGGTGTTTTTTGTTTTAACAATTTTTTTGTTTTGTTGAAAAATGCCAATACATCAAAACCCAAACTGTTTGTGAAACAGGATCAGGTTCACCAGATTTTCTGACTCAATATATTTAGAACAAAACATTGTCAAAAGACTTCATTTGAACATTTTCTGTTGAAAACGTGGGTTTTTTTTTTGTTTTTTTTTTTCCTGTTGAAGTGACTTTTCAGTTAGAAATTTAAGTTAAGTAGATTGAAAAAAGTTAAAAATGTCAAAATTGAAACAAAATGATTCAAAATCATCAAATGAAATGTTTCAGTTGACAAAAAATGAAAAAAAAGTTGCATTTTTTGGTTCACAAATATTTTCACAATTTCTGTTCTTCATCCAACATGGGAAAAAATTTTGAACTCTCAAGATATTCACAGGATGGGAAAATTGTTTCCTGCCCATCTCTCATCCCCCCACTACTAGGTCTTTTTCTATTTCCTTCTGGACATGACTACAGCTTGCACTGCAGTTCAGGTGAAGTATTACTCATTATGTTAGATTTCACTCTGCATTCATAGCAGAATGAAATTCCTCCTTATTTCAGAGCGACTGGCTAGTCATACAAAACCCTCTTCCTAGCTAATATCTCTATTCCAATTCATGTGTTGGCTTCCTCCTATGGCTTTTCCGTCAACACACAGCGATGATCAGACACTTCACTTATCACCACTGTACCTCTTCTGTCTGACATTTAAATGCTTTATTTTAAAAAATGAATGTATGAGGATTCATATTTCATTACTTATTTGGTAGGAAAAAGGGGACTGAAGGTATAAAGACCATATAGATTGATATAAGTGCAGGATCCTCTGGTCCACCAAGTTCACTTAAAACAGTTGGGGATGACCACTGGAGAATTTCCCCTGTGTAGGGGCAATTTATGATGCAGTAAAGCTCACTCCAGGCATAAAGGGGAGGAGAGGACATATTGGAAGTCGGAGAAGGAGGGGTTATAGCGGAGTCAGACTTCACTGGGCCTAATCCTCCACTAGTGCAGTTTCCTCAACTGGCAGAAATTGGCATAGCCCCTACTTCTGCTCTAAATTCTGTTAGAGGATATGGGGACTGCAACTGGGCCTGTGGCTTCCTCATCTCCATTACATTTAAGAAATAGTGAAGTTGGAAGCAATAGAGATTTGGGCTCAAACAAGTATAAAGGAATTGGAAGTCTGGAGAGAAAATTCACCTGACATACTGCAGATGCATAAGTTGGACACTTTTTTAATTTTTAAAAGAGATTTCTTTTGGACACAGCTAATGAAATTACCTATTGCATGATTTTATTTTAAAAATTAAGCTCAGAAGCCAATGGACAGTTTTTCTAATGTTTCACATACTGAAATATTTAGTGCAGTGGTGGGCAACCTGCGGCTCTGCGCTCTGGCCCACCGTTCCTGCTGGGCAGCATGGGCGGTGTGGCTGGCTCCGGCCGGGGGGATGGGTCCCCGGGGGCAGTCAGGGGAAAGGGAGCAGGGGAGGTTGGATAGGTGTGGGAATCCCGGAGGGGGCTGTCAGGGGGCGGGGGTGTGGATAGGGGTCAGGGCAGTCAGGGGACAGGGAGCAGGGCGGTTAGAGGTGGGGGTCCCGGGAGGGGGCAGTCAGGGGACAAGGAGCAGTGGGGGTTGGATGGGTTGGGGTTCTGAGGGGGGCAGTCAGAGGGCAGGAAGTGGGAGGGGGCGGATGGGGGTGGAGGCCAGGCTGTCTGGGGAGGCACAGCCTTCCCTTCCCGGCCCTCCATACAGTTTCGCAACGCCAATGTGGTCCTCGGACCAAAAAGTTTGCCCACCCCTGTTCTAGAGCCAGGCATAGCAAAAGGAGGCACTTAGCAAATTTATCCACACATTGCTGACAATTTACCTCAATTCTCAGCTGCAGGAATGAAGCTAACGCATCTGAATCCTGATTTTTTCCCTAAGCAGAGACAGACATTTGTGCTGAATCATGAAATAATTTTAGATGCAGAAAAACATGAATATTTGGAAATTAATGTTTCCAAAGTGCTATATGGTAAACAGTTAATTCTCATTAAACCCCTAAAGAGGCAGGCCAGTATGTCTTATTGTCCTTATAGATGGTAAGGCCTTGGCCATGGGTGACCATGTCTAATGGTCAGGAGGTGAAGGTGGCCTAATGGTTGGAACAGGAGGCACCAAGCACAATGGCCAGAGCCCAAATCAGGAGCAGAGTTACTAAGCCCAGGGAGTGAGCAGGAGTTGGGGGCCAGGAACCAGGGCCCAATGCCAGGGTTAGAAGCCAGATACCAAGTGTGAATACCGGGGAATGAACCACAGCTAGGAAACAGGAGCCAGCATAGGCGCCGACTCCGTGGGTGCTCTGGGGCAAAATTAGTGGGTGCTCTGCACCCACCGGCAGCCAAGCTCCCCTCCTCCCCCGCCCCACCTCCTCCTTCTGCCCCCCTGAGTGCGCCGCGTCCCTGCTCCTCCATCTACCTCCCAGGGTTTCCCGCCCGGCTGCCACCAAACAGCTGTTTGGTAGCATTAGCACGCTCCGGGAGGGAGGGGGAGGAGCGGGAACATGGCACGCTCAGGGGAGGAGGCAGGGAAGAGGCAGGGCCAGGGCGGGGATTTGTTGAAGGAGTTGGAATAGGGGCAGGGAGGGGGCGAGTTGGGGCGGGGACTTTGGGGAAGGGGTTGGAATGGGGGCGGGGTGGGAAGAGGTGGGGCAGGGATGGGGCCTCATGGAAGGGATGGAGTGGGGGCGGGGCTGGGGCAGAGGAAGGTCAAGCACCCAAGGGAAAGAGGGGAAGTCGGTGCCTATGGGAGCCAGGGTCAGAAGCCAAATACCAAGTGTGACATTTTGGGGATCACTCAGACCAGTAAGGGGTTCTGTTACCACCTGCCTTGTAACTTTGGGAGCCTTAATGCTGTGGTGCTGTGGCCCAGAGCTCTGACACCAATAGCCAGCCTACAAGTGTAAAGGTCTCACCCCCACTTTCACCCTCCTAAGTTCTCTTTGCAGGGTGACCAACAGCCCTTCTAGTTCCAAGACTCCCCAAATCCACCCCCTGAGGTCTTAACTACCAGACACTCCGATTTTTCCTTTCTTGTTCATCAACCTCAAAGGAGTGAAATCTGCCCCCAGTTACCAATCCACTTGGGGCCGTGTACTCCACCCAGTTTGCACAACAGAGACCTGCTCGGGGGGAAATAAACAAAGTTTATTTAACAGAAAAATCATAGATTCAAAGAAGAAATCGTAAGGAAAAGCAAAAACACAAAAGTTACACAGAAACTAAACAAAAAGATGCCACCTCAGACTTTACACTGCTATATTATCTAGATTCCCTTCTCTACTACGAGTTAGCTTTTGCCTCTGGGCACTTTTCCAGCTTGCCCTCTGTCCTAGAAGGGATCCAGTGTTTCATGGAGAGCACCCAGTTTGTATGCTGGCCCTTAATTTCTGGATAGCCCTCACTTCGAATGTCTTCCCTTTTAACAGGATTTGCACTATTGTTTTTCCTTTCTCTCAGACTATGGTAATTCATGGTTACAGAGAGCAGGGGAAGCTCCCTCCTTCCTTGCTTTTCCAAGACGGGTTTTCTTTTCAGTTTCAATGTCTTTCCGTTAACTTTAATGGTGCACCATTATCTTTTCCTGGGTTGTACAATGTTAGATGTTTGGGGTTAGGTTTGTGTAACTAACTTTGGGAGATGCTCCTGGCTACCTGATTCCTTCCTCGCACTGCTGTGAGGTGATGCTGTAGTTGCAACCTCTTTACAATTACAATGTTCTCTACACATAGGGCATGTCTACACTACAGACTTAAGTCAACCTATGTCAACAGGTACGCTTCCACTGACTGAAGAGGGACAGTGTTGGGGACTGAGAGCCAGGGCTCTCAGCTCTGTGCAGCTCCCCACTGGGAGCCCCAGCTGCCCCCGGACTCCGAGCTCCCTGCTCCCAGCTGGGAGTGGGGAGGAGCTGGCCGTCTTCTTACCTCCCCGCTGGGAGAGCGGGGCAGCTGCCCAGGCTTCTCGCATCCCTGAGCAGGGAGTGGGGAGCCAGGCGGGCACAGCCCAGTTGGGAGTGGGGAGCTGGAGGTAGCCGGGCTCCAGCTGCTTAGCTTTCTTTTCAATTTCATGCTCCAGAGCAGAGCCCTAAAAGGAGCCGTGAAATTGACAAGACAGCCAAAAGCCGATGTAAGTAACAGTGTCTGTGTAGACACTGCATCGCCCTGACTATACCTCCATGAGAGGCGTAGGACTTATTATGTCGGGGTAGTAGGGCACTTACATCGGCAGGGCAAGGCTGTAGTGTGTACACTGACATAATTAAGTTGATGTAAGCTGTCTTATGTCAACCTGTCCATTGTAGACCAGACCACAGATAACGTGCATCCATTCATAACCATCACCGGGATACATATCTCCTAATGACCATCAAGTTCATAACACTACATGCTTTCATGAAAGATCTTATTTGACATATATTTATACATAATTACATTGTAAACAGCCAAGTGATTCAATTGCTTATTCTGTGAGGTTCAGACCTCCTGTTCTCCCCTTTGGGTGTCCGGACTCTGATTGTCACACCAAGCTCAGGGAGTGAGCCAAATCTAAGAGGCAGGAAGCAGGAGCCAAGGTCAGAAGATGAATGCCAAGTTGAGGGAGCAAAGGTTAGGGTTGCCCTGAGCATGGGGTTGCATCCCTGGCCATCTTGGCTAATAGCCATTGGTGGACCTATCCGCCACGAACTTATCTAGTTCTTTTTTTAACCCAATGATATTTTTGGCCCTCACAAGATCCCAGGGCAATGAGTTCCACAGGTTAATTGTGTGTTGTGTGGAAAAAGTACTTCCTCTTGTTTTTATTAAACCTGCTACCTATTAAGTTTATTGGGTGACTCCTGGTTTTTGTATTGTGGGAAAGGTAAATAACAATTCTCTAATCACTTTTTCCACAACATTCATGATTTTATAGACCTCTATCATATCCCCCCTTAGTTTTCTCTATGAAAGCTGAACAGCCCTAATTGTTTTAGTCTCTCCTCATATGGAAGGTACTCCATAGCCTTGATCATCTTTGTTGTTCTTCTTTGAACCTTTTCTAGATCCACTACATCCTTTTTGAGGATGACCAGACTGGGGTGACCAGAACTGGACACAGTATTCAAGATGTGGGCATACCATTGATTTATATAGTGGCATAATGAATTTTTCTGTCTTATCTATCACTTTCCTTATGGAATTACACCAATTTACACCAGCTGAATACTTGTCCCTCTATGTTTTAAATATTTATATGTAGTAATATTTTATTATTTTAAAAAGGTATTTAATAGTAATATATTCCACTATTTCCCTAAAGTGAGACGATATTGTGGCATCTCAGATATGATGGTGTGGCAATTCTTGGCAAATATTGCCTTTTTAAGGCAATCACTGTAAATCTTTGATAAGATAATATACACACAACAGAACCATCTTCAAATATAACGCTTCTGACTTCTAAAGCCTTTCCACTGATGTATATTTTATCCTCTAGATCACATGAAATTTATGTCACTTAAACAAACATGTGAAGGTAAATGTCATCTTTAAAGAATTCATAGAAACAAACTCTAACCAAACCATTTGAGAAACATTTTGGAACGCTGTTGTCCAGGAGTAGGCATAGGAAGAGAAACATTTTCTTCTGGAGAAAAGGATTTCTGAATCACCGGTGGAAAAATACCTCATTGCAATATATATATGCAAGCTAAGGTCCTGATTTTGTAATTGAATCCATCTTAGTGTCCACTTAAATGGCTGCTAGATAGGCCTCCTGAAAACTGATGGCTATATTATATCAATTTTTATATTTAAACAAATCAAGACTCACTGGTAATGGATGGCACTACTGAAATTAAATCATGCTGTGAAAAATTAGCCTGGTTCTGGCAAGTCTTAACAGATTTTTGCTGGTTGGTAATATTTTTCTTAACCTTTTTCTACTGCACTGATTATTCTGCTAATGTGTAAAACAGCCAGACAGAGGTCTAGTTACTGTGAAGTTGAAAAAGATTAAACACAGCAAAGTCCGAGGGAGAATTGTACACTTATTTCCTTGATAGCAAAAGTTTTCAGCAGGGTTTGGTTTGCTCATTTTCCCCTTCAATTCAAACAATTTCCCTCAAGCAAAAAATATTATTTCCATAAAGAATGTTTTATATTTATAGCACATGGGGACTATACTAATCCTGTCAAGACCATGAGTAGTGAGTTCTATTCATCAAATCCCTGCCACAAGGAAAGAGTAGATTATTTTTTACATCTACTTGCATGAATCAGCAGAATTTAAGAGACTGTTTCTAGCACATAATATAGCCATTGAAACTAGTTAGTATATGCATCTTATTGCTGCATGGCAATCAGAAGTAGCTTCCTTGGTTCATCACCCCAGTTGTGAGGTGTATTACTGTTTTTTTTTTTTTTGAGGGGGGTTTACAACAGAAATTACAACGGAGAGTTTATGGTTATAGGTGTTAGATATAATTGAATTTGTAAAAAGCTATTTCCATTTTAGATAGTTTAAAACTGTAGCCCAGATTTTTTAATTGAGCAAAACCCCAGAACATCATATTGAAGTTACTAGCTTGCAATTTATTGAAAAACAGTTCTGCTTGGCTTTCAGTATCAGAATCAGCTTGCAGAGAGCTTTGGTGCTGCAGAGGCATCTACATGAATTTAATACTGTTGATTAAAAGAGAAGGAAATGTTAAAACACCATTAAAATGGAGCAATAAATCTTTCGCTTAAAAAAAGAGAGGGGGAGGATTTCTCATTGCTCATCAAAAGTAGGGGAGTAATTAGTCTCACTCTAATTAATAGTTGAGTTACACAGAAGATAGTTGATGCTGTCTGGAATTTTATCCTTTGAACATATGGCAACAAGGAACACTGAAAGAGTTTTCATCTTTCATGTTTGTGCTGGTATCTTCAAATGTAAATACATGGGGGCTATCTGGTTGTTGCCACTTTGGCTGTAAACGAAGCTATGATTCTACTATTTACAGCAGATAAAGAACTGATGCTGCCCAGTCAAAGATAGTGATGTTAACCACCCACATATATTGTTAATTTGGGTTCAGATCTGGCTCTTGAAATCCACACTGGGAAGTCTGGGGGAGAGGGCAATGCATGACAGGAGATGCACAAACCAAGCAGTGGTGGCTAGTAGCATTAAGCCAGCATGAGGGATCATGCACACTCATAGCCCTTGTTGTGCTTGAAGCAGGTATGTACCTTGGTCTGTTCCCCAATATAAGGCACTAACTAGCCTCTGTGTATCATGTGAAGAAGGCAGGGCAATGGTTGCATCCTGACCATCCCTTTCCCTTTTGGAGGAATGTAGGCCCCACTCCCCTCCTTTGAGAGAGGATTTCCTATGCCACGTGAATTTGGCTCATGAGATTTTAAACACTATTAGTAGCATAAAGATGTGTGGACTGGATGTCATTTGTGGGTATATTTTTCCTAGCAGGGCACAAGGATAGCATAAGAGCAGAATCTCAAACAGTGAGGCTTCCAGGGGCAGGTGATACATATATAATTTCTCTTTTGCACTTCAGCTTTCTTTCCTGCAGGTCTCTCTTTGTCTCTGCCTGCCCACCACTTTACTTCACTTTCTCTTTTTTTCATTAATTTTTCTTCACTCTGCTCCTTTTTTAAAGGAGGGACTCCTGAGAAACCCAGTAAAATTTCAGTCCAAATTTGGGCCCTGATTCTCATACACTAAAGACCTTTACACTGCATTGTTAATGTCCCTTTTTACTGCCACAGTGCCTTGTATGCTTGTGTTTCTCTTTCCACCTAGGCAAAATATATTTACACCCATCTCATGTAAAGTGCGTGGCTGTGGCACATGAGGCTTGTGGAGTCCAATTCATCCCAGCTAGTACAGACACTGGGCCAGCAACTGCTGGGAGGCCATTTGCATCTTCCCAATTCAGGGATGCAGGGGCTTGTGTGGGCCCTTGCATAGGTTAAAGCAGTCCTGAAGGCTGTTCTGAAGTTGCACTCCTGATATGTTGTCCACTATGGGCCACTGTAGGGGTGCAGAATTGGGCACAGAGCTGCCTTGGCCATACCTCCTTCTATCCCATATCTCTCTGCGGAACATCTCGTGAAGAGGTGCCTCAGAGTTGCCAGAACTGGCACTACACCAAACATAGGCACTCCCTGGGCCAGAGATACTTCTCTTGGATTGGGAAGGATGAGTCCTGTGGTCCCTTTGTGCCACTCTGTTGTTTAAGAATTCCTTTAAGCCTAGAAAACAGACAACTAAGGGAGGATATGATAGAGGTCTATAAAGTCATAGTGTGGAGAAAGTAAATAGGGAAGTTTTGATTACACTTTCCCACAATACAAAAAACAAGGGGTCACCTGATGAAATTAATAGGCAGCAGGCTTAATACAAATAAGAAGAAGTACTTTTTCACACAACACACAATCAACCCGTGGAACTCATTGCCATGGGATGTTGAGAAAAGTATCACTGGGTTAAAAAAACAAAAACTAGATAAGTTCACGAAGGATAGGTCTATCAATGGCTATTAGCCAAGATGGTCAGGGCTGCAACCACATGCTTGGGTGACCCTAAACCTTTAACTGCCAGAAGTCAGGAGTGAAAGACAGGAGTGGATCACTCCAACCTCCCTGTTCCATACATTCCTCCGAAGCTCTGGTACTGGCCACTGTCAGAGACATGATACAGGACAAGAAGAACCATTGATCTGATGCAGTATGACATTTCTTATGTCCTTATGTGGGGGTCAAAAGATGAGGTCAATTAAGGTCACCCATTCTTAATAATAATAAACAAAATAATTTGAGCAGAATGTTATTAAATGTTAGTTTCATACGTGTTTTCATGCTTTTAACACTATGTAAATTAATCCAATTCCCAATAAAGAAATTAGTGTAAATTCAATATCACAAATGTACTTGTTTGTATACCTTGCTCTATTAATATTTTCTATAATAAAGCATATTTTCTGCACAGTTGCACTCAGCTTATCTATGTGTCTCTGCCCCTTTTGGATTTATGCATTTACTTGAGCATGAAACAAGAGAAGGACTTGCCTGCTAGAAGAAGTGAGTTTCATGAATCATGGAAATAGCAAATTACATGTACTCAAAGCACACTATGGTTTTTATGCCATAATTTGAATGTTAACAGAACAATTATTAAATTTGCAGATGTAACCTTGAGTAACTACTTGGTTTTTTTGCTTTCTCAGTGGTTTTTGGTTTTGCAATAAATATCATAGTGTTGTTTTGATGCACTTGAACCAGTAGTCTGAACATTGATTTAATGATATAGAGAATGAGTTTGATAAAGAACCACTGTCATTTTCACTTTTTAACCATGTGCAAAATACTCTTGCCTTGTAAATTACATCTTAAATGGAGTCAGCCTTGCTAGATTTATTTTTTTTGTCATGATGTAGTTTTCTTTCATGGAATGAAATGGAACATTAGGGGGAAGATCTTCAGTTGGTATAGCAGACAATATATTGAGGTTTACACCTTTAAAACTATGTTTCCAGGCTACTAATTCAGGGGCATCAACACAACTATATATTTGCTGTAAAAGCATATTTATATAGTGGCATTATGAAAATATTTAGAAAATATCATAATGCCACACTATAAATTCATGATACACCCACACTTTGACTACTGCAAGCAAACCTTGTCACCCCATCTCAAAAATGATATATTAACCTTGGAAAAAGTAAAGAGAAGGGCAACAAAAATGACGAGGGGTGTGGAACAGCTTTTATATGAGGAGAGATTTAAAAGACTGCCATGCCCCTCATTTTGTACCCATTGGTTTCCACTTTACATAACTTGTTTCCCCTGGCCCCTCCATGGAAAGATGGTCATTGCATGTCTCATTACATTTTAAAATTGTGCAATAATTCTCTTATGGTAAATCCAGACTGTGAAGAAAAGAGACAAAGTTGGTCAGAGGCTGGAAGTGAGGAAAAGAAAGGGAAAAAGAGTTGTTATGTAATACATAACTGAAAGATAAAAGATACAGAAAAAGACCTAAATAGAAGGTTTCAAGAAAGACAAAACAGTATAACAGAATCAGAAAAATGGAAATGAAATGGCAAATGGTAACGAGACAGAGTAGAATGGAATCAGAAACGTAAGTTTTATTTGTGAGTTACAACAGGAAGAATATTGTATTTTTATATTTTCTTTGTATATTGTCAAACGTTCCTCCACCCAGAGTGGGAAATATCAACAATGGGTACTGTGTTGATGCAGAAAATAAGGGCTAGGACATTTTAAATTTCTTCTAGCACTAGATCCATGTAGCCACCAATGGTACTTAAACCACTGATTTAATAAGTAATCAGTATTAAAAGTATTATTTTATGACACTATGCTATCTACAATAATGAACACTGTACTATTAAATATCTTTAAATGCTGTTTTAAACTTCAATTGTATTTCACATATATTAAACTAGTAATTAACAAATCATTAAATTCGATAACCTCTGAAATCAGGAGACAAAGTGCCAATATAATTTCTATGCAGCCATGTCATCACAGGCTATGATCTTGTCACACCTCACTAGCTAGATAAGGTCAGGCTGGATCAATACTTGAAAGGAAAATCCCAAAGGAAAATTTCCTGTTGGAGGAAATTCCTATTTGGGATTCAGTACAGTAGATACCACTCTATCTTCTGAGTCAGTACTGAATCAGTACACTTGTGTGGCACTGGGGTCACTCTGCTGTTGGAGATAACTCGTAAAAGAGAGGTCCTGACCACTTGAAGACATGAAAGATCCCATGCTACCTTTGCAAGTTTTAGTTCCAGTGTTTGATACATAGAGAAACGATCCTTATAAATGTTATCACGTGGAGAGGGGAAGGATGATGTTGCAGCTAAGGCACTGGCCTGGGACTGAGCAGATGTGGGTTTTGTTCGTGACTCTGCTACAGACTTTGGGGGAGAGTTAGGCATCCAGCTCCCGCTGATTTTCAATGGGCGATAGATGCCTAATTTTGTGTGAGGCCTCAGACAAGTAACATGATAATCTCTCCAGGCTTCAGTTTCCCATTTGTTAAATATTACTGCTCTCTTTCTCTCTCTCTCTCTTTCTCAGTGTTCCTGTATGTCAGACACTGAAACATTACGGTGATAAGCACCACTGAAGAAGCCTATAAATAAATACAACAATCACAAATTCTCATAAGCAATTTTTACTGTATAAACTTTTTGTTGAACAAAACACAACCTCAGTATACAGTAACTGCTAGGAATTAAGAAGATTTCAAATTGTTAAAGGGATAGCAGTCATGTCATATATTCCCACCATAGCCATAAATCATGTCATAATACCAGAGTATCTATACTTCACTGCATCTTCATGACTGTAGGATAAATGAAGAGACTCTCCTGGGATTGTGAAAAAGCCCTGGAATATAACTCATAATTTTACATGAATGCAGTAAAATCAAACAGTAGGTTTTTCATTGTTTTGCTTTTCAATCTTTCAATTATGCATCTAATCGCACATTTAAAAGTCATTAAAAGTTTAACAAAATTTTCTATAGTTGTCTGCAGACTTTATTATTATTAATTATTTTTTATTCCAAAAGGGTGATTATAATTATTTGAAATTTTCAGTTCATAAAGATGTTGAAAATGAAAACACAGCAATAACATAAAAATTCTTCCAAGGATATGGATGTGAATATCGCATTTTGCTGCTTTGAATTTTTTTTTATAGTGAAACAGAACAGCTGTTTTTAAATAGAAAGCTTTGCCCTTTACTGGATTATGGATTTTAGTTGGCTGTATAGCTTGATAGGGTTTGGGGAATTCATTATCAGAGTTTACGTCTTCAGACCAATTTGGTAGACTTTCTGCATCTCTATAAACTGCACAACGGAGACATTATCCCCTGAAGCTAATTGGAAGAAGTAAAATAAACCTAGAATCATTCTGGTTCTCTTTCAGTTGCTAATCAGAAGGGACTCTGTTACAAAACTGATTAAACTGTTTCCACAGCAAAACTTGATGGCTCTAAACCCAATATTAATTATAACATCAAATATAATTTTTTATTTCCAAATATATCTGGGACCATGGTGCAAACACTGCACAACCCACATCTTAGTGAATCACTCTGTGGGGGAAAATATCCATAACATACCAAATGTATAGCTCAAAAACGTTTTTGTTTTCTTCATCATTTCCCATGGAAGGACTAACCAGGCATGATGAGCTAATCCCTGGTTCTCTGGTGCCTCTGTCTTTCCTCCAGCCTAAGGCTGGGTTCTGTGGCCAGGACCAGATACCCTCATTCCTTTTGTATTTCCCTTCACATCTCCCAGACATACTCATGTGGTTGCCTGGCATATTCACAGGATGCTCATTTTGGAAACATTTTAAATGTGGAATTGAGGACTCAATTTATGCTTGAGTGGTTTTATATGCAAGTATATACAGTATGGTCCTAGTATATCTTTTAGTGTTTTGTCCAGTTTAGTTTAAATGCCTCAAGCATAAGATCTGGCATTTCTTCCTTTGAGAGATTATTCTACAGATATAATCTAGCCCTCACTGTTTCATCTATAATTATCTTTCCTTAATTTAATCTAGCTACTACTAGCTCTAACCCTCATATACCACCCTAAATACTATAAGCCTACAATAAATATTTCCTTTACATCACTGGTGTTTCAGTCTTCAAATATTTATAAATATCCTGTGTTCCCCCTTCTTGTTCTCTTAGCCAGACTACAGATCACTAGTAATTTATCACACAGATGTCACCTCCACATATATGGTATATGCAAGTTGGTGTGTTGTTTTATGAAACTTGTAAAATATTTTAAAGGGTTGAAAAAAAAACAGATAAAACAATAAAGCTGAGCTCTTCTCATTGTTTGTAATCCCTATTTATATGAGGCTAGGTCTACACTACAGCGGGGGTCCGACCTAAGATACGCAACTTCAGCTACGTGAATACCGTAGCTGAAGTTGCGTATTTTAGGTCGACTTACCTGGCTGTGAGGACGGGGGAAAGTCGACCGCTGCCGCGCTGCCGTCGACTCCGCTGCTGCCTCTTGCCACGGTGGATTTCCGGAGTCGACGGCAGAGCGATCAGGGATCGATTTTATCGTGTCTTCACTAGACGCGATAAGTCGATCCCAGAAAACCGATTGCCTGCCGCCGGACCCTCCGGTAAGTGTAGACAAGCCCTGAGATTTAATATGGAAATTCTGGCATTTCTCCATGTCTCCTTTCATACTCTAGGACAGAGCAGTTTCTTCACCAACATAATCATATTGCAGTGACTTTGAAGTACTCTGAAATTCAGTCTGCTTTACAGTGAATCATTTTATATGGACTTCTCTATGTGGCATGACGTGTTACCTAGGTGGTTTTTTTTTTCAGGAGCCTATTCTTTCAGGAAAGGAACATACCTCTGATTAGAAAAATAAGTTGCTTTACCTAAGGATCATGGAGACGTCTGAGTACCAGATATCTGTTCTCAGCTAACTAAGCACATCTCTAATTTATAATTACGATTTAATTTACACTTCACTCTCCTACAGTACTTTCCCTTTTTTGTGGTTTTGCCCTTGTGATAAAGGTCTGTGAAATTAAATTCTTGCTATTAATTACAAAAAGAGCTAGATAAGTTTGGATGTTTATGATAAAATATTCAGAAGACAATGGGGACTTGGCCTTAAGTACTGCAGTTTTTACCCCACATCCTAAGATGACCAGATGTTCTCACTCTTAATGGAATATTCATTATCTGTTATTGCCACATTCTTGAGTTGCCTAGCTGTTTTACTGGAAGTATTTCCTCATCAGCAGCCGTCAATCAGTTTTTAATGGACCTTTCTGTGTATAGAATCTTAACATCTCTGAGCACAACCAGTCTTGGAAACTGAGACCAGTTCAGTCTTACAGTAGTATTCTTTCCTCTTTTGGACCCCCGTGTAAAATCAAGGGCTTGAAATATCTTATATCCTACTTCTTCTGGCTACGAAATAAACTCAATCAAGGAACAACAATTATACTTACATATAAGTGTAATATAAAATGCAATGGGCCAATTTCACCCTTCATTTAAACTTTATTTTAGGAAAGCACTTAAGAATGTCCTTAAATCCCATTGAAGTCATTGGGACTTAAACATATGTTTAAGTGCTCTTCTGAATTTGGGCCTTATAGCCATTATGTCTGAGGGCCACAAATGAGGACAGAACTTGGCTGGATGGTTTAGCCCATCAACTCATTTCTGACCAGTGGTTCTTAAGAGGCCATAGAAATTTGAGGGTTTTCACTGGGCACAATAAGCAGTGTTTTTAATAGCAACCAGTACCATCACAGCAAACGGTGTACAAACATTTAGAAAGTTCTCCTGTTTAATCTATTTGCGTATTTGTCACTGAGTAGGAAGATCACTTTAAGGCAATAACCTCAATAGGTTTAGAAACTGAGATTTCTAATTAAATGTTAACTCTGCCTTGGGCTATGAAGGAAGATAAGAAGCTGCTTCGTGCTGATAAACACATATGCATTCAACACAACAGTGAAAATGAGATCACTAACTTTGCTTTTGCAACATGTAGAATTATTAGTTTTGTACTTCTTTTAAATAAAAGTTGCAATGATACAAAACTGCTGGGAATTTAGAGCCAGGAAAACAAACAAAAAAATGAAATGGGATAAAATGCCTTTTTCTTCATTCTGCGAAACGGTGGCAAAAACTAACTATTCCCTTTTCAGCTTGGTTCAAATCTGCAAAGTTTGTAAGAATTAAACAGTGATGTTTTTTGCCCAATTTGTATAACAAAAATTACAGTGATGTCAGAATACAGTTTGGAAAACTAAAATTCCCATTCCCTAGGCAATGCTTACATAGGTGACCTGCAACATTTGCCGTACCTTTTGTTGAAGAAGCTTTGTTCTCTTATTTATGTTGCTTTTGGCAGTCACTAATGTTTTTCAGTTCAATTTGAAGCAAGAAACTATTTCACTTTTTGTGGTTTACACATTATATAAATTACTCAGAAAAAATATTTAAGTGGGGAAAAGCTGTTTAGTATTGTATCATTCTATAGTCTCATAGATGACTTGTTTTAATATTTAGGGATAAATCTTCAAGCATAGGCACCCAAAAATGAACCTAAAATATGTGCATGTATAGGTAAAAATGGTTAATTTTCATGAAAATTAATATCCCCATCTCTCCTGCTTTCCTCTGCACCCAAGGCAAGATTAAATGCATTCTGTGTTGGCATTGTTCAGAGGAAAGGAGGGATGGACTTGTGGTTATGATGCTGGACTAAAGTTCTGTTTCTGGCTTGGCCCCAGAGATACCCTGTATTACCTTGGTAAATCATTTAATCTTTCAGGGTGAAATTCACCCCAAGCAGAGCTCCAGAATAAGGTCCATTCGTCCTATTTTGAGGGCACAAGTGGGAACTAAATTGTAGATTGGCCAGGTTTTGTGCCTTTGGTACACAGGTGAATTTTACCCTATATGTCTCAGTACTCCATCAGTAAGATTATTATACTTCCCTTCTTCACAGCTATGCTACATTAGTATTTGTGAGGGACTGTGACGGGTGAACTCACCCCACATTGGACGGGGAAGGATTAACTCCTCACTCTAGGTGGAGGAAGCCATTGGCTCATGTCCCTACTGGGCATGCACCAGGTGTAGCACTAGTATAAGAGGGAGTGGCCCAGCTCAGTCTGCGCTGACTGCTGGAGAGGAAGGATGCTCCTTGCTGGCTTCAGCTCGGAGCAGCTGGAACCCCTGACCATGGAAGCTGGAAGCGCAGAGACCCAGATGGACACCCAAGTGCCTATGGATGTCCGACAGGGGCCAGAGTCACCGGGGACCATGCATGCTGAAAATCCTGGAGCCCCCTGAAGATGCTTCAGCTACAGCTACAAGAGACATGGTAGGAAGTGGCCTGGAGGGGAGGGAGGGAGGACTAGCTCTAGTCCAGTGGGAAGTCAGCATGTTTCGGTTGGAGCCCTGCTGACTCAGCAACAGAATACTTCCACTGTTAGGGTCCTGAGCCAGGACCCAGTGGAATAGGGTGGGCCTGGGGCTCCCTATCCCAGATGCCACCCTGACCCTATATGGCAGGCCATTGATTCCCACCAGTTGGCCTTACCGCCCTGTGGCTCAGTGAAGCGCTATTGACTCTGGCCACTAGGCCTTGCTGTCCGGTAATCAGGGTAAACCCCATAGACTCTGGCTGCTAGGCATTGCTGCTCTGTGGCTCAGGGTAAGCTCCATTGACTCTTGCTGGTAGGCCTCACTGCCCTGCGAAACAGGGTAACTATATTGACTTTGGACACAAGTCCTTATGGTCCTGTGAATCAGTGTAATTATATTGACTTTAGCCCTTAGGTTTCACCACCGTAAGGTAAAGGACAGCTTGAGGAATGGGATGAACTCACTCCACACTGGACGGGGACTGCCACCCAGTCAGAGGGACTCAGATACTATGGTAATGGCGGCCATATAAGAAGTCAAATGGATAGACTTCAGTAAAAAAGCCTTCCCCTTTCCTCAGTAAGGTAAGTTTGTCAAAGTCTTGGTATAAATTAAAGATGTCAGAGTAAATCATGTAACTATATACTTTGTGTAAATATTAAATTAGGTAAATGCTGTGTACTGCTGAAACTGTCAAGATCTACACCTGTGGGAAGCTTGACATGTCTATAGTGTAACAATATTAAGCTAGAGGGATCCAAGGATTATAAAACTAGTGAAACATTTCGAAATGGTTCATCCTTAAATACTTCTAATTGCTCACCTATTGACAGAATAATTCAAGGCAACATCATTCCAAACTCTTTATGTAAGTGGTGAGTGTCTGAGAAGGTCATCTCTTTTCTCAAAAAAAAAAAAAAAAATCTATAAAATAATCCCCACTTTAGTTGTATATTTCAGCACAACACCAGTATATAATTGCAACCACAGCCTCTATAATGTGTAGGTGATGAGAGTAAATTCTATTATATTCCAGTCACAGTCACTGTGGTCTGGCTCCCAAATAACTCTTTCCTACGAACACAAATTGCCTTGGTTTTCTAAATGCTCTGCACAAGATGTACAGGTCAGAAACTTTAGCATTAGTAGTAAAAAGGAAAGGATGAAATAAATAGGTGAAACAAAATATTTCTGCAAGGCTATGCTGAGGCAGTATCCCAGGCCAAGAGAAGGTCCACTGGCCTCCAGAATAGCCACCAAATCTCACTCTAAGAAACCACTCAGGGTAGTAGACCATCTCGTCAATCCAGACTGCTTCTGGTCAACTACAGAACCCAGAACTAAGCACTGTGAAGATCTATTCTTTTACTTTGCTGAAACAATTACTCACATTCAGGAAAGTTTCTCACACCACATGGATCCAATCCTGATCTACTGGCCAACAACAAACACACCTTCTTTCTATTAATTTAGTGAATTTACACCACTAGAGGTGCTGAAGGAGACCCTGTCCAAGACCTGTGAATCTGACTCCTGCCCTTCATGGTTAGTAAAGGAGAATCATGAGCAATGAGTGCCACTCTTGACTGAAATGGCCAATGCCTCATTCAGTGGAAGAATCTTCCCTTCCCCATTCAGATATGAAATAGTCCAACCAATACCCACGATGCTTCAGATCTAGTTGGTTACCACTCTCAAATGTTCTGTTCCTGAGCAAGCTCACAGAGGATTTAGCTAAAGGCTGGCACAATCTGGATTCAGATCAGGGTACGGGAAGGAAACAGCATTACTAGCTTTATTGGATGATCTTCTGCTGTTGATGGATGGAGGGTAGATATCCAGTCTAATTCTCCTGGATCTCTCTGCAGCATTTGTCACAGTTGATCATGAGATACTACTGACCTGCCTGAATTTAGTTCTTAATTTTAATGAAAGAGGTGGTGGGGCTCAAGCAATTAGGTTTTGGGGCTCAAGCAATTTTTTTACATTCATAACTGATGCAGCAAGCCCAGAGGTGCCAGGGCTATGAACTGCCAAGCCTAGAGGTGCTGGTGTTCAGCCCTGGCAAGCCCACAAATTAAGTACAGCCTGAAGTAGGTTGCATGAGGCCAGGGGAATGCACTGAAATGGTATGACTCTTTCATGGAGGGACATACCCAAAAAGTACTAATGGGATACTGCATCTCCACCTGTGGAGTCCCATAAAGATCTATCCTCTCTGATACTCTACATGATCATGAACAAGGTGAACTAGTAAGACATGGACGAAAGTGGCAACAGTATGCCACTTTAATAACAGTCTGCCTTCAATGATTAACATAGCAAAGCAGACAAAATAAACTTTAAAAACTAATGATTAAAATAAACTCACACTTCCCCCACAGAGAAAAAAAAGAAGAAAAAGAGAATCATGCATAACAAATGCCATTGCACATTGCATAATGCAGTTCTGGAAAGCACTCAGACTCTACAGTGATGAGAGCACTGAAAGATTTAGAATAGAATCTCAGTCCTGGAGCTCAAGTGGCATCCTCTTCATCTTACTCGATTTCAGACATAAAAGCTATGTTGTGTATCATTTGTTGCAGCATCACATCAACATAATATGTTAGTGTTGCAGGGAAAAGGCATATAAATTACAGAAGTGTCTGACAGAAGCAGTACTGTCCTCTTCATCCTCATTACATGTACAGCTCACTGTTTCTGTGGAACGGATTTTCCTTTAGTTGCAGTGGTCTGACCTATTGAGTACTTCTGCGTACTGAATGAGTCAGGCCTTCTGCAGATTTACTGCACCCTTTAATAGATCATATGGAATGAGTCTGTACACACTTTCAGATGTTCTGTTGAATGAATCAGGACTCCTACTTTATTCTATGTGCATATTCACAGAATATTTTTCTCATGGACTCCTATACTTGTAAAAGGAAATTCCACTTTCTTGTGTACAGACATGCAGAGTTAACAGACAGTGGGAGATCACAGCCTGAAGATAATTCCACTTGGCTTACTCATGGATGTGTAAAAAGAACAGGAGTACTTGTGGCACCTTAGAATGTTATTGATCTCTGATAGTCTTCGGATTAGCTGTTAAATTTCAAGATTGTATCAGAAACCACTGAGGCACTAGAGGATTCCTAAATTGTTAAAATAATGGCAATAGCATACTCCTTTAACCTTTGTACACCCCCAAAAATGGCTAACCTGTTTTTGGCCAAACTTAAAAAAAAAAAAAAAAATCACCTTTGGACAGCCTGAGTGGATTCAGAAGTGGAAAAGCTCAGTAGGAAAGGTGAAAGTTTGGCAAAATTTGTATGCTCCATAAAAGGTCATTTTAGATTTTAGATTAGACACACTTGTGCAACTTTAACTATACCTGTAGCTGCACGTTCCCACTTTAACAAGAGGCAAGTGATAAGGTTATCAATAAGGTTTTTTCTATCTTCTAGGTTCGCCTTATGCTATAGAAGTCGCACACAATAGTAGGTCAGGTTTTAGTTTCGTATCTGTTTTACATTGGTGAAACTTCGTAGGGTTCAGTGGAATTACTCCTGATTGAAACTGGTGTGAAAGAGGGTAAAACCAGGCCCATAGTATCTATAAACAATTCTAAAACTGTACCAAGAATGTTCTCTCAATTTTTTAATGTACTTTCTACAAAAGAGCCTTTTTTATCATGGCTGACTTATTGTCTCCCAAATGCAATACAACAAGAACATCAATTACTTCAAAGTGTTCTTATATGCACTGGATTTTTTCCCTCCAGGCCAAAAATGACTGCAATGATCTAGCTCGACCAGTCTCATCATGGTTCACCACTTGTGCAGAATACTGAAAGGGCACATAGGTGCACAAGCCTTCTAAACTCTTCTCAGCATGCATCAGTTATGAAATCCAAGTTTCCCACAGTGCAGAAAACTATTGGGAGGTTGCATTGAATGTTGAAACACAAATCAAAATTCCATAATCCCAAATAGAATATTATATGGACAAAGAGGTGAAGGAAATATTCTCAGTGAAATTCAAAATAGGCACATATCCTCATTTCATTGCCCCCCCTCCTCCTCCCAGAATAGCTATAGTCAGGAGTGTACAAGAAGTTAAAATATTCCTTCCAATACATGTTACACTGATGATGGAACATTGAATTTCATGCGCCATCATGTTTGTCTATTCACCTAGACATCTCAACCATCTCCCAGTTGTTAGCCTGGACTAACCTAAATAACACAACTTTCTCTAATCATGAGTAACCTAATAATCTTGTGTCATAAGTAAATTTTGCCATCTCCACTTTTCCAGGTCATCAATAGACATATATTTTCTTCAAATTAAGCAATATCCATCCTAGTAGCACTTGGAGGAGAGGAAGGTGATCGGGAACAATCAACATGGATTCACCAAGGGCAAGTCATGCCTGACCAACCTGATTGCCTTCTATGATGAGATAACTGGCTCTGTGGATATGGGGAAAGCGGTGGATGTGATATATCTTGACTTTAGCCAAGTTTTTGATACAGTCTCCCACAGTATTCTTGCCAGCAATTTAAAGAAGTATGGATTGGATGAATGGACTATAAGGCGGAGAGAAAGCTGGCTAGATTGTCAGGCTCAGTGGTCAATGGCTTGATGTCTAGTTGGAGCCGGTATCAAGTGGAGTGCTCCAGGGGTTGGTCCTGGGGCTGGTTTTGTTCAACATCTTTATTAATGATCTGGATGATGGGACGAATTGCACTGTTGGCAAGTTCGCAGATGGCACTAAGCTGGGGGGAGAGGTATATGCGCTGGAGGGTAGGGATAGGATACAGAGTGACCTAGACAAATTGGAGGATTGGGCCAAAAGAAATCTGATGAGCTTCAACAAGGACAAGTGAAGAGTCCTGCACTTAGGAAGGAAGAATCCCATGCACCTCTACAGACTGGGGACCAACTGGCTAAGAAGCAGTTCTGCATAAAAGGACATGGGGATTACAGTGGATGAGAAGCTGGATATGAGTCAGCAGTGTGCCCTTGTTGCCAAGAAGGCCAAGAGCATGTTAGGCTGTATTAGTAGGAGCATTGCCAGGAGATCGAGGGAAGTGATAATTTCCCTCTATTTGGCACTGGTGAGGCCACATCTGGAGTATTGCATCCAGTTTTGGTTCCCCACTACAGAAGGGATGTGGAAAAACTGGAGAGAGTCCAGTGGAGGGCAACGAAAATTATTAGGGGGCTGGGGCACATAACTTACGAGGAGAGGCTGAGGGAACTGGGGTTATTTAGTCTGCAGAAGAGAAGAGTGAGGGGGGATTTGAGAGCAGCCTTCAACTACCTGAGGGGGGGTTCCAAAGAGGATGGAGCTCGGCTGTTCTCAGTGGTGGCAGATGACAGAACAAGAAGCAATGGTCTCAAGTTGCAGTGGGGGAGGTCTAGGTTTGATATTAGGAAACACTGTTTCACTAGGAGGGTGGTGAAGCACTGGAATGGGTTACCTAGGGAGGTGGTGGAATCTCCATCCATAGAGGTTTTTAAGGCCCTGGCTAGGATGATTTACTTGGTGTTGGTCCTGCTTTGAGCAGGGGATTGGACTAGATGACCTCCTGAGGTCTCTTCCAACTATAATATTCTATGATTCTAATATAGAACCCTGGGTACCTCCATTGCTAACTGTTTGCCATGCTGAAAAAGGATCAATTGACTATGTGATATCTGACATATCATAATTCCACACATACTTAGAATCAAGAATAGCGGTAAAGCACAAAATAACTGTAGGTAAAGGTTGACTTTAATGGTGAATACTACAACACCAATAAATTACCATTTTCACTCAGAGGATACAGAAATTAAAATTCTACAAGATGCTGAGGGTTTGAAGTCTGTCACTCTGAAAACTTCTTAATTTTTCTCTCTTTTGGACAAAAAGTATGAATTTTTGACTAAGCTGGCATGCTCAGGATGATACACTGTATGTGCATTTCATCAATAATTTCTATATCACTTGTCCAATAAGCAAGCTCCCTGTTCAGTGGGAAGAAAAAAGCCCAGATCATTTTCATCAAGTATCTACAAGCTTGATAGATTGGGAGTTTACTAATCCTGCAACAATTCAGATCAAAGCATATAAGGGAAGCCACCTGACTGAAAAGGAATGAAGACTTCCTAGAATACAATTCACAGCGTTGTGCCTATAATCCCACTGTAGCTCTCTGTTGGATACGACTCTAAATAAAATGCATATAGTGGAAGAACAGACAACTATAGCTCAGAACTCATAGCTATAGTCAATTTCAATTTGCAGTCTTAAAAGGAATTTTTAACTAGCCTCATCTCATTTAAAACAATTAAAACAAAGCTCCACCAAAAAACACCCCAAAAGGAAGGGACAAAAACAAATCTCTTGCTGCATTATTCAATTAATGTTGTGGCACTTTATTTTGTACATGGGATTGATTTTTATTGCCTCATATATTCTGAGACAATGGTGATTACTGATTATCACTTAATTAGAACACAGGGAAGTTAAATGTTGATTAGCTAACACTTCATTTAAAACCCTTAATGAATTGTATTAAGACCTTTTTTTAGATTCTAATATTATTTGTAATTAGATGAGTCACACAGATTTCTGCATACCAAAATTTGTGTAAAGAAAAAATATGATATATATTAAAATTGATGAGGGGAGAAACTCAAATTACTATAATAAATGTGCCTGAGTTCCCTTTGAAAACCTTCTATTGGCAGATGCTAATGACACCTGATTTCAAGTACTAGATACCAGCAGAAGTTAAAAAAAAAAATCAAAGGTTGTTTTAACAGTCTATTGTATAATACCCAAATTAGGTATTTCTTTCAGCGCTCAGGAAGCTTTGAGTGACACATGCAGAATTCTTATACCCTACGTAAGAATCGATTGATGTATTAATATATCTTCAAATAGTGTTTTCCTCTCCCTTGTTTGTTTAATTTGGAATAGTGGAATTTTAACTTCTCCAATGAAAAATCAATATGTTTGAAACTATAAAAACTTAAACAACTATTAATAAAAAGTTTGCCGTGGGTCTGAATCTGCAATCCTTATCTCTAAAAGTGATCTGTGAACAAATCAGGATGGATAATTTGTGAACAGTTTAATGAATAAAACTGGTGTGTCTGGTTCACTAATATCTGTGGGGTCCCATTATTCATTTTATGAGTATTCAGATGAAGACTGGTTAATGCTACAAATGTCTACAAAACCTCCAATGTTCAAACTCTAGTGTGTGCAATCATTTGCTTGTAAAATCAGTATAGGAAGTTCTTCCATATCCATTTCTAAACATCTTTTTCAGTTAGAAGATGAAATGGGGAGAAGGGACATTGTAGGCGCATATATCTATAAAACAAAGAATAATGACTGAGCAGCAGCAGGAGGAAGAGACAATTGAGGATCATGTTTAGCCACCGTTACCACAAGTGGTAGCAGTGAAGCCTGGTAGGATTTTAGGCTCTGGGATAGCCTTAATAATTTAAATCCATGCTGGCATAGCTACTATTCAGACCAATTCTGAAGGCACTGGAGAATATATTCTTTTTTTTATTTTTAATTGTTCCTCCATTCTGTATCTTCTAATTATGTAACAATCATTGCATTTTCTTTCAGTTCCAGGAACTTGACCAAAGTTATATGTTCCTAACAACTTCTGAATTCCAACACCAATTTCCAGCTGAACTTTTCTTTCTAAATCAGGTACTACTTTTTCATCCCAGTCATTTTTTGATCAAAATTGATTCTCATAAACTTAAATTCTGCTCTCATCTGTATGGGAGCAATTTTTCATTGCACAATTTTAACATCTTTGCTTATTCTGTAGTATCAAAATTTTTGATACTACCATAAACCCCCAGTTTCTTTTGACATGATACGTTTATTATGTCTTATTTATGTAGGAACACTCCTTTATTCAATATGAGATTGTAGTTAGGTAACTTTTTAAACGGTATTGATTTTTATCTTTCTCTCCTTCTAAGTCCCACACAATCTTACTAAGGAAGTCTCTGGTTCTACAGGTGGAGGGATAAAAGGATTGCCAAAAAAGGGATAGAAATATTTCTAAAAAGCAACAGAGAGTCCTGTGGCACCTTTAAGACTAACAGATGTATTGGCGCATAAGCTTTCGTGGGTGAATACCCACTTCGTCAGACGTAGTCACCCATGAAAGCTTATGCTCCAATACATCTGTTAGTCTTAAAAGTGCCACAGGACTTTCTGTTGCTTTTTACAGATCCAGATTAACACGGCTACCCCTCTGATACTCAAATATTTCTCAAACATTTTTGACATAATTACCTCAAAATCTTCTATAGATGCCAGATATGGCAGTGCTGTGTGGTATAAAAAGTTATATAGTTGATTATTTAGGATCATTGCAAAGTTTACTTGGCCTTTTTTGTGTCTTAGAGGCAGAGACAAACTCTTGGCCACTTAAGCTTCAAGGACAATTGACCAAAATGTCACAGGTGGTGGCTTCATTAGAAAGACCCCCATGATGCGAATGTTATTGATTTTTCCTCATACAATGATTGGCAGTCAATGATTGGCCATTGATGTGTGAGTTTGCGGTGGTGCTGAACTTGACACTGACCATCAGCTTCTGTTGACAAAAGTGTGCCTCTGATTTACTGAACAGCCAGTTAATGGATTGAAATTAGTTTGTTTAAATCAAAAGCTTTTATTAGAACCAAGCTGTCAGGTTTCCATTTGTAAAACAAACTGGAGAGCATCTCTGGTGAATTGGTGCACACAGCCATTGCGTGTTCCCAACCCCCGCCCAGCCCGTGCCACTTCCTGCAGCTCCCATTGGCTGGGAACGGCGAACCGCAACCAGTGGGAGCTGCAAGGGTTGGGGTGGCGGGTGGTGCCCAGTCCCACCCTACTCCACTGGGCAGTGACCCAGGGCACTAACAGTGGCAGAGTGGTCCACCACTTGGTTTGCGGGGATCCAGCCACAACATGCTGACCATGCTTCAGGCAGCACTACAGCCAGACTGAAGACGGCTGTCCCTGGGCTACCTCCTCTCCTCCCCTTGGGGTGTACCTGGAACCACGGACATCTTCCGTCTCCTCCAGGTAGGTGGCCAGCGGCAGTGCTGACAGGTCTGCAGTAGACACCGGTTCCCCAGTGGGCAGGGCGTTGCTGGGCTTGGCAGCAGAGTCAGCAGCCGGGAGTGAACAGGATCCATCTGCCTGCCTTGATGTCTCAGCCCCAACTAAGCTGGAGGCCTCATCCTTTATACTTCCTGTTCCTGTTACCCACTTCCGGTGGGAGGGGCGAGGCAGGTCTGGATCCGCTCACTTGGGCAGAGTGAGTGGTTCCTCCCCCTCTGGCTCTGAGGGAGGCCACACTGCCTCACTACACAGTGTGACAATGAGGTCTAAAGCTGCACTGAGTATCCTGACCCTAACCATGAAGGTCATTGTTGATTCAAGATATTAACATGGAAGCAAGGATGTTTCCTGGGCCTGACAACAGTGTAATACTTCTGTAGTAGATACATGCATCCTTATGCATTTTGAACAGAGGCAGAATAGCATCCTTCTTCCTCTGGATGATATCCAGTCATTGGGGATGATATTTGTGCACCAGATGGTCTAGATTGAAGCCTGTGCAGCTGT